>NC_057719.1:54213161-54280502 GCF_004010195.1 Chiloscyllium plagiosum
TTGCACGTTCTCCCCGTGTCTGCGTGGGTTTCCTCCGGGTGCTCCGGTTTCCTCCCACAGTCCAAAAGATGTGCAGGGTCAGGTGAATTGGCCATGCTAAATTGCCCGTAGTGTTAGGTAAGGGGTAAATGTAGGGGTATGGTTGGGTTTCGCTTCGGCGGGTCGGTGTGGACTTGTTGGGCCGAAGGGCCTGTTTCCACACTGTAATGTAATCTAAAAAAAAAAACATTTCTGAACTGACAGCTAGTTTACTACGACCACTGGGACTCATAACAGCACACAAACCAACAGCCACTCTCAGACAACATCTCACCAGGACAAAGGACCCGATACCCAGCATGAGCAAAACCAACGTAGTGTACAAAATCCGTAGTGTACAGTCATGCAAGGACTGCACAAAACACTAAATAGGACAAACAGGAAGACAGCTAACAATCCATATCCATGAACACTAACTAGCCACGAAACGACACGACCAGCTGTCCTTAGTAGCCACACACGCAGACGACAAGCAACATGAATTCGACTGGGACAAGACTACAATTATAGGACAAGCCAAACAGAGAACAGCCAGAGAATTCCTAGAAGCATGGCACTCATCCACAGATTCTATCAACAAACACATCGACCTGGACCCAATATACCGGCCACTGCAGCGGACAGCTGGAACTGGCAACCGGAAGCGGCAGAGACAAACCGCTATAAATGCCGGAGGAAACATCACAGAAGCGCTTCACAGGAGGCTCCCAAGCACTGAGGATGTCACCTAGACAGGGGACGAAACGTCTGCAACACAAATTCCCAACTCGGCGAACAGAACCACAACAACAAGCACCCGAGCTACAAATCTTCTCACAAACTTTGAGCAAATGTGTTGCATTTCAAATGGCACATTACTGTTCCAAGAGGCAAACTCATTTTCATGCCCAGTAATTTTTGTTTCAGCTGTTGCTAAATAAAGTATATCCTTTGAACCCACTTGAAGATTCCCATGTGTGAGACTGTCCCAAATTGAACAATGATAAGATGCTGGGCGAAATTGGGCATTAAGGAAAATGTAGTATTGACTTTGACAGGGTTGTAAGAAGGCATGTGACTAAGCACACGCATCGTCTGCAATAAGGTGGGGGGGAAGGGAGATGGGGAAACTGGTGAAATCAACCTTGATGCCGCTTAGTTGGTGGGCCCCAAGGTGGAAGATGAGGTGTTCTTCCTCCAGGCACTGGGTGGCTTAGATCCTAAATAACAAAAGGAGTGCTGTCATGACATCTCTGTGCTTGGAGAAGCATTAGTTTGATATTGTTTGCCCACTACATTCACAGTGAAGGGCAGCTCCAAACTGCTAATGCTTTGCCAGGTGAATGGCTGGGCCTCAAACATGATGCTGAGGCTATCAATCATAAGGAGTTCCCAGCAGTGGTGCAGTTTCTTTAATATTACTAGGAGAATTTAATGATCTGGATGCCAGGGTGATGTGATGCATAGGTGAACTTTGGATGATAACATGCAAAAACAGCTCGACCTCACAGAGAGGAACACTCCATGCAAGTTGGCAAAAATTACACTTAGCCAATTTCTGGCAAGATTCATTCCCAAGAGCTAACGTTCTTTACATCTTTCAGTTTATTCCAGATTTACTTATAACTTCATGTTGGATGGTCTTTTTTTCATCTACATCATCCATCAGTTGTGCTGACTGCTGCTCTGCACTCTTTGAATGGCTTTCCTATTTTCTGCAGGAACAGATTGTAGCTCACTTTAAGATCAAAACAGTAGACAGAAACATTAACTCCACAGCGTATAATCAATGGTGTGACAACCTTTGACATGGAAACAGTACAGTAAGGAATAGTTGTAGTTTTCTTAACTTGTTTATGGGAATTAGAATTGTTTTTAAGAAAACTTGAAGGATTGCATATGTTACAAAGGGATTATTTGTAACTTCCTTGGATAACAAGAGCAACTTGTCCATGTGATCTGGTGATGCTTAACCTGGACACAGTAATGGAAGAAAGGAACAAAACACATGTGGTCAAACACAGCATTAAGACAAAGAACATACTGATGTAAGGTAGATATGTGTGCTGGAGAAAGCAGGTGATTACCACACAATAGTAGGCACAAACAGAAAGTAGACTGAGATAGAAATAGAATCAAACTTAACCATTAAGAAAAGAGGGAACACATTTTTCTCAAGAAGTTTTTTTTTTCCCCAATTGGCAGAAGCTCTTCGAGGTATTCTGAGGGCTGGCTAACATAATCAAAGTTCTGTAAATTTGTGTGTCTAGCATAGTGATGTTAAATAGTTTAGTGTTTTTACCAGAAATTGCGAAACCATGAAATCGGGTCTATTGATTGATCAGTTCTAAAACAATGGAAACAGACTGTTGCGAGCTGAGTAAAGGTTCATAGATCTGTGCCTTGCTGATGATAATCATTCTGATAGAAGTTGAATGTGAAAGTTCTTGTCAGATCAGATTCCTGAGCTGCCCTAAATGTGTAAAAGAGCAGTGCATTGTGGAAATGTGTAGCTACTTACAGTGTATGCAGCTTCTTGTGGTTGTGTCTAATGTATCTTTGTATTAATTAAGTTTAGCTTTCTTTTTGAAGCATTTGGCTATTGAGTCATGCTTATTTTAGACTGGTTCTTGATGAGTGCTGAATAAAATTTATAAGAACTGAAGTCTTATTGGTGATTTCTTCATTTGGGAGTCATTCAACAAAACTTTGTCATTTTGGTTTACAGTTTCCCCAGGGGAATCATCGCAGCTCATGAAGAATGATGATTACTCATCAAGATTTACATTCCAAAAACTATTTCTAGAATTAAGCTTGCTGAAAATTACTGCCCACAGCCATTCTGGTGATCTCTTCCCGTGTTAGGCTAGTGCAGCAATTCTTCTTTATTGGTTCTTTGGGATGCAGGCAAATGCGTAATCATCCCTTTGACTTTTCTCTCACAACAATGCAATTTACCCAATCTGCAGCTTCGAGAGTCTGAAAATCACTTTGTTCTTGCCCATCTCCTGCAGCTCCTTTTTCAAGCTGCTTCATTGAATTTACACTGAATTGGCTACATTTCACAATCTCGTTTAAAAATTGCCAGCAGGGTCACCTCATTCCTGCCCTATCCTTTGAAATTCATATCTGTGAAGCTGATGGTTTTTCTTTAAGTAGAAATGTCTGCTGTGTTTCTGAAAAACCTTGTCTGAGCTTTTAACTGTTGTCCTCACTCATTGCAATTATTTTGAGCTAACTGACAAAAAAGCCAAGAGGGGTGTGGGGATTAAGGTTCTGTTTTGTTTTTCATACAGTGTATTGCTATGATCCAGGATGAAGGGATGCTGGGAGTAGATTCAACAGCAAGTTTCAAAGCAAATCAAATGTATGTTTAAAAAGGAAGAAAAATGCAGAGCTGTAGGGTAAGGACAGTGGAGTGAGATTAATTGATAGTTTTTGTCAAATAGCTAACTCAGGCATGACAAGCTGAATAGTCTCTTCTGTGCTGTATGGTTCTGCACTGTCTATCCCACTGAGTGTAACACATTCTGTTTCTCTTCGTGAAATATTATCAATACTTAAAACCAAATGATACAGCACAGAATTATTTTTTTCAAAAGAAAATAAAAGTCTGATTTGATTTAAGTGCAGGGACTGATTGACAAGATATTACAAAATTGGACTAACACAAACAGAAGGGTTGTAAATGCTTCCACATTCGGATATGGTTGGATCATTCTTGGGAGTTACAGCAGGAATTAAACTCATTCTTGTTCAGTCAAAAGCTTAATAATATCCATCATTGCCTGTAGCACATTCAAACAGCGAGATTGAAGTTTTGAACATGGCCAGGTGGTGTCTAGTATTGTGCCTTTCTTGTCACAACTGGATACATTTTCAGATTGTCTTGCTCATTGGAGCACATATTAGGAAGTCAGGCCTGTAGCTCATGATTTTTTCATCTATTATCTCTTCTGCTTTCCACCATCTGTGCAGGCTTCCAGAATTCCATTTGTGTAAGTGGAATGGGTTCTATCATATATTACAGTTGATGTTATCCAGGCTTTTCTTTCAGTGTGTTACATGTGGCCCATTATAGAAGTGATTTTACAAGGCCTCACTCTACATCTGGCAGCTTTTTCATTGCTTTGAAATGTACACAGTAAGGCATGGAACACTTAGTGTTTACAAAGAGAATTCTTCAAGGGAAGTACTGTTTCTAACATTTGCCTCTTACAAGAAGTTATATTTTCCACTTTTGCATCCCTAGTTCACAGCAGTATATGCCAAGGGTAGATAATAAATCTGTTTTATTAATATTGCTTCTCTACATTTTCATTGGTGCCATACATTTGTTGCTCTTTCGGTTTGATTTCCCAATTAAATGGTAACCATCTACTAACTTCCTATGTATTGGGGAGAGGACTGTGCCCTGTTCTTTACTTGTTCTACATGGCCATCTCTGACTGCATCTGGAAACTTCAGAGCCCTATCAGATCACATGTTACTCATAGCTACATTCCTGCAGTTCCATAATGTTGCTTCTTTATTTCATAACAGAAATAAACACCCCCAGAGTCTTTTAAGTTGCTTCTGG
This sequence comes from Chiloscyllium plagiosum, assembly GCF_004010195.1. NCBI lineage: Eukaryota > Metazoa > Chordata > Chondrichthyes > Orectolobiformes > Hemiscylliidae > Chiloscyllium > Chiloscyllium plagiosum. Next base: position 54,217,759 of record NC_057719.1, read on the forward strand.
TCCTTTACAATTTCCAGAGGTAACAAACTTTCTACTTGCCATTTGACAAGATGCTTATGGTGGTGTACATCCCCTACTGACAGCTTCATAGAATCCCTATTGTGCAGATGGAGGCCATTCAGCCCACTAAGTCTGCACTGACCTTTCAAAGAGCATCCTAACCCAGACGCCACCTCCCAACCTATCCCTGTACCCACACATTTACCATAGGTAACCCACCCAGCCTGCAGAATCCCAATCACTAGGGGAGAATTTATAATGACTAGGAGAAAGTGAGGACTGCAGATGCTGGAGATCAGAGTCAGAAAGTGTGATGCTGGAAAAGCGCAGCAGGTCACACACCATCCAAAGCGCAGGTGAATTGACGTTTCAGGCATAAGCCCTTCATCAGCATGTGGCTAAAAAGCTTCAGGGCAGAGGAGATGACCTGGGAGGAGCAGTGAGAGAGAGACTCACTGAAATCCTTGTAGAGAGAGGAGGAGAACTTCAAGACAGGCATCCTTGGAAGGGGCTTCGCAGTAGGGTTGAAATCAACTAGGAGAAACTGAGGACTGCAGATGCTGGAGATCAGAGTCGAGAGTGTGGTGCTAGAAAAGCACAGCAGGTCAGGCAGCATCTGAGGAACAGGAGAATCGACATTTCAGGCATAAGCTCTTCATCAGCCCTTGCTAACCAATCAGTATGCTCATTTCATACAGTGTGAAAGTGCTGTTCTCCTTTATACTGGTATCCCTGAGTTGATGGGTGCAAAATGAAAAACTTTGACAAAAAAATGTTTTTCAGCAAATTTTTCAGCAACACTCAAGTTCTGTACTGCCAAATAACTAAAAATAGTACATTTATATGAAGTCATTGTAAAAAGACAATCAAAAGGGACTCAAGAGAAATTGCCCAAAAGGGAGGTTAAATTGGAAACTGACTTTATAGTTTAAACTCAACTGTTAGTGGTTTCAATTATTCTGACAGCCATATTGCTGGGCCAGGAGCTTTCACTAGTATTAAAACAAAAGACTGATGGGACAAGATAAAAATAGTCAGCAATCTGAATACTTGCTTTCCATTCTAATTTGTCCTTTTAAACTACTTAAATGAGCAATTTAAGTAATGCTTATTCTGTACTCAACCTAAGATTTTCAAAAGCTATTATCACAGTGTTTTCAATTATGCCAATTTCACTAAGAATAGAAAGCACTTTCAAATTCCAAATGTTGGAGGCCAGTAGACAGAGTTATGTCAATATCATGTATAAACATTTTGATGGTATTACATAAACTTCACAACAGGACTATATAATGCATAAGATTAAATTTTGCCTTCATTCATTGCCTTGGTCACTGCCCATTGTTACAACATTATTAAGAATTGTCGTAAATACAATCAATATCAAATAACCATTCAAAAGGGAAATAGAACTCTCCCTTCTGAGATTTCTCCTGTACATGTCTGCAGCACTTTCAAATTTTTTTTATTGTGGATTATTGTTTTTCCGCTTTGGATCATTGAGTCATACCACATGGAAACTGACCTTTTGGTGCAAACCATCCATGCTGACCAGTTTTCCCAAAGTAAACTAGTCCCATTTACTTGCATTTAGCCCATATCCCTCTAAATCTTTCCTGTTCATGTATCTTTTAAGTGTTGCAATTGTACCTGCCACGACCACTTCCTCTGGCAAGTCATTCCACATACAAAGCACCCTGTGTGTGAAAAAGTTGCCCCTCAGGTTACTGTTGAATCTTTCCCTTCTCACCTTGAACCTATGCCCTCTAGTTTTGAACTCCCTTATCCTGGGGGAAAGACCTTTGTTATTCTCTCTTTGTGTTATACCTAACATGATTCAGATGAATATCCAAACTGATTTATTTTCAAGAAGGAAGAAAATCAATGAATATATTATGTGAACCCTGACCCCATTTGGTCATATTTCCATATCTGAAAAGTGAAAGAAACTGGTGTGGGTATTGTACAATCTGCATAGAATTTCTTTATTGTCATTTCTAACGCATAGCCTGAGGAGGGGAACAGAACAACCTTGGTTATCCGAATTTTGGATTATCTGAACAAGATCTCAAGATCCCGTAAAAACATTATCCATTATCTGAACAATCAGTTATCCGAACAATCAGTTATCCGAACAAAATACTCGCCGCCCGTCTTGTTCAGATAATTGAGGTTGTTCTGTATTACTACAAAGGGTCATGAGCGACTGATTTGAGATCATTGCTCAAATAAAACCTTATTTAGTGACATCGCTTGCTGGCAATTTGCATTCAACTACCATTTTGGCTGATGGTAGTTAAAATTCTATCAGTAAACAAGGTTATTAACTCTGTTAATACACCAGCTCCCCCCAAATATATCACACACAATGTTCATGGAGTCAGGGTCCTTCAGCAAGAACACATTGTTCAATGGCTTCTCAGAAGAGGTGAAAAACATGGTGAAAACCAGTCTGAAGTGGGGAACCAAGAAAACAGTCACCTGCTCCTGAAATTGTTTCATTAACAGGATTTGAAATACTCATAATAGTTTTTCTTTAATTTGAAAGTTAAGCTGACTATGTTGTAGTTAATTGCGTTGTTACTATAGTAATTAATTACAGGGTAATGCCCTGATGTGGAGGCATGACTATTACTAGAGATCCCAAAATCATGTTTTGGTGATTCCATTTTGAGTGCAAGAGATTACATTTATCAATAGCACTTAAATATGCATTCAAATCCAAAGACAACAATATCTGATGTAATAATATGAAGAGATTTAAATGTTATGAGTATATTCAAATAAAACAAAACCCTTTACAGACTTTCATTTAAACAAAACAAGTCTCACTTAATCCTGGAATAATTTGATTAACAGAATATATACTGTCACTGGTAAAGAAAAAGGCCAGCTGTCTTTTCATTTTCATGGCCTTCATTGTATATATTTTCTAAGTGTTTTACTTTAAATGTGCCCATTACAAATGCTTGGCTGTGGTTCAACAAAGCCTAGAATCACTTATCACAACTGCAATCTATTTTCACATTTTGATTGATAATTTATTAAGGGGTTTGATGTATTTGAAAAACTAGATGTTTATTCATGTTTACACTAGGCTGACCAATAGAAGGAAAGAACATTTTGAATAGAGACAGAGTTGCTTTTAGCGGGAAGTGTTTTGAGTGACAGGTCCATTAGGCAGTTTAACATTTCTTTCATTTTATTTCAAAGATGCAACTCTATAGTGGATACTGGGTACTGTTAATCGTTATGGAAGATACATATCGGTTATAGAGGATGCATGGGACATTAATAGATATGAAAAGAGCACTAGACCGATATGGAAGTATCAAGTAAACATAAAGGTATGAGGACACAAAGGAAGACTGCAGGATATAAAGTCAAAAATCACACAACACCAGGTTATACTCCAACAGGTTTAATTGGAAGCACACTAGCTTTCAGAGCGCCACTCCTTCATTACCTGATGAGGGAGCGGCGCTCCGAAAGCTAGTGTGCTTCCAATTAAACCTGTTAACTTTGTACACCCCAATCCAACACTGGCATCTCCAAATCATGCAAAATATAAGGTGGCATTAAGCATGGGGGACACATGAGGGAGCATAAAGGCATTACGTGGAATGGAGGCAGGGGAGGGATGATGGTTTAAGGGTTTAACATTGATTATTAAATCTGAAATTGCCCTGTAAATGGAGTTGGGAGTGCACCCTGCCAGTCTGCCTATGTTGCTACCTTTGATTATCCGCCACTTGAGGCAGACACAACTCCATCCCAGTCTGTCCTCCACAGCATGAAAATATGGCAGTTTGGGGCATTTTTAAAGGAGAGTGCTTGACCAAGTTATTAAAATTCTCAATTTGACTTTTCCAGTTCCTCCTGGAAAATCCAGCTTTATATGTTCTCCTATTGTCTTGTTGCTAAAACTAAGAGTATTATTAAAATTTCAAACATTTTCGAAACATTATTCTCAAACAGTTGGCAATGACCAGGGACCAACTTAGTTTTGAAAAGGTTATAATCTCGGCTATAATCATTGAACAGGTTTGGAAGCCTGAAGGAAAGCAGTTTGATCTTTATTATTAATCATATATAATGAACAACAATGAGGCTTTTCTCTTTAACTCCTGTGCAACCCATGTTATTAAAACACCAACTATGTCACCAATTTTGCCAAGCAAAACCCTATAGTTTACCATGATCTCTGAAATATACTACTTCTGACTTTCTCAGAGAGAATCAAACCTGCCTAGTTATTTAGTTTGATCCCAAGGCTATTAAAATGAAATCTGTTGCATTGTATATAAAAAAAAGACCTGAATCTCTTCTGTAGTATGACTGAGACCAAAGCAGTTAGTTTCATTTCTTGCTTAATGAGGATCTATTGAAAATTATAACAATTTTTATCCATTTATAAATGAATTGTTTTCAAGAAATGCACAAATATAATAAATGGCTGTGATGAACCTTTTTCCACGTATGGAGTCAGCTATTACGAGGGGGCATAGCTTTAAATTAAGGGGTGGTAGGTATAGGACAGATGCTAGGGGTAGATTCTTTACTCAGTGAGTCGTGAGTTCATGGAATGCCCTGCCAGTAGCAGTGGTGGACACTCCCTCTTTATGGGCATTTAAACAGGCATTGGATAGGCATATGGAGGATAGTGGGCTAGTGTAGGTTAGGTGGGCTTGGATCGGCGCAACATCGAGGGCCAAAGGGCCTGTACTGCACTGTATTTTTCTATGTTCTATGTTCTATGATCTGAACAACTCAATTGATTTTACGTAGTGCCTTTAATGATAAATTCCAGAAGGTGTTTCCACAAGACACAAGGGAAAATATGGAAAAATGGAAAAAGGGAAAAGAAATTGAGAAACAGCAAACATTTGATTAAAGAAATAGGTTTCAAGGAAGGTTTTGAAATGGAGAGATACAGGAAAGACAGGGGACTTTGAGGAGGGAAATCTCTGGATGAATACAGAGTTTCCAATGGTAGCTGTAATGAGTGGCATTTGGGGGCAGTGCAAGTGATCAGAGTTCAAGGCGAAGATTACAGGTCCTTTGATCCAATAGGAAAATAGTGAGGATAGATGCATTTAAGCAGTCAGATGGCCAATTTTAAATTTGGTACATTGGGGAATAGGAGCCAATAAAGGTTAGAAAGAATGGGGGCTAGGGGCGCTGATTGTAAAATGTAGTTTGATTTGGTTTAAGCTAGAAGCAGTAAAGTGTTTACTGAGCTGAAGATTATAAAAGAGTGTGGTACGAAACACTAGAGACCACGGGAAAGGTTAAATCAGGATGTTATAAAGCAGAGATGACGTCTTCAGCAATAGTTTCGCAAAGGTTTCAGGGGAAGAATCGTGGTCCAGACACAGAAAGAGGTTAATTTGTGTTGAAGAAGATCTGGGCCAGGACTTTCCAGGGCACATGGATGAGCCCATGGGACTTCTAAAGGAAATCCTACTCTCCCACCCTCCCCGCCCCTTCAGTTTACTCAACATTAGTTAACTCAGCTAAAGCTGCCAGATTATGCATGTGGTAAATAATCCCTAAATTGTAAATAATTGCCACTTAAGAGCCTTCAGAGGCTTAAGTGTTGCTGACCATCTGCTGCCTTCCCTACCTCATGTAAAAGGTCAGGGCTGGGCAGAGGGGTTAGCAAAATGTGAATTCTCCTGCCTCCATTCAAACCTGCTTTCCCCAGCTGATTACTTTGGAGTTGATTAAAAGCTCAGTCTGGTTCAGAATAAGATGTTAACCAAGGCAGAGGATGGAATCTGTATTGAAGGTACTGATTTCATTTAGCTCAGTTGGTTTTGATACAAACTGATGCCAACACCATGGGTGCAATTCCCACACTAGCTGATAACACCGTGAAGGTTCCATCTTCTCAGCTTCACCCCCTGCCTGAGACAGATGACTCTTGAATTAAACTCATCATCAGTCAGTTCTTTCTACTGAGAGAATGTGTCTGAGGTTAACCATATGTCCATATTACAGAGGAGGAAGTGCTGGATGTCTTGAATAGCATAAAAATGGATAAATCCCCAGGAGCTGATCAGGTGTGCCCTAGAACTCTGTGGGAAGCTAGGGAAGTGATTGCTGGGCCTCTTACTGAGATATTTGTATCATCGATAGTCACAGGTGAGGTGCCGGAAGACTGGAGGTTGGCTAACGTGGTGCCACTGTTTAAGAAGGGTGGTAAGGACAAGCCAAGGAACTATAGACCAGTGAGCCTGACGTTGGAGGTGGGCAAGTTGTTGGAGGGAATCCTGAGGGACAGGATGTACATGTATTTGGAAAGGCAAGGACTGATTAGGGATAGTCAACATGGCTTTGTGCGTGGGAAATCATATCTCTCAAACTTGATTGAGTTTTTTGAAGAAGTAACAAAGAGGATTGATGAGGGCAGAGTCGTAGATGTGATCTATATGGACTTTAGTAAGGTGTTCGACAAGATTCCCCATGGGCCACTGGTTAGCAAGATTCGATCTCATGGAATACTGGGAGAAGTAGCCATTTGGATACAGAACTGGCTCAAAGGTAGAAGACAGACGGTGGTGGTGGGGGGTTGTTTTTCAGACTGGAGGCCTGTGACCAGTGGGTGCTGGGTCCACTGCTTTTCATCATTTATATAAATGATTTGGATGTGACCATAAGAGGTATAGTTAGTAAGTTTGCAGATGACACCAAAATTGGAGGTGTAGTGGACAGTGAAGAAGGTTACATCAGATTACAATGGGATCTTGATCAGATGGCCCAATGGGCTGAGAAGTGGCATAAGTCAGATAAATGCGAGGTGCTGCATTTTGGCAAAGCAAATCTTAACAGGACTTATACACTTAATGGTAAGGTCCTAGGGAGTGTTGCTGAACAAAGAGACCTTGCAGTGCAGTTTCAGAGCTCCTTGAAAGTGGAGTAGATAGGATAGTGAAGAAAGTGTTTGGTATGCTTTCCTTTATTGGTCAGAATATTGAATACAAGAGTTGGGAGGTCATGTTGCGGCTGTACAGGACATTGATTAGGCCACTGTTGGAATATTGTGTGCAATTCTGGTATCCTTCCTATCGGAAATATATTGTGAAATGCCAAAGGGTTCAGGAATTATTTACAAGAATGTTGCCAGGGTTGGAGGATTTGAGCAATGGGGAGAAGTTGAATTGGTTAGGGCTGTTTTCACTGGAACATTGGAATCTGAGGTGAGACCATATAGAGGTTTACAAAATTATGAGGGGCATGGATAGGATAGGTTGACAAAGTCTTTTCCTTGGGGTGGGGTAGTCCGGAGTTAGAGAGCATAGGTTTATAGTAAGAGTAGAAAGATATAATAGAGAGCTAAGGGGTAACATTTTCACTCAGAGGGTGGTATGTGTATGGAATGAGCTGCCAGAAGAAGTGGTGAAGGCTGGTACAATTGCAACATTTAAAAAGCACCTGGATGGGTATATGAATAGGAAGGGATATGGACTGGGTGCTGGCAGGTGAGCCTAGATTGGGTTGGGATACCTGGTCGGCATGGATGAGTTGGACCTAAGGGTTTGTTTCCGTGCTATACATCTCTAAGACTCTATAACTATTTTGGTAATAGACTTGTAGCAGACATTGCAGTTGTGTTCCTGCACTTTTACTAGAAGTCATTGTAGTCATGGGAGTGTTCTAATCAGTAGCTCACAGAGAATCATTTCCACTGGTTAGGGATCCATTTCTTTAGGAAATTGCTTATTGAACAGGTACAGATAGAATCATGCGGTACTAAAGAGTAAAGCAAGTGCTTGTTGCTCCATATTGATATAATTGGATTGAACTTGGAACCTTTAGATTCAAAAGCAATTAGCTTGACATCTTGCATGTTGCATTCCTAGCCATTTCTGCAATTCATTGACTGCTAGGATTGTCTTATTTCTTGAACATAATACTTTATGATGCAAGTTTCTACCGACAGTGTTTATTTGAGTGCCTCCATGTGGTCATGGTTCTAACACAGGTATCTGATATCTTCCTTTAAGAACTGTCTCAATAACATTACTTTATTGTAAAAGTCTGTTTGTATGACAAAAAGGAAATGAAATAATCTGAAAACTCTTCTGTAGATCTTCTGTATCTTGGTGAGTAAGATGTGTCACACATCTTTGACTTTGCTTGGATTAGCAAGAATTGTACAACAGAACCAAAACGTTGAACTGAGCTGTGTTTACCTGGCACTTCTTGCCGTTGAAGACAAATCCTTCACTACAAGCTGCCATCATTAGTTAGTGTAGATTTCAATTGTGCTCTTTTTTGGATATGTCCATCAATGCAACAACATTGACAGTTTACCTACTTTCAGGAATACTTTTCCGGAAATTTCGTCCATGTGCTTCTGGAAAAGACGCTGACTATATAATGACTCCAACGGACAATAATAATGGATAATTCAATTCCCAATGAGAAACATGTCTTAATCTGTTTAGCATAGAGGTCAGATACTCACCATATTCACAGGAGGCTGCCAATGTACTTAAAGAAACAAATATACAAGTCTATTAACAATAGAAACAAAAACTCCACCACGTTACACGATCCAATATGAAATGGTCTAAAATGATGCATGAGAATTCTACTTGCAAGGAGGTTTGCACTCATTCCCGCATTGACTTTACTCTTGAGCGTCTGTTTACTAATGTTTTTCAGTCAAAAGCTACAAAATGTTCAACTTCATCCACATAATGTAGAAACCTGTTTGCATTTTGTTTGAAGGTTCTTCCATTCTGAATCTTGACTCTGGTCTAGTGTTATGTGTGTGCTTATGCTAGAGTAGTTCTCCAGCCCATTACCTGTTATTGCTGCCAGCAAGCAGCACACGCTTTGTGTTTGATGCTTCCTAATGTAACCTTTGATTGTATTTCTGGAACCAGTTTTCTTGCATAGAGCCCAGTATTCTTTTTACACTGAATGACTTATAGAGATCTTATGAAGATTAATGGAGTACAGGGCAACTTTATCAAGGCAACTTTATCAAGGCAACAAATAGTACTTTCCACATAGCTTGCTCACTTTCTGTTACTGGATTACTATTCAAAAATCAGTAGGTGCCCCTAATGTTAGCACATGTTATTGTCTAACATCAATGGTTTCAATTTTAAGCAGAATGTTGATTGCTGATCTTTCTTTTTTCTCCAAGGGATCTTGGGAAGCTTTGATCGGCACTGAAGATGCCTTTAAAACATCAGCTCAAGATGGTGAACTCTAAGGTTTACATGTAACTGATTCCTTCAGAATTACCCACAGCTTTGTAGGTTCTCTCTGATTCTGTTGAAGCAGGTCTCCTGTGTTGACACTCTGTAATGCCATGTTTCCAATAGATCTCTTTATTTTCATTGCTTGCACCTCTTGTTCAGCAACAACAAAATCCAAAATGCATCCTTTCATTCTTTATTTGACTGACCCAAATTCAGATGGGACATTTTGGATATTCCAAGTCCTGCTGGGAATCTGTTGGTCATTTTCCTGATTGCGTCTCCTGTCCTTTGCAAACATTATTGATTGTCTGAGTGTTACAGTAGTAAGTATTTCAGTAACAGGGCAACCTATGTACACACTGTTACTTTGACAAGCTATTGCCTGGATTGCTCATGACTGCTGGCCATGTTGTGTCATTCTAGTCCTCAGCTAATTAGCACACTCAATTCTCAACCACACAACAATACCCAGTAAGGGCACAAGGCAGCAAAAGAAATTAGATGTTGTTATGTGAAGAGAAAATGATATTGCATGTCTCAGAGATCTGATCTTTCACAGAATCCTAAATCACTGATTTTCTCACCTAAAGTCATAAACTACAGGATCTTCCTCCCAAACTATCACTTTTTTCACACAAACAACCGGAAGAAAAATCATTAATGTGAAAATTGCTTCTAACATGGAAATATTCATAGTTATCATGAATTTTCAATAAAGTACTGATTAAATATTAGTATGAATTGTACCATACAGCAGTATTCTGAACATGCCTATTAGCAAACGTATGTCTAAAATGTCAAATTGTTTATGCTTCTAGTTGATACGTAAATAATAAATGAACTACAATAGGTTAACTGTATAACAGAACTGAATACCATTGATCTTGACATTTTATAAACTACTGTAACAAGGCAGGAAATATGATTCTTTTTTAAAATGTCAGGTTTTTGATCTGACCAAGTATTTAATAACAGCCACTTATTGGAACTCAAAGGAAGTATAACTATGAAGATTTACCCATCACTTTATTATATCATCTGCCATACCCAGTTACTGCCCATCTCTATCTTAGCTCTACAGAAACAACAACTTAATAAGAAAACAAAAATGACTCGACAATAAATATCTACTATGTTCCTCCATTGACTAAGATACAAGGTATTCAAAATACCAGGTAAGTTATGAACCTGTAAAACTTACTCTATTTCATCACTGTGTGTACAGTCCTAGCTCTTAAAATCCTTGAATTCCAATCTAGGAATTCTTTTGAACTATATTTGTGGAGCAGGAGATTTTGTATACTACACTACTGCAAGATTTATCTCTCTATACAAAAGCTACAGAATATTGTAAAACATGGATTGTTAAAGAACCATCTATTGGGATATTGTCAAAGAAGGTTAAGCCTGCTGCACAGCTCTGATGGTACATTCATGCATTGAGCAAAAACACTGTTTGCAAGCAAAACAACCTATTGTTAATAAGAAATCATTCAAGAAGGAATTCATCTGAGTAAACCTATCAGACAGACAACAAATATGTGTGGGTTAAAGATGTCAAATAATATAATTTCAACAAAACTAAAGAAAAATAATTTCAAAAATATTCTAGTGATTTTGATTCTAATTAAAGAAGGTTATCAAATAAAAATGGACATCACATGCCCTATTGAAAGAGTTATAAATCTCCATATATTTCTTTGACTTTAGGTTTTCACTATTCCTCCAATTCCTTTGATTTTTTTTGGAATAATTCATCACTGGTCTAATTTACAGTTTTAATTCTCAGGGAATTTATACATTGAGATTTCAGACTGCTTTGTGAATTTCCTTTCCATTTTTAGATAAACTAATTCATCCATAACATCACAACATGACAATTGTAGTCTAGGTAGAGATTGGTAAAAATATAGTTTTCTGAAGCATATCACTCATTAATTAATGAGTGTATCCTCCACTGAAAAGTAAAACAACTGCAGTTCCACACTTTGAATAAAGGTCAAATGAATAGGCTGGGGCTGTTTTCCCTGCAGCATCAGAGGCTGAGGGGTGACCTTATAGAGATTAACAAAATTGAGGGGCATGGATAGGAGAAATAGGCAAAGTCTCTTCCCTGGGGTCAGGGAGTCCAGAACTAGAGGGCATAGGTTTAGGGTGAGAGGGGAAAGATATAAAAGAGACCTAAGGGGCAATGTTTTCACGCAGAGGGTGGTAAGTGTATGGAATGAGCTGCCAGAGGATGTGGTGGAGGCTAGTACAATTGCAACATTTAAGAGGCATTTAGATGGGTATATGAACAGGAAGGGTTTGGAGGGATATGGGCCGGGTGCTGGCAGGTGGGACTAGATTGGGTTGGGATATCTGGTCAGTATGGACGGGTTGGACTGAAGGGTCTGTTTCCATGCTGTACATCTCTATGACTCTATGTCACGAGCAGCACACTCATATTGACTCATATTGTTCAGAGCCCAGGATTTATCTAACTTTTGCATTAGATTAATAGAAATAAAACTTGATGCTTAAAACAATCAAATAGGTACTCATGTAATTTATTTTGATTCTTTGAGGGTGACATTGTTACATTGCAGTATTGGAATTTGGTAACATTAGAAAAAATTAATCATTTTTGCAATGGAAGTGGATTAAGAATTTTTGGGAGAAAATGTAGAAGTGGGAAGCAGAAGTGGCTAAAGAGATTAATTCAACATTATGATAATTATAATTTCTAAAAAAACGTGAATTTCCCAAATCACCATCAGAAATAACTAAAGGCAAGGATTTCACAATTTCAGACTTCTACTCTAACAAACAAAAGTCGAAATAAATCAAACACTGCTGAACAACAAATGCATCAAGCTAAACAAAGGTACTTCACATTAATTTGGGAAAACAGTCAAACAATGTCTTACAACTCATTTTACTGAGCCCCATACTTCTCACAGATGTGTAACATTAAAGTCTCACAGTTAGTGCATTGGCATCCTCACAAGCTACAAACTTGTTTAACTACATGAAGCTTTTTTGTGCACTATATTACCCATTTTAGTGTGTTGTTACACTTCACTTATTCATGATTTTTGGAGTCAAAACTGTGAAGGAGAAATGTCCTGAAATACAAAAATTGAAAAACACCTTGGAGATAAATACAGTGATGATGCAATAAAACTGCACTATATTTCTGGGTCTGGAAAGTGTATGTTGCAAATATCTTGCCAGCTATGTTGCATATGTGCCTTCAACATCATACAGTGCAGGAAATGGTGATTTTATTGTGCAATGCATAGTACTCTGCAGTACTGTACATTATTAGTATCCATGAGTACAGAGTATGAATAACATTTTTTAAAAGACTGTATTAGGACCAAACAGTAAGTTAGTTGGAAAAGTGGTGACACTTGCCATAGAAGTGTCAAGATTAGACAGAAATATGGTGCCAGAACTACCATTTTGGTCAGGGAATACTGTGCTAATGAATTTATAATTAGGTACATAAGGCAGTGTGAAAATAAAATAACCAATGTTAGTGACTGTAGTAATCATACAGCCAGGTTAATCTTTGTAAGTAGGAGAGATCCAGACTTGGGAAGTATTGGAGAAGTTACTTAACATGGGAATTGAGCACAGCATCAAATTGAAGACAGATGTCAGTTAATAGTCCAATTATTAGAAACAAGGCACTTGATCTGTTATCAGTGCTAAAAGTCACATGTAGAGGAGAGGGGAACTTGTGCTATTGTTGATAATAGTAATAACAAACAAGGTGTAGAAAGGCTCTCTCGTATTTTGAGATGATTTGCAGTCAATAGAGCACATCTTGAGGAGAAGGAGTGAAATAACTGCACAGAGGCTGGCATCCCGTCACCATGTCATCCTTTATTTACATGTGCACAGTACATAGGCCCTGACCAGCCAGCTCAGAGTCAGTCCCTAGACTGAGGAGACTCTCTGACACTCCTGTTTATATTTTATTTCAAAATTACAAAACAGTTTACAAAAAGGAAAACTTAACACTTACAGCTGTATGCAACAGCAATTTTACAAGGGAGAGGAGCAGCAAAGCCAGGCCCCAAACCCTACCGTTCAACCAGTTTACAGAGAGATGAGGACAAACCTCAAATCCCAGTTTCACATATGACAAGACAGCGACAATGACATTTATACATAAGACAATCCTGTTACATAAAAAAGTGCAGACAATACAGACCCAGCAAGCCCCTGTCCCTCCCACTCCTGTTTATATCTGTCAGCCAGGGCTTGCTGATCGGCCCAGGTTAACAACCTTAATCAAGGATCTCATTGTTAATGATATCCACCTAGCATCGTTTCAATCACGGTATCCTTCCACTGCAAGTCCAGGATGTAGGCCTGTTCATTTTCTTGTAGCTTCTCCTGAGACATTTTCAAGCCAAGTCCGGTTCCTCTGACTCGGACTCAAACACTGGCAGCTGGACCATAGCTGTAACTTGCGCGCACGGTATTTCAGGCGAGTTTCTTCCTCTCCTTCAGGCGATAACTGTATCAAGGCTGCATCCATATCAAATTCTGAGGTTTCCACAATGCTAGGTGAAGGGGGAGAGCTTACAGTTTCTGATAGCCTTTCTGGCTGTTCTGAGTGGCCAGGTATGTTTTGCTCCTGCCCCATTTGCATGGTAGCAGCTTTCATATGATCTTTGCGTTTGTTCAGGACCACTTCACATACCCGAACTTTGCAAGTCACGGGAACTGACCTTGAGTTGATCTCGCCTCGTACCCATGTAGGGCCGCGTCCATGGTTTTGACACCAAACTTCATCCCCTGAAGTAAACTGTCTATTTCATTCAGAGGAGGCATGGGCCGGCATTGGCGTTCCTGATGCTGCTTCACCCTTCCTCCCAGTTCCGGGAATATCAGGTTTAACTGGTGTGGAGTCTTCTCCCTGCCAGCAACTCTGCTGGAGCTATCCCTGTAAGTGCATGAGGGGTGATCCTATAACCAAACAGGAACTGGGTCAGTTTGGTATCGAGTGAAGCTGTAGGCTGTTTCTTTGAGACTGCCTTCATCATTTGGACTGCTCTTTCTGCTGAACCATTGGATGATTAATGGAGTGGAGCTGTCCTTATGTTCTCATTGCTATTTGTCTTGATGAAATACTTGAACTCTCTTCTGGTAAATGACATCCCATTGACCATGACCAAGTCTTCTGGAGTCTCTGCAAAGCAAACGATGCTCGCAGCTTTTGAATCGTCATCCCTGAGTTTGCCAAATGAACTCTATGCATGTTCAACCACTTTGAATAGCCATCCACAATGGGCAAGGAGATTGAGCCCATAGAAGGACTGGGATAGACAACCTGTAACCAAGTCCAGAGCTCACCTGGCCATTCCTACGAATGTGGGGACACTGCTGGTGATAAATGTTGCCCTTGTTGGCACTCTGGGCAATGCCCCACCAACACAGCTATGTCAACATCCAACAGACATAACTTATTGCCAACATTTTCATTTTGAAAACTCCTGGGTGATCCTGGTGAGTTCAGCCAGTATTTGGTGGCGACCTTTATTCAGGTCAATCACTCTTGCTCCCCACAGCAATAGAGTGAATTCCCGACAGTGTGGAAACAGGCCCTTCAGCCCAACAAGTCCACACCGACCCTCCGAAGAGTAACCCACCCAGACCCATTTCCCTCTGACTAATGCACCTAACACTATGGGTAATTTAGCATGGCCAATTCACCTGACCTGCACATCTTTGGACTGTGGGAGGAAACCGGAGCACCCGGAGGAAACCCACACAGATACGGGGAGAATGTGTAAATGCCACACAGACAGTCACCCGAGGCTGGTATCGAACCTGGGACCCTGGTGCTGTGAGGCAGCAGTGCTAACCACTGAGCCACCATGCTGCCCCCGATATGCCGTCCTCTCCATTGATCTGGTCTCTCCATGTCCGGAAAGGTTTCAGTTCTGGTTGTGATGGCCCTTTTACTTCCCCCATCAGCTCCAGCTGTTTTAGTTTTGCCAGGACTAGATAATTTTTTGTGTCCACAGTTTGATAATGTCAGCATTGACTAGAAGGGGGTGTCCAGAAAGTTTCAAACTACAATGGACTCTTCCATGTAGGGGAGGCATCACTGGTAGTGAATCTGCCAGTGGGAGGTGGCTGAAGGCATCTGCATTTGTCACTTAGCTGCCTAGATAGTACATACTGAAAATAAAGGCCCATCGCTGAAGCTATGGGCGGCACACCCTTGTCTTCTTTAAGTAGCCCTAGCAGGGGCTTGTGGTCACTCATTATTACAAATGTATATCTGTAAAAGTATCTGTAAAAGTTTTTCAAACCAAAGATGACTGCCAAACTTTCCTTCTCTATCCAGGTGTATTTGCGTTAGGATCAGCCAATGTCCAAGAAGCATACTCTATAGGGTGTTCCTATCTGTTGGGCCATCAATGAGGCAACACTCCTTCGATACTGTATGGGAAACATTGCATTCCAGCACCACTTCTCTTGGAATCATAGTGGACTAATACCTGCTTTTTCACCTCCTTAAAAGCTACTTCTTGGCTATGTGACCATTCCCAAGGCTGACCATTGGAAATAGTGTCAGGGCACCATGATACAGGCCAGGCTATGTATGAATCTTCCGTAAAGATTCACTAACCCAATAAAGACCTAAGGTCAGGTACAGACCTGGGAGTCAGGGCACCTTTGATTGCCCTCACTTTATCTTCCAATGGGTGTAATCCAGTTCTTGTTCCCTCTGTAGCCCAAGTTGGTCACTTGGACTGCCTGGAGCACCTTTTATTCCCTTCTAAACTGTACACCCATTAGGGAGAAATGTTTAAGCACTATTTCCAAGTTCTCCAAGTGCTTTTTATTGGTCTTCCCTGTTATTAGTGCATTATCCAGACAAATGGCAACCTGGGGTAGCCCTTGTAAGATGTTCTCCATTGTCCACTTGGAAAAGGCACAGGCTGATGGATACCCCAAATAGCAGTTTTGTATGTCAGTACAAAGTGTTATGAATATTAATAATAGCATACTTCTAGGACTCTAATCTAGTCGCAATGGCTCATGTCCAACACCACCAACCTGCCCCCACTTCCTCTGCCCCCGCCCCACCCCCGCCAGCGTTGCGTACAAGTCCTCTATTTGATGGATCAGATATTTATCCAGCTGTGTGAAGCTGTTTACCATTTGTTTAAAATCTCCACAAAGACAAACTGAGCCCTCGGGCTTCACAAACGGTATGACCAGTGCTGCCCATTCTGACAAACTGGACTTATTTGATGATCCGTTCACTTTCCAATCACCTGATTTCTGTCTCTGCTTTTGCCCATAAGGTAAGTGGCAATGGACAGGCCTTGCAAAATCATAGAATGGTCAACATGTAAGGTGGCCTTGGCTCTTTTCATAGTCCCTCGATCTTCCTGAAAATCCTCCGGGCATTTAATTAGGACTTCACTCGGGCATCCATTTTCTGATCAAAAAGCATTGAGCCAATCAGGATGAATCTTTCTCAATCAATTCTGCCCATCAAGCTTGGGCCTGAGTCTTTTACTACAGTCAGTGGTAACCAACTGCTTTTTGCAGGGGACCAGAACCAAAGACTCACCCTAAATCTGTAATGATTCTCTGTCTGGCCGAGGTCTTGAGCAAACATAAGGGTTGGAGCCCAGAGCTAATGTTGTTAAAGACTGGTTCTACAATCACTGATTTTGGATTAGTGGTGCTGGAAGAGCACAGCAGTTCAGGCAGCATCCTAGGAGCAGCAAAATTGACGTTTCAGGCAAAAGCCCTTCATCAGGAAAGGGCTTTTGCCCGAAACGTCAATTTTGCTGCTCCTCGGATGCTGCCTGAACTGCTGTGCTCTTCCAGCACCACTAATCCAAAATCTGGTTTCCAGCATCTGCAATTATTGTTTTTACCCCTCTACAATTACTGATACAGCTGTGGTGGCATCGACCTCCATGAGAACCAGGTGACCATTTAACCAGACATTTATTTTGATTGGTTCTGATTTGCATGTTGCTAAGCAATTCAATTATCTCCAAGTAGATGTAGATGGACACTCCAGGGTGTACATGCTCCTGGATACCAGCCTGAGTTCCTTCCTCAAATCAGGCCTCGTAGGACTCCTTTGCTGTCTTGAGTCTGCATACTGGCAGCAACTACAATGGCTTGTTGGTCCAGATCCTGAAGAACATTTTAGCCACTTGGCCGAGACTCATCTTTGTTGTGGGATTCTGCTGTAGGCTGACCCGGGGTTCCACTGCTCAGGATATGCCCTGCGTGAGGATGTGCAGTTGCCTACCTTCAAATGGTATTCCCCAAGCTCAGTTGGAGAGGTAAGGAGTCCACTTCCATTGGGATGGCCTGGAGCTCACATGTTCTACTTGCTGCATTTTCTCATGACAAAGCCATTTGTAGAACCTGTTTGAAGTCCAATGAGATTCAGCTAGTCAGTACTTTTGCATGGTTATGTTATTAATCCTAAATGCCCAAAGGTCTCTGAGCATCTCATTCAGGGTTAGCCCATAATCACATGTCTCTGCCAGTGATCTTAATCTCGTCAAAAATCTTGATACGGATCCCCTGGTTCTCGAACACCCGAATAAAAATGATAACCTCTCAGAATTATAGGATGCTTGAAGTTGTAATATTCTGAAACTAAATCCATTAACTCTTGAAAGGTTTTAGTCTCTGATACCTCACGGAAAGTCAGGGTCCTAATAACCGAAAATGCTGGGAATCCACAAGCAGTCGAAAGGATTACTTACTGCTTTACATCTGTCCAACTTAATTTGCCCAGAAAAGAAACAATGCTTTATTTACACATACTGGGCCAAGTCTTTGACAGCAGGTTCAAATTAATCAAACTTCCCAAGTAAATGCCAGAAATGCTTACCCAACTCAAAGACGACTATTGCTGACAAATTTTCTTTAGGAGTGTACTGTTTTCTCCAGTCACCACTGAAATAACTGCACAGAGGCTGGTATCCTGTCACCAATTAACTTTATTTATTTGTACACACTATAAAGGCTCTGACCAGCCAGTTGATGGCCAGTCACTTGGAATAGGGAGACTCTCTAATGGTCCTGTTTATTCTATTTATTTATTTTCATTTTTTTAGCAGCAGCAGAGGTAGGCTCAAGTGCAGGTGGGGCCCAGGCAGCAACAACAACAGTCCAGGTGCAGGTGGGGCCCAGGCAGTAGCAGTTGAGGTGGGGCCCAGGCAGCAGTAATGACAAGGGGCCCCAGGCAACAGCAGTAGAAGCAATCCTGGGTGCGGGTGGGGCCCAGGTAGCAGTGGTCAGAGCAGGCTCCAGGTGTAGGTCGGCCCAGGCAGCAGTAGCAGTGCAGGCAAGGGCTAGGCACCAGCAGTAGGAGCAGGCCCAAACTGCAGCAGCAGCAGCAGTGATAGTAATAACACAGCTTCAATAAGCCAAAACAAAGCCAGAAAACAAACCAACAAACAATCTCAGTAAAACGGTCCTGTTTTTTTTCCTTACCCCCACACTACTGCCTAACTGCGGTAGTGCTTATTTTTTTTTCCCCAACACCCATGGTGTGTGTGTGCAGGTGTGAGACACAGTGAGAGACACAAGGTGCACGAATCTTTATTCAATTTCCACCACCAGGAAGATAGGAAAACACCCGAGTGGCCAGTGACAAGCACTGCCCTTCACAACAAAGGGCAGTGTTGTGTGATCAAAACAGTGAAGGGGAGGGTAGGGACTAAATCAAAATAGAGTTGGAGGGGGAAATAATACACTCCACTCCCTGCGGCGCTCACCTCTCCCTGAACAACTTTAGGGTGTTGGTAGACACCGCGTGCTCCTTCTCCAAGGACACCCGGGCCCTAGGTCCTGTTTACATCTGTCAGCCAGGGCACCTTCATTGGCCCAGGTTAACAACTACAGTCAAGGACATCATAGTCAATGAGACCTGCCTGGTCCTCATTCCAATTGTTTAATGCATATAAAACTGCTGTTTTCTGGAAGAAAATCCCAAATAATACATACATAACAAAGGAAGAAAGGACTGCCTCTGATTTCAAAGCAACATAGGACTGGTAAATGTTGTTACTGTATGCCAAAGGGGCTGTTTTCAAGGGTAAAACAATGCTGGTTTATTTGTCTTAAAACCAAAGAATCCTTAAAGGAAAATAAATCGAATGTGCCAGTTCTTTGGAAGGCAAACAGCAGTGTCTAAGCTGGAGTAGCAGTGCTCAGTGAATAGTTTAATAATTTCTTCCTGCAGGACTTCAGAGTTTATTTGAGAAGAACAAACTTACCTTCAAAGATCCAACTTATCCTTGATAGTGTACCTGAACATCCATTCTCTATCAGAAAATGCCTTCAGGCTGTTAAACCTTTTTTATCAAATGCAATTGCACTTATCTAGTCAATGGGCCTGAGGATTAGTGCAGCTTTCAAAACTTAATACATCTGAAGATGTTTCAGCCACATTCTCAACCTCATAGAAACAAATCTTTCAACTGCTATCCATGATTGCAGGAAGGAATTTAACATTCTTGCATGAACTGGGATAAGTAAGGATTCGAGAGATGGAGTTAAAGATAAATTTAGAGAATGAATTATCAATGTCTGTCAGAACAAGAAGTTAGGCCAGAAGCTGCGAATGGTTTCCCAGGGTTTCTCAATGGTGATAAAGTAGCCAAGATGATTGAGTTGACAAAACAAGTCAGAGGGGTAGGTTTCAAAGACTTGGCCATGAATGAATTAATTGAGATTTTTCAGATGGATCAAGTGAAATTCTTGGTGTAAGATGTGGTGAAATTAATGAAATCACATGAATGTAAAAAGGAGGAGGAGGGATAAACAAGAAAAGTTTAATTTACACCCAAGATGATGGCAGCTCTCACGAGGTCAGCTGAAGAATTGAAAATAAAGTCAACAGATAATGATACAAACAGGGGAAGAAGCATTGTCTTTTGCATTTTGATTGACACTGTTTTTCCCTCTTCACCGAGCGCTTTAAAATATTCAAACGTTAAAGGTGAATGAGTCAAAAATAATTCATTTTGTATATGCTGCTGCATCAAAATCAATATGACCTCACCCACTCCTCCACCTCCATGTAAATAGACACCAGCTCTACATTATAATAAGGGTCAGTATAACAAATTTTGTATATTTCTTAGTTTGCTGTACTGGAAAATTTCTCACGTATTAAAGTGTTTTTAGGTGAATTTTATCTTGCTCGGACTATCTGAATACTTGGAACCTATTTAATTTACTTCCATCACAACTTGTTCCCTTTTGCCTTTTTTCATATTCTAGGAACTCACCTCCTGCAAATGAGAGGGTATTATGACACAACCAACCATCCAATGCTCTCCAGGCTCTCCGGTGACTTTTCTTCTCCCAGCTATGCTTGGTTGCATCTTTCAGTATCCTTCATAAGTGATTCTATTCAGCCTGAATCTTTCATATCCAAAAATCCATAAACAAATATCCCAATTGTTCTTTCCTTTCCTTTCAACCAGAAATTGAACTGCCCTGCAAAACAATACTGTGGCTCTAAGGGTGTATTTGGTCCTGGTTTATTTTAAGAGAGATTGAATGAGAGAAGATGAGCAGTCTGTATTAACGTAAACAGCTTGTGAGGCCTTGGTTTTTTTTTTCAGTTAGAACAATAGATGCAGCCTGGATGGGTGTGGTCATTTTTTACAGACCAGGATTTATAGTGTTTTCTTTAGCATTGAGATTCAGCAGAAGCTACTAGAATCTTGAAGAATTAGAAGCCATTTTGGTTCCCGTTTCGGTAACAGCTAGAAGGTGAAGGTCCTCTTCATCCTGCAGGCATTGCATGTGAGAATATTTGATTTCTGAATTTACCTTTTTTTCCAAGAGGGGTGTTTATAAGATGTTACATTTAGGGAACAGTTAATCAGTAATAGCTGCTATTATTCTGTTAAGTTTTCCAAGAGAGTTAAGTTATTCCATTATTTTCTTTCTTTTGTTGTATTTTAAACATAGTCGTAGAGTCATAGAGATGTACAGCATAGAAACAGACCCTTCAGTCCAACTCATCCATGCTGACCAGTTTTCCAAACTTAATCTAGTCCTGTTTGCCAGCACTTGTGCTTGGCCTATGGAGGCCTATATCCCTCTAAACCTCCCTATTCATATATCCATTCAGATGTCTTTTAAAAGGTGTAATTGTACCAGCCTCCACCACCTCCTGTAGCAGCTCATTCCATACATGCATCACCCTCTCCTCTGCATGAAAAAGGTGCCCCTTAGATCTCTTTTAAATTTTTCCCCTCTCACCCAAAACCAATGCCCTCTAGTTCTTGTCTATTTACCATACCCCCCATAATGTTATAAGGTTGATATAAACCCTATAAGGTCACCCCTAAAATGCTCCAGGGAAATTTGCCCCAACTATTCAGCCTCTCGCTATATCTCAAACCTTCCAGCCCTGGCAACATCTTTGTAAATCTCTTCTGAACCCTTTCAGGTTTGTAAATCTTCTCTTTGTTTGAATAAATTGTGTTTTACTTAATGCTGAGTAATTTGACTAGTGGAATTACATCTGGAATACAGCACTTTAGTTTTGCCTTTAAAATAAGAAAAAGTTAGGGTCTAGGTTACCTTAAAATATTTTGAGAGGGTCTGGTCTGGTCTGGTCTATAACACTTGCTTTTTCTTTATAGAAGTTGCCTAATTCCTCCACACCATAGCTGTTTTTCCTGTTTCCCTCTGTTTCTCAAACAACTATTCTTTGATTGTGTGACTATGGACAGAAAACTGTCCCTTGACTTCAACAGATCACACCCCCCAGTCTTTTTATTTCAATGATCTTTGTTCTATTGAGGAAGGATGATGTTCAGTGCTGAGACTGTTGGGCTGGAAATATAAACGTCCAGCTAAATGAGCAAGAGGAACAACATTGAACTCAAAGAGCTCTTGAAGTAGAAAATATATGGGGTTGCGGATAAGGATGGAAGATGCCGGTGCTGGTAACAGGTTGGAAAAACAATTGAAAGAGGTTTTGCTGTAGCAGTTTTACTCAGCTATGACCAATGTTTCCTTCAGAGAACAGAGTGTTCTTACATAGGCCAAGCACAAGTTAGAATCTTAAGTTGGTGTGCATGTGAGGCTGTGCAAAATCGTGAAATTATGTATGCACTTAAATGAATATACAACAATAAATAAATTGAATATGAATTTTGTTCAACACATTAACACCCTCTTTCCATCTTTCCCAATCAATCAATTGCACTGTGGACTAGATGAGATACTGGAACTGGAAAAAAAAGAAGAATGTCATTTTAAGACACCAATGAAGGTCAGAGTAGTTGATTTCGCCATTGATTCTAGAGGTCGCAGCTACAACTAGAATGGAAGCACAACACGGAAAGGTTTTCACTCACCCTTGCCGTTTCATTCAATGTCCCACTGCAGGATCTGAGGTATTCCAATGAAGTTTGATTTCATGGACATATGAGAAAGTGACTAGCCTCTCAGACCAGCAGGTGTGATTGGAATTGATAGGTGCAATAAAGAGCAGGGCATTCCCTCAGATGCCCAAGAGATTGAACAATCTCCAGCGCAATTCCTACACTTTGCCTTCCTGAGCATTTTCCGACACAGCACTCCTCAGGCCAACAAAGTATCTATATCCACTCACTCAAACCTCTGAGGTGCCTCTTCACATTCCCACATAAAAAGTACTCAGACACTCATCTTATAAAGTCACAGAGTATTAGAAACGTGCAGCATGAAAACAGACCCTTTGCTCAAATTCGTCCATGCTGACGAGATATCCTATCTTAATCTTGTCCCATTTGCCAGAATTTGGCTCATACTGCTTGAAACCCTTCCTATTGTTACACCCATCAGATGCCTTTTAAATGCTGTAATTGTACCAGCCTCTACTACCACCTCTGGCAGCTCATCCTATACATGCACCTTTGATTAGCCTTTCCAAATGCGGCACCTCTATTTGTTTAAATTGGACCATTTTCGCATCTGGTCAAGGTACTCTGAGGTAACCTTTTTCATGTCCACAAAATGACGAATATTTACATCCAAATCATTTATATAAATGACAAAAAGCAGTGCACCGAGCACCATTTCTTGCGGCACACCGCTGGTCACAAGTCTCCACTCCAAAAAGCAACCATCCAGCCTATGTCTCCTGCCTTCAAGCTGATTTTATATCCAAATATTTAGCTCTCCCTGTATTCCATGTGATTTAACTTTGGTAGCCAACCTATCACATGTAACCTTGTCTAACAGCTTACTGAAGTCCATATAGATAATGTCCACCACTTTGCCTTCATCAATCTTATTTATCACTTTTTTCAAAAAGCTCATTCAAGTCAGTAAGACATGATATCCTATGCACAAAGACATGTTGATTATCCCTAAGCAGATATAGAGTCATATAGATGTACAGCATGGAAACTGACCCTTCGGTCCAACCCATCCATGACAACCACATATCCCAATCCAATCTAGTCCCACCTGCCAGCACCTAGTCCATAACCCTCCAAACCCTTCCTATTCATATATCCATCCAAATGCCTCTTAAATGTTGCAATTGTACCAGCCTCTATCACATCCTCTGGCAACTCATTCCATACACATACCACCCGCTGAGTGAAAACGTTGCCTCTGAGGTCTCTTTTATATCTTTCCCCTCTCACCCTAAACCTATGCCCTCTAATTCTGGACTCCCCCATCCCAGGAAAAAGGCTTTGTTTATTTATCCTATCCATGCCCCTCATAATTTTGTAAACCTCTTTCAGGTCACCCCTCAGTCTCCGACGCTCCAGAGAAAATAGCCCTAGCCTATTCACCCTCTTCCCTATAGCACAAATCCTCCAACCTTGGTAACATCCTTGTAAATCTTTTCTGAACCCTTTCAAGTTTCAAAACTTCTTTCCGATAGGAAGGAGACCAGAATTGCACACAATATTCCAACAGTGGCCTAACCAATGTCCTGTACAGCTGCAAAATGACCTCCCAACTCCTGTACTCAATACTTTGACCAATAAAAGAAAGCATACCAAATGCCTTCTTCACTATCCTATCTACCTACGACTCCACTTTCAGCCCAGGGAATCTTTCAAAAGTTATTTTATCAGATTCACAATGTCTATCTGTTATTTCCTTTCCACTATTGTTTACTAAAAGAAATAACAAAAGTAGAACTAATTAAACAAAGGTGCTAAAAAGGGTAAGGTATTTTAGCATGATAAGTGATAATGTTATCTTGGTGCTAATCTGACTGTTGTCAAAAGATGGTATTGGTGTTACTTACTATGTGTTTTAACAGAAATATGCCTTTACCTGATCTGCTTGATATCAGGTGCACGTATTTTTCTTTCAACAGAAGTGAAAAGGAAGGAAATTCAATGTATTGATTTTCTAAGTATTATTGATGTTGTTAGCAGGGCCTCACATGTAGCAGAATATCAGAAAAATTATGCACTTCCAATATTCATTTGCATTGCCTGTGACTCCAGAAGCCCCAGGGATCTCTGAAAACAAACCCCTACATTCACGGTGACACTCCCCCAAGCACAATATTACACAACAGGAATAAAATAAAACCTTTGTTTGAAAAATATATGCAGGATAAAGATATGTTTGTGCTCATTCAAACCATAAGATAGAAAAGATATTTGAGTCCAAAGTAGTTGGCATTTCACAAATTTGCAGCACTCTAAACTATATTTTGTGTCATCAGCATGTTTCTCTTATCATTGTGTTAATGTTGCAAAAAGAGCAAACTAACACAATAGAAAATATTTTCAACTTAACATGATATCTGTAAAATCAGAGTGCACCTTCTGGTACTTGTCTGTGCTTACATCTGGCCTGTCAGGGTGTGCTGATCGATGAATGATTTCAAATCAAATTCTTCTAGTCCTGGAGCTACCCGCTGCTCATTAGTAGCCACATCTCACTTCAGCGGTGTCAATACTGATGTCACGAAGCAAACAGTAGCACACCGTTTGTCTCACTTGCTCTAGTAGATCAGTTGGACAGAAAGAAGAAAGCTGTCATCAGGACAAGTTAATGACTATGGAACAAAAAATGAACTATCATTACCTGCTAAGCATGTCGGACACGCAACAAAAAAAATAGTTTGGACTGACGTCTGTTCGCTTGCAGGATCCCGATGAGAAAACCATTATTTAGGAGCGTTTGAAGAACAAAATGTCACAGACAGCACTCCACATACTTTTTCTACAGATGCACATGAATAAAGATATAAATAAATAGCAGTGCATCATCCAACCTCAGTACTTACAACACTGTTCTGAGTGGAAAAGAGGGCCTTTCTATTAATTATTGGTCAATAGGGCTTCCTGTGAAAGAGCTAGTGTTAAATTTAGGTCAAGAATTCTAAAGGAAAATTGTATTCACTGTAGGTAAATAACCAAGGCACTTTACCTAATGGTTAAATAATGAAACATCACCAGGTGCAATCGGCTGATAGAATAAGCTCTCATGAAGCAACCAAGTGAAGCCTGAATGGGACGATTATTTTGACCACAATCCTGCATTTAGATGTCGGCATCAGTACATAGCAAAAATACTGCCACGGTTTGTCAGAATTCTTTGTGTTTAGCAAGCCAATATGGTTTATCCTAGATAAAATTCATTACTGTTGTTTCTTTTTCTCTTCTCCAACCAAACAGGTGTTTATTTCATCGTAATCCAATTTAAAAAAATTCAATTAGAATTTGGTTTCAAAGTGAATTGGATTTACAAAGCAACAAAGGAGCAGTTATCTATTTCTACTTCTGTATTAAAAAGCACATTTCTGTATTTACTGCACATGAGGATGCATCTTTTTTGTCGCCCCTACCCTAGCCTCAACAGATAATAACAAATGTTGCTCTTCTATTTGTTGAAGTTGCTTTACCTTTGTTCTTTCAAAGTGAATATTAAGCAAAATATACAAATATTAAGTAAATATTAAGCATGAGGGTATGAAGAACCAAGTGAAGCAGAGATGACTGGTAAGACTGTAATGAATGCATGATTCTTTATTTCACTGTATAGCGTGTCCAAACCTATTAGTTGTATATGATGCTTTTAGTTTTGTTATGGCATAGCGTGATCACTGATGCAGAATATTTTAAATAATTTCAGATGACAGGAAACTCTCTCAGGGCTAACTTGGCTCTCCTTTAAAAATGGGCTCAAGAATCTCAGTGGCATCCTTAACTCTATTCAATGTAATGTAAGCAGGACAACAAGGTCAAGTTGCCATATCATTTAAGCGATTAGTAAATAAAGCCAATGCTCGGGTCTAATTAGCAGGGGTCACTAAATTGTAACTTGCTGGTCCTATTTACAGATCGTTGATAACTCTTAAAGGACAAGAGCAAATGCTGGCCAAGTGGGAAGTGAATCTGATTTGGGAAACCATAAAGGCAGGAACAATGTGGAACAGAACATGTTCTAAGATATTCAAACACAGCACTGCAGGCCTCAGTGGAGGAAGTGGAAAGGAGGAGAGATATTTTGTATCTGTACTAGGCACCTTCCAGGCAGACACTTGGAAGACAGTGGGAGCAGATAGCTGTGAAGGTCAATATCAGCAGTCAAGCCATAAGAACTTGGAGGTAATGTTTCAAGAAGTTCAATGACCTCAAACAAGTAGTCACAGTCAATGAATCTTTTTCAAAATCCAAGTGCTACTAATGTACCACCAGCTTCAGCCAGTGCTCAATTTACCACAATAGCTCCATGCTGAAACAGAACACTTTGAACAGGGGTTGAAGCATTAATATTTCTACCTTTACCATGTGAATATCTAAAAGCACAATTCTTGAATGGGATGTGAGCAACTCTGGCAAGGACAACACTTGTTATTCATCTGATTGTCTTAACTTACTGACAACCACATTGCCGCGGATCTGAAGTCATGAGTAGATCAAACCAGGTAAAATTGGCAGATTTCCTTCCCTGAAGATCATTAGTGAACCAAATCTTTTTTAGAAACACAATCAACAGTGCTTACATAGTCACCTGTACACCAAAGTTTAATTGCAGAATTTCTTGAATTCAATGCCATGATGTGATTCAAACACATGTCCCTGAATATTAACCTGGGTTTCTGGATTACTAGACCAGTGATATTACCATTATACCACCAGCTCCTGTAAATATTAGTTGTTGCAGTACACAAATGATTTGTTGTATCATAATTCTTACAGCAGCATAGCTTTTATAATCAGCATATTGCACACGTGTATGCGTGGTGCACATCCTAATCATGCTGTTAGCAGACAGTGATGCTGCTCAGTGAACAACACTTTTTGGTTTGCTGTGGCGTAGCAAATGGAACTGGCACAGTAAGTTGTGGGAGAATGAAGGCAATGTGCTGGCTGCCAGGATGTTGGGCAATCATCTGCATGATGTATCTCCTTTGGGGTCACACATCATGAAGGAATGGATCATTTTCGGTTCCAGTTCAAAGCAGAATTAACACGCAATTCCAATGAAGCAATGCATGCAGCGAGACAGAAAGAGAGAGAGAATGAAATATTCATATCTGTTTGAACAGAAAGTCTCTGGGACCTCCTTCATGCAGCAATGGAAGGCAAACTGTGAGTCAGGCAAATATTTTCAGCTTCGTGAGAAAAAAGCTGGACATATAAATGTTCCTTGTAATCACTGACAATACGCTTTTTGCTCAGCATGGATTTGCAATTGTGGCTTCAACAAGAGACAGGTTTCACTGAGTTCATCCTTCTGAAGCACAGACACAGCAGACACTGTTTCTCACTAAGGCACAAGAAACAGGATTGCTGGCTCTGCATGCACCCCTCTGAGTAGTTAGAGCTTTTGGCTGAGAGCCTCCCTCTCACTCCTTCCTCCTCCCCTTTTCGGCCCAACTCTACACTGACTTTGTAGAGTTTTTCCTACCAGGTTGTCTTCCAGAGGGAATATTTACAGATGGACCCAGCTCTGGGAGCAACAGGTTTATACAGAAGATTTGAAGTCAGCAAACAGTCCTTCAGCATGTGGTGCTTCACTTCCTGAGAGTTTTGTAATGTGAGACAATATAAAAATGAAAAGAAACACCAAACATATTACGAACTAAAGAAAAAGCAGAAATCAATCAGCAATAAATCTCTAAATACTTCACGATATCTTTAACAATGGTGAAGGGTCTGTTCTGCCAAATATGTGATAAGCTGTCCATGTTTTGTGTTAGCTCCAAAAGAGCTCCAAAATGGCAATGCAGGATTCAACAATGTTAGAGGAAGCAATCTCTGCATATGTCAGGTTGATGTTCAGTACACATGTGCGATCACCCTCATCAATAAGCTGTCTAGTGTGATTTACTACCCAAAATTGTACACATGTGCTGTGGACTCCACTTCACAGCTCTAAGGGAGTGCCCAAAAAGAAAGATATCCCCAAATCTAACTCGGCTAATGTAGCAGTCCTCCTCCATGTTGAACACCACTTGGAGGAGGCACTGCGGGTGGCAAGGGCACAGATGTACACTCTGACTGACAGCATGCCCACAAGCAAGAGTAGCTCAGCAGTACCATCATTAACTGAGTTGGCTGAGCTCTAAAAACATAGCTGATAGCCTCTGTCTGCAGTTGATGCTGAAGGAACCAACAAGAGGGAAAAGACTGACTTGACTTTATTCTCACGAATCTGTAGCTCCATCTGTCCATGATAGTACTGGTTGGAGTGAGCATTCATAGAGCTTGTGGATATGAAGTCCTATCTTCCTATTCTGGACACCCTCAACTGTGTGATGAGTAACTCACCTTCTGACTCCCCAAAACATGTCCACCGTTTACAAAGCATAAGTCAGGAGTGTGATGGGAAAATCCTTACTTGCGTGGATAACTCCAATTCCAGTGACATTCAAGAAGCTTGACACCATCCAAGGCAAAACATTCCATTTGATTGGCAGCATATCCATAAACATTCACTTCCTCCTCCACCAATGCACACAAGCACCAGTGTGTACTCGTTACAAGATGCACTGCAGAAATTCATCAAAGCTCATTAGATAGCACTTTCCCATGATAGATCTCACTGGCGTGCTACCAGAAATCAATTATTCTTGGAGTTGTCACGAAGTTTAAGATTTTACAAAGGTGTACAAAATTTCCCAAATACATTCTAGCTACATGAAATCAATTATGAACCATCATATTATACTTTTACTACTTAAAACAATGACTGTCTTATAAAACTCCCTCTAAATACACTTACAGACAGACCCAAAAAATATGGGTGTCATGGGTGGAGGGAAAGACTGAGAAGGCAGTTCAAAGATCCCTGACCACATGGTTCACTGAGATGATCTTTTGGGTTTGTCAGGCCATGCTGCCTGTAGATCTTACTTCTCCAGGTATTTTTCCTTATTTACAGGAGACACAGGATGACTGGCTCACATTTATAATGCCATTGAGGTATTAAAACCATAACAAACAGCAACTGATAATAAAATAAACTGACTTTCTTCAGGTATTCTTGAAACTGCAGAGAGGACAGTTTCTTCCTTTCCAGTGGTCCAATGGCTTCTTCCCAATCATTCACACCCAGAAGCTGTTCAGCCATTTGGGAGTTAATCACATATTTATTAGCAGGCCTAAGGGCTTTGACATTGTCAATGAGTCACCATCCCTCAGACCACTTAGATACTTGTTGTCAGCCAAATCACCATTCATACATATCTCTTTACTCAGTTTGTCTGCAACTAGACTTCCCTCACTGCTTGAACAAACTGCAGTGTCAGCAGCACTTACAAGAGTGGCAGGTAGCTTAATTTTAAAAAGTGCTGCTGTCCCTTCCAGAATTGAAACTTTATTGCTGGAACAGCACAGCAGGTCAGGCAGCATCCAGGGAACAGGAGATTCGACGTTTCAGGCACAGGCCCTTCTTCAGGAATCTTCGGCCTGTGCCCGAAACGTCGAATCTCCTGTTCCCTGGATGCTGCCTGACCTGCTGTGCTGTTCCAGCAATAAAGTTTCAACTTTGATCTCCAGCATCTGCAGACCTCACTTTCTCCTCGAAGATTGTCCCTTCCAGAACCCTTGTTTTTTTTTTTCACAAGAATCCTTTCCCCATTTTCCACAATCAGTGTAAGAAGATTTGGTCTTTGCAACAAAGCCACAACCACTATCGAGAAAAATAAGAGCAGCAGACACATGGAGACACCACCACAAGCACTTAACCTTCCAAGTCACTCCCCATCCTGACTTAGAAATATACTCCTTCAGTGGCACTGAGCATAATCCTGAAACTCCCTCCATCACTGCATTATGGATCTACTTACGCTGCACGGACTGTAACAGCTCAAGAATGCAGATTGCCACCAACGTCTCAAGGGCAACTAGGGCAATAAAGGTTGGCAAAGCCAGTGAAGGGCATATGTCTGAATAAATATAAAACAAAACTCCAATTCTCAGCTACCAAGATTTTCCAGTTGAGTGAACATACAGATAATCAGCGAACACTCCATGAGCAGATACACCCTGTCATTATAGCTGTGGTTAGAAGTCTGTAAAATATATACATATAAAGGCTGTTACTCTTTCATCTACTTAAAATATAGATGCCAAGGCCTATGTTGAAATGCCCATGATGGATTCCTAACTTTATTTGATTTCATATGTTGGTTTACTCATTGTCGTCCATACAGGTAAAGTATCACAATTGCTTACCTCATTTATCAAATTGGCAAGGTACCATGTTTTCAGGCCTCATGTAAAGAAATGACTACTGTACACAGAACATTACCTCCAACTCAATTTATCTTTGATAACCTTACAAGTTGTGTGTCAAATTCATTTCTCAATGTATGGCTAATGGGAACTTTCAAGACAGGTATATATTACCCTCAATATAACCCCAATACTTCTGGTGTTATTTTCTTTCCGATTAAAACTGTCAGCTTGGCAATAGAATGAAAATACATTTTAAAAATGCGACAAATTGTTTTGAACTGGATAACGGCCATGGTCTGACAAAGCTATTTTTTGTGTCATTCATTCATGGGATACAGGCCTTATTGGCTGGAGCAGCTTTTATTGGCTAACCCAAGTTGCGCCTAAGAAATAAAATGGTGACTAAAGAAAAAGAGGGACTTAGTGTACAGCCTTTCACATCATATTTTACAAAAAAACAAAAACAGAAATTGCTGGAGGAACTCAGAAGGTCTGACAGCATCTGTGCAGAGAAAACAGAGTGAAAGTTTCAAGTCCAGTGATCTGACCAGAACTTTGAAGAAGACTCATTGAACACAAAACATTAACTCTGTTTTCTATCCCCTGAAGTTGCTTGACCTGCTGAGTTTCTCCAGCAATTTCTGTTTTTTGTTTCAGATTTCCAGCATCTATCGTTCTTTGTTTTCTACTACAAAAGCTATTGATCTACAGTTCCTTCAGCCTTACACCCATATACATAATTACCTGGATACAGACAAATTATATGACTTAAAACAGTGAGGGATTTGAGCCATACAAGTCTGCTTGATCCATAATATTCATCTATTGATTCCTTACCTGACTAGTTTCCACCCAGAAAAACCACTCTCAATCACATATCTATCTCCAGTTTCAGGCTATCCCAATTGTTATGATTCACACATCAGACTGAAATCTGGATTCATAGATCTTTTGATTTTGTGTAATGTATTGTTTTTCATTGAATCATAAGAATGTAATATTGCATATTTGGTTTTAACAGTAAAACAGAACTGTATTACACAAGAGAATTCAAAATAAATGGAACAAACCAAACTATTTATAAAGTATGCAATTTGAAAGATATCAAAACACATAGCAAAATAAGATCCTATTTATTCCTAATACAGTCACTTTATAATATTCAATATCAAATAGAGAGAGAGAGAGATGCCTTTTCTATCATACCTTTACATTTTATTTAACTGTTGCTTTCAAGTTCCAGTCTTGAAAGTTTGAAAACCTCTTCTTTGATTATTCACACAACAGATCTTAAACTTCCTTCACTTCAGGTTTCTGCCCAAATATTTCTCATCTGGTATTTTTAAACTATAAGCCAGTTCTGAAATGTTCTCATCTTCTGTGTGACCCCCAAGCACGTCATTCTGAAAACTGCCACAAATTCTTTCCAATCTAAGGCATTTTCCTTTGCAAAAAAATCTTTCTTCTTCGAAACAAAAATAACCAAGCAAATAGCTTTTAACCCACACAATTCAAGAAAAACAAAAATCCCAACATCATTCTGGGGAGTAATGGATACAGTCCATGGTTCTGTGACACATACTAACTTAAAATCGTGGCTTCAAAAATATTGACTCACTAATTATAAAATCCCAAAATACATACAGATCAAAACTCATATGCTATTAGTTCAAAATTCAAACGAAACAATTATAGAAGAAACAATGATAGATGATAAAATCCATTCATGCCAAAGTTTTCCAAATGATTTGCTTTGTCAGAGGTACAACAAATTTAAAGTAACTCTTACTTTCATTTCTCTAAGCAATATTTGGCCTTTTTCCATAGTGTGATACAAATAAGTAATTTTTGCATTGACAAATCCAATTCTGGTTAAATCTATAACCAAAGTGACTTTTACCAATCAAACAATTCAGTCTAGTGGTAGAATCATAGAATCATACAGTACAGGAAGGGCTCTTTGGCCCATCATGTCTGGCCTATCATGTCTGGACTGCCAAAAATATTGGACTTTCCCACACTAAGACCATAGCTATGAATCTTATGATACTTAAAGTGTTCATCCAAGTGTTTTTGCTGAAAGTCTTTGTTGTCAATAAAGCAAAACTAATGTCATTTACAAAAAAAACCTTGCAAGAACTGTAACAAACACTACATTGGACAAACAGGCAGAAAGCTAGCCACCAGCATACATGAACATCAACTAGCCACAAAAAGGTATGACCCACTCTCACTAGTATCCTTACATACAGATGAGGAAGGTCACCACTTCAACTGGGACAACGCACATCCATCTTAGGACAAGTCAAACAAAGACATGCACAAGAATTCCCAGAAGCATGGCATTCCAACCAGAACTCTATCAACAAACATATTGACTTGGATCCCATTTACCACCCACTGAGATAAAGAACAGGAACTGACATCGCCATAGGAAATGGTGTCACCACAGGAAATGACATCACCAACCCAAGGAAACCCAAGCACATAAATAGAAAGTGGGCTACACCACCAGTGCTTCACCTGGAGGCTCACTGAAGATGTTACCTAGTATGGTGACAAAGCATCTAAAAATGATCCTTCCAGCTCAGTGAGCAAACCTACATCCAGAAAAAACACCACTTTTTTAATTCTAAAAGTGAATATTAAAAATTAACCATTTACAACTCCACTCCCCTTCGTTCTTTTAACTGCTTACTATCTGCCTCCAACTGTAAAACAATATGCTGTTTCAATAAGACACTTATCAAAATTACATCAACTTATTTTCAAAACCACACAGTCGCTGTGTTCTTCTGTGTCTTCACACCCTGGATCATCATCTTTCTTTTTACTGTGAGTATGTTTCATATGAAAAGGTAGCTTTGATAGAGAGTATTTTTCTAATTTTTTGAGGACAAAATGTTAGATGGGCAAGTAGATCTCCATGAGTTTCTGTTTCTACAGCAGTTGCTCACTGATCAATTTTCAAATTGTCTGCCTTTTATACACGTCCTTCCCGAACATTTGTTCAATGTTGGCAAAATAATAAATTCAAATTCGATTAGATTTTTAGTATCTTAGGGCATAATTTAAAATGATTGGTTAGATTCGAATTGTTATCAAAACTCAGGTATCCATTTCACACCCAAATGTTACATATTTCCAATTTCCAAACTCTAGGACTGTCAGATACAAAAATATTTGTAAGCTCTCAGTTTAGAACAGCATTCTCTCTCTCTTAAAGGTACAGTACATGTCTTCGACTTCATAACATTTGGTTAGCAATGCAAACTACCAATATCCTTTTTAGCAGTTCAATTTTGGTGATGACTCATGCATGTCCAATTCATTCAATATAGCCTGCAAATCTGGGAATAGGATTTGAGTCTATTTTGCTACCCTTTCGCGATAATCAGTACTGAATCTTTGTGACACATCGGTTTTGGCACCTTCATGATAGGTCAGTTTAACTACAATGACTCAATTCAATGATATCATTCTCCACCATGAACTTAAGCTCTCCTCTCACCTGAGTGAATTTCTCTGGACTGAGTCTGTAAGGATGTGTTTTATCAGTAACACATCTCCAAAATGAATATCATGAACAGCCAAAAAAAACTTCACACAAATCGTTAATGATTTATCTTTCAGAAAATTATTGACGACTTACAAAGAATCATAAACTTAATGATTTATCTTTCAGAAAATTATTGACGACTTACAAAGAATCATAAAGTTTTCTACCGCTTAAGCCACATCATCCAATCCAGTCATTTTATCCAATCTGATTATTGGAGGATCAACTTTTCAATTTCTGATTCAATTTGCAATTGTTCTGATATTATTATTTCACTCCCTACATTTTTCACTACAACACACAGACTTTCCCCTGTCTATCATACCATTTCTTTAACATGCTAACATGGTTCTTACTTGCATAAAATCCCTACAATGTGGAAACAGAACCCTCAGCCCATCAAATCTGCACTGACCCTCCAACGAGCATCCCACTGAGACCCAGCCATATTGCTGCATCCACAGCTAATCCACTATCCTGCACATCCCTGGATACTATGGTCAATTTAGCTTGGCAATCCATCTAATTAACAGATCTTTGGATTATGGGAGGAAACTAAAGCACCATGAAACCCATGCAGAAAATCCACACAAACAGTCACCCGAAGCTGGAATTGAACCTGGGCCCCTGGTGCTGTGAGGCAGCAGTGCTAACCACTGAACCATCGTGCTGCCCCAAACTTCTCTCCATTCTCTAAAAGTTGTACCTATTCCATCCACAGATTTTCCATTCCACTAATTTCTTTATGGATTTCTGTATGGCTACTTTCCCACTTGTATTTATCTATGTATGATAATGTAGGTGTCTGACAGAAATGCTGCTTCTTTGTTCTTTAATACGTTTCACTCATCTAAAGGAATTTTAAGCTGGCATGAATATTATTTCTGAACTTTTCCATGATCATAATTTCCATTACATTCTCAAATATTTTCTCGAGCTTTAATGATCGTAACCACTCATCCCCCAATATTTATTTTTCCCTTGCAAATTTGACAAGAGACGTCCACAGTCATAGTTTACATACCAAAACACTCTATAACATTAAGATCCAAACATCTTTTGGCCAATATATCAATCAACTACTTTGGCAAGTGATGGAAAATATTGTTTTGACTCCGTCCCCAGCAAAATCAGGCACTAAGCATAGGTTCTTAATTGAATCAAATTCCTCATTGGAATCAAAATAATCCTCCAATTATTTCCTCCTCCTTGCTTTTTACCTTAACTTTTCTTTGACCAAATCATATTGTCTAATCTCCCTGGTTCTTTGCAGTTTAAGCTTATTAAATTCTATCTTTTTATGCTTTTCTCTATCTTCACTCTCCATTATCTTCTATTTTGCTCTCTACTCTAATTCAAGTCTTTTCATTTTTTTTTCCCCTTGTCATGTTCCTTTGTGGTGCATTTCTAACTGCACATTTGTGAATTCCACCTGAGACTTGTAAATTCCAGGTTTCATTTCTTCCACTTCTAAGTGTTAGATAATCACTCGAAGCATGTTATCCTTGCTGCTTTTAGTGCTACCTCCAATTCATGTACTAACTCTCTGAGTTCAGCTTTAGTCAAGGATTTTAAATAATCCATTGTCATATCTTCCAATTCCAGAAAGCTCTTAATGACATCAAAGCCATCTTTAAAATCCATGCAGTAAGCCTCCCCGCACACAGCTGTTTTATGTCACCCTGTACCCATTTCTTTAAAAAGTGAACAACAGATCCTTTGTAAATCCAGTGAATTCACATTCCACAAAAGCCTCCCTTGCCCTCACATACACACACAATACAGAGACTTGTTCAAATATTTTGGCACAATGATAGTGTCCCTACCCTAAGCTTGGAAGACCAGATTTCAAGTACTACCTGCTCCAAAGGTGTATCATAACATGTCGGCAAATGCAGATTACAAATATCAAGAGTTTTGTTCTGGATTTTCTTTTTTGTCCGTGACCTTTTTAATGGAAAAATAAAGCGTTGGTATAGTTTTAAAGAATGTCTATGAACAGGGATGTCGATCTGTCAGTCAGCTACACCTAAATGTAAAGGCAGGTTGTTTACCAAGTTCATAACTTATATCAACATCCTAGATGATGACAAAACTCAGATGAACATGCGTCTGGAGATTTTTGTCTTTGACTGGCTTCTCAAAATTGCATACGCATTTCAATCCAGACATTATCAAAGTAATCAAAGATTTCCATCAAGCTCAGGGATTTAGTTCCATCAAGGTTTGCAACAACAGAAGTGTTTCATGCAGATGTACTTAAAATTCCCGCTGAGCTGCAGCAATGCCTTCATGCTCTGATTGTCCAACATTCAAAGATCTGGTTCCAGAAAACAGAATTACAGGATGGATCATAGCTGGAAAGGGACGACCCTTTCAAATATTGCTCAACATTCATGAGGAATCACTGAGAAAGCTTTCAAAAGATTAAATAAATGCTTCAGATGCCAAAACAGGTCTTCAATGCTCAAATAACAGTGGCATGCTATGCCTGACAGCATTCCACAGCAGGGGTGATTGTAGCTGGAAAGAAACAAAAGGGTTTATTCCTGTTTTAGATGACAAGAACAAAAAGGAGGAGAACTATGAGTAATATGCGAGTGGGGAACCTATCAGCTATCTTGCACCTTTGGGATATCTGTGATGACTGGTGACAAACAGAAAACATGAACAAGTGACATTTTCCATCCTGGTCCTTTCACCACCACAAGAAACACTCACAAAATGGTCCTTCATGCATCTAATGTTTATCCATCCAATGGCTGACATTCATCATGATATCATGCCATCAAATATTGATATTCACCATGAAGCAAGTGAAAGAGTAGTACTCATTACTACATTTTGCGCATTTTATGTAAACAGGCAATGTAATAATATATTTTTTGACAAACACCCATTATGTATGCCTTTGATGAATTATTACTTCTTCAGCTCATGCTTCTGATTGCTTTTACATCCTTCATAGCTTCAGCAAAGGGAAAGTCAGGCTGCACTGACCCCTTATTTCATTGAAGGATAATGTTTCTAATCTAAACCTTAGATGTTTTTGGAGTGCCTGAGGGTCTAACCTATGCAAGAGCATTCGCAACCTTTGGAGATGAGGCAGTATGTAGAGTTCTTACTGACCAGCGCCACATCATGCTATCACCTTATCGCTGGCAAGCATAGTGAAGACTGATTATGCATTGCAAGTCCACAGATAGTGTATCAGTCATATCCACTAACTCTTGGTTTATGTATCAAGGCCCTGGGAGACAAACAAAGCTGATAGCAATTAGTCTTGGAAAAAATAACAATCTTGACAATCACCTTCTCACAGTTCACTCATTGGTAAAATGAATTCAGCATATGTGTGCCAGAGCTATGTTTAGTACTGACACCAGCCATCTGTGAAGTCTCTGTCTTTCCATCTCCAATTGGCAGGAATGCAGATGTGTCCCTTTCCCTATGGACACATCCTCTGCACCTGTCATGACACAATTTGTGACAGACTACTTCCAGAACTCCCCCTCCCCCTTGGATTCTTCACTCTTTTCTATGAAGAAAGAAAGAAGAAGACTGGCAGTTATTTTTATTTGTTTGTTTGTGAAGTAGATATAGTTTGAATCTGCTGTTAGCAATCCACTCAGTAACTTCGACTGGCACAGGATGATTGGTTGTGATTCCACAAAGAGTGGACCTCTCAGAGCAAGAGTAAAGTTTGTGGGCGATGGTTTGATTGTGGAGGCCACAATCACAATTTAAGTGAATCTCCATACTCAACTTTGGAGTTACTGAAAGACAGGCATTCAGCCTTTTGATGGCATGATAAGACAGATGGCATCAAATCACGCAAGGTTTGGAATGAGTGGCAGTGATGGATAGTTACAGGGGGACATGATGAAGTACACAGAAAGTGAGGGTTGATTGTTGGTGATTGAGAATGCTTGGCAAAACAGAGTGGGGGAAGGGGCCTTCGTGATTATGAATCAACAAATGTACTAATTTTTTCTGACCTGGTTAACTCATTAAACTGCTTCCTACACTGTATCCAAGAGAGGAGTATGATGTTCTTGCTGCCACCTCCTCAGTTATCTCCAACAGAGACTTCTCAGTAACAGATTTCTTCATTCAGTTGTCACTGTTATGATCAGTACCCAAATTTATTACAGTTCCAGATGAAATGTCCCAAACTATTAAGCTCACTATCTCTATTTACCCATGCCTCACTGGCAATAATAAAGTTAATGTTTAAAATGATCTCTTCCCTCAGACCAAATGGATTATTTTTAAAAAGATTTTTTTAAAAAAGAAGCCAATTTAACCAGGCTTTTTGAGATACTGAAGAAGTATGTTTCTTAATAATTAAACTTGAGAAGAAATAATGACACAACACGTATGCATATGGATTAGAAATGAGAGAAGAATTAGAAAAAAAGATATATGGCTTAGTCTCCATGAAGAGTTAATGAAGTCTTTTTGACTAGTACATTGGGTAATACCACTAGCACTGACCTTGGTAGCTGAACAACTGATCAATATGTTTGACTTTGCAGGTCAGCTGAAAAGACCTTTGTTTCCTTTCAAGAATGATTTCACTTGTTTTCTGGCTTCCAGCAAAGAGAGATATTGTTCATTTTCCCTACCATGCAGGGATGACAAGGATTGTCTCAATTGTAAACCTCACTGCACACCTTCACTTATTAGCACACAGCAGGTTGAAATAGTTACATCTTTCTGAGCCTCAGCTCTCTGGCTTTCCATTACCTCCATCTCCCCCAACTCCTTAAGTGAAGGAAAGTCAGTGCAACATGGGAATTTAGCTGGCCAAACACTTGGAATGAAGTGTGGTCTGTCAACAAATGGCAAGAAAGAGATGTTTGCTTTCCTTTTGAGAATTTGCTCATGTCAAACTAGCCTTTGGACATTTTTAGATTAATCCTATCCTATAGACACCTCAAGTGTCGTGATGCCCAGCCTATGTGGTCCCATGACTGCTTATCTGCTTCATTATTCCACCCTGATTAAGCAATTTAAGCATTATGGTGCATCCCATGCTTATGGCACTTAGCTCATTTTGACTTGAGATGGCCTTCATTAACCCCTGTGACATCAATCAGTGAAAGTAAGGGCTGAGTGTGAGGTGGGGAGGGAGATCTGTGAGACAGGAAGTGGAGGTGGGGAGAGAACTGTGGGTGTAGAATGGAGACCTGGGAGATGGTATGAGGTGAATGCCTGTCAGAGCAGGAATATAACCGTTGGATTGGGCATTGACGCTTCAGAGCTTGGAACCCCAAAAGTAACTTCACTTGGGTTCCTGATCCCACTTATGGAAACTCTGGAAAATCCTAGCACTGCCCCCTCTCCCACTCACCCCAACTCTGCTGGCACATCCCTACACTCACCAACAACAATGTTCTTCAGTCTCCATTGCCCTTCAGCTCAGAGTTCAAAGGATTATGAGATCTAGTTGAGTTTTGTCACTATGAGCTTGTTAATCACTATGTTGCAGTGAATGCTTCATTTTGGTGTTAAGTGCTTTGCTTGAATGCTCATTCCATTTTTATTGGTTTCTTTTTCAGGTGTTTAACCTGTGTAGGAGCATGTGCAAGCTGAACTCACACCCCTCCCATTTCTAATGTATCCTCTTTGCAAGGCACTCTTTTTACCAGGCTGAACCGTATAATGGTTCATGTGCATTTTTCTTTTAATTCCTCATCCTTCAACGGTTGCCCTCTAACTAATTTGAATGGAAAGTCTGCAGTGATGAATAATTGAACCCAGACTGCTCTCTGTATAGATCCCCAACTGATGATCCTTAAATCCTGCTTGCAGTGGACATGCCGGTTTGTGGGTGGTCTACACACCAGATAGTAGTGAGATGGAGTCCCTGACCCTGATTTCCCCAAGTAAATGACTGACTATTCCTAAGCTGTGAGCAGACACTGCCCTTTACCCACTGTACCAGGACCTTGGCTTGACTAAGAATTACTCCCCTCAGACTTTGAGAGATAGCCAATTGGCTGAAAGGCATGTGGTGTCTTGGCCACATAGCCTTTGCCATAGCCACCTCTCATGGTGACACTTGGGAAAAGATAGGACAGTAGATCCTGAACGCAAGCTTGCCCTTGATGGTGGCAGAAGATCTGCCTCAAGCTTTTTAAAATGGTCAGAAAATGATTGCAGGGCAAACCAGCCAAGGGAAGGCTAGCTCACCACAATTTTTAAAATGCTAGCCAGGGATCCAGTCCACATAAGATTCAGCCCTATGGCTGTCAGATAGCATTAAGATGATGAAGCACTTGACAGTAACTGGAGTTATTCATGACCATTCAGCTCAATGCCTAAAAGGCAGATTCTACTTACCCTTACAAAACTCTTTGAAAAGTGAACAAAACAAGCCTATAAAATTCACATAGTGGGTGTTGTTTAAAAAGGATTTTAAAAAGGATTTGATAAGGTCCCACACAAAAAGAAAACTGCTTATGGCAAAAGAGGAACTATAAAATAATAAGTATGTGGCCTCATGAAATGCAGTTGATCAGTAGAAAGCAAAAGGTTATGGTAAAAAGAACATTTTCTGATCTGCACCAGGATTGCTGTCATTTATTTTGATTGTAAGCATAACTTAAGAATTGAAGAAATAATATCAAGAGTTACTGACACTAAATAAAGAAAATATGGTGAATTGTAATACAATTTGTGAAAGGTAGGAAGCTGTACATAGGCAAAATGGACGGATAGGTATCATATGGCATTCAGTACTTTTATTCTAGTAAGAACTGTCAAAAGAAGTATACTTTAAAAAACAACATTTGTCTGCATTCTAACATTCCAGCGTTCCTGTGGCACCTGTCTGCTCCCTGGTTTACCAGGCAAATGATGAAGATGAAGATGAAGATCTTTTGGTAGAATCTTGTTAAGGTAGCAGGAGTCTTGCCTGGTAGCTGTCAGCCCAAATGGTTTTTTCCAGGGAAGGCCCACTGAGTCACACACCAATCAGGCAGTGGTGAGGTCATTGGCAAGCCTTCCCACGGGATGAAGCCCATCCAGCTCTCGCAGCTCTCATACTCAATAGGACTAGTAAAGAGGTTGCTGGAAAAGTGCTCCTGGAGTCCCAGGATTGTGGAAGACTTTGAGGATGGGGGGGAATAAGTGATGGTGCGACATGTGGCTGGTTCCTGGGCAGGAATTGTAAGGGATAAGAGCAAGGGGGTTGAAGATAAGGGCAAGGCACTGACTGGTCCCTGGATCAAAAGCAATTTCCCACATTGCACATCAAGTGACATGCTGCTGTCATGAACAACTCATGACGAGAGTAGTGGGCTGATGTTCTTATATAGTCCTTAATTGACTACTTAAGGTTTTCAATTCTTGGCAAGGCAGGAAGTCTGACCATGGATTTTCCCATAGGGAACACAACTCTAATGGGCTCAGGTAGGTGGCAGGGTTTGGATAAAGCACAACGCTCCATTGTTAAATGCTCCTCCCTGCCTCTAAATTAGCCCCCCAGCTGCAGAAGGTTCTGCCCTATGTTTAGCTATTGCTGGTATTGCAGCTAGATGGCGACAATAGTAGGATGCTTCAGCCGGAGCTCATCTGCTTTGCCAGTTCCTTTCTCTTTTTTGTTTCTTTTCTTCTTTTTTTCTGCAGTTTTTCATTCCCTACCCCTCAACTTTTAACTTCCAACTTCTTAAATTTACAGAGAGGGAATGGAGAACGGAGAAGGTGAGTCCAAGTCCAGGCTGGAGTGGGAGGTGAATCCAAGTCCAGGCTGGAGTGGAAGCTGAGCCCGAGAGCAGGTCAGTGTAGAAGGCCAGTTCCAGAGGCAAATCCTGGAGGAGCGTCCCAGGCCGGAGGTCAGCGCAAGGAGGCAGTGAGGCCTTGCATTCTGAAGCCTGGTGGGTACGGACTCAATGAAAATGATTGTAATTTGAGCACTTTTCCAAAGAAACGTTTTATTCTTTTACTGGACTTTGAGTAATTTGAGCCAAGAGTGTGGTGCTGGAAAAGCACAGCAAGTCAGTCA
Organism: Chiloscyllium plagiosum; assembly: GCF_004010195.1. Classification (NCBI taxonomy): domain Eukaryota; kingdom Metazoa; phylum Chordata; class Chondrichthyes; order Orectolobiformes; family Hemiscylliidae; genus Chiloscyllium; species Chiloscyllium plagiosum. The sequence goes on from NC_057719.1 coordinate 54,260,227, forward strand.
ACATCCAAGGAGCTTCATCTTCTGCCCTGGGACCCTCCAACTCCAGGACATCAAAATGGGCTTCACCAGTTTCCTCATTTCCCCTCCCCCACTTTATCCCAGTTCCAACGTTCCAGCTCAGCAACGTCCTCATGACCCGTCCCTCTGTCCATCTTCCTTCCCACCTATCCACTCCACCCTGCCCTCTCCTGTCCGAAACATTGATTTTTCTGCTCCTCGGATGCTACCTGACCTGCTGTGCTTTGTCAATACCACACGCTTGGTTCTAATTTCCAACATCTGCAGTACTCACTTTTGCCAATTTGAGTACTTTTTAAAAACTTTGTATTCCTATGCCAGACTTTTTTTATTCTGTCAATTCTGTAACAAACACTGAACTATCTGTACGCAGTATTCCTGTCCCTAAGAAGGCATCAAAGCAGCGGCATTACAAGCTTTTCATTGCATTTGCGGTCACATGACAATAAAGGCAATTCAATTCAATTCAATTCAGATACCAGGTGATCTCAACTATCCATTTCTCTATGACTTCCATAACTTACGGTCCTCATCACATTTTCGCTGGGAACAGACAATTCTCTTTTGATAGAATCACAAAGATAAGCATCTCAACTATGCTAGCATTCAGTGCTTGATCGAATATAAAGATGCTCTTTTCCCTACCATACACAAACAGAAATATTTTTGTCGCACAATTTGAGTTTCAAAGCATTTACCACTATTATATGCAGTCCATTTATTACCACAATTAATGATCATTCTTAAAAACCATTTCAATCCCAGATATTAGTGTCGTGTGAAAGATTGTTTGATCACTTGTCATTACAAGGGAACACCCTCAAGTTGTAAACAGAACTTCAAAGAGTCATCGATACAAAGTCCTGCTCTGCAGAAATAAAACTTCTTTCCATTATTAAGTTCTATTAAGCTATGATTTGACAGAAAATCAATTATGGTATTTTGCCAACCATTTTTCAATTCTGAGTTCACAGGAAAAGCTATTTCCTTACTACAGGTATACACACTAGCACTTTGTGTGTGTTTTTCATGTGTAATATTAACATGTTCTGTGTCTTCAATGTGTTCGGTAAAGTACTGAATTTGTGTTTCAAATGAAGATACTTTGCATACAATTACCTAACTTGTAGATTGTCTCCTTCCCAGGTACGTAAAAATTTCACTTCAGTTGAAAAACAAGCTACCATCTCTCCAAATTCCAGGATGGAAAACAACAGATGCAAATGTATTTAAAAAAGCAGGAACATACATTGTATAGAAATCTTTCACTGGCGCTACCCAACTGGATTTCTAAACAATATATTTGTCATTATCTTTGAAATGCATTTCAATCGTTACGCTCTACTCTTCTCTGGCAACCACTTTGTTAATTCAACTCTGCTTCAAGAAACACATGCAATAAGAGATCCACTTCTTCTTAGGGTGTCCCTAAGGATCAAGGATGCCTTAGTAGCACTCTGATTCAGTGGGTTCTGAGATGACGGATAAGTTCAATGCTCAATCTGATACTTGTAGGTACCTCAAAGGTTGGGCAGATGAGGTATTTGGAGGTTTATGGCTTTTGCCAACATCATAAATTCACCTTTACACATTCCTGACAAAGACTCTTGAAGGATTTGGTCCCTTCCCAAATAATTCTCCATTTGTATTGGGCAGAACTTTCAATAGTTAGCAGGGATGTTTGAACTCCTCAGGGATGCTTTATGATCATTCCCAAAGTGTGTCTGCTGACTTTGTGCAACTAAGTTCCAAATGTAATAGTTGTTTCAGGGCAAATGACCAGTGGAGCTGACATTGAGAGCCTTGATGCAGATCATGTTAGCTTTGGGGAGGAGGCCTCTGCTGGACTGCCTTTCTTGCCACGAGATTTGGAGGATCATTTGAAATTACCACTTTGGTGGTGGATAGGTTGTTGGAAGTGATTCTGAAAGATATGATCTTTGTGCATTTGGAGAGGCAAGAAATGATTATGAATAGTCAGCATGGTTTTGTGCAAGTGAAATCATGTTTCACAAACTAAACTGAGTTTTTTGAGAAAGTAACCAAGAAGAATGATGAGGGCAGAGCGGTAGACATTGTTTGCTTGGACTTTAGTAAAACCCTTGACAAGGCTCCACATGGTAGACCAATTAGTAAAGTTAGATCACATGGCGAGCTTGCCAATTTGATACAAAATTGACTTAACAGCAGGAGACAGAGAGTAATGGTGGAGAGTTGTGTTTCAAACTGGATGCTTGTTGCCAGCCGTGTTCCACAGTTTGTCATTTATATAAATAATTTTGATGTGAATATGAAAGGCATGGTTAATAAGTTTGCAGATGACATCAGAATTGGTGGCATTGTGGCCAGTGAAGGTTATCTAAGATTACAAAGAGATCTTGATCAATTGAGTCAATGGGCTGAAGATTGACAGATAGAGTTTAATTTGAATAAGTGCAAGTTATTGCATTTTAGTAAATAAACTTGGGCAGGACTTATACAATTAAAAGTAGGCCTTGGATAGTATTGCAGAACAGAGAGATCTAGGGATTCAGGAAGATAATTCTTTGAAGTTTGTATCACATATAAGCAGGGGGTTAAGAAGTCGTTTAGCATACTTACCTTCATTGCTCAGACCTTTCAGTAAAAGTTGAAGTTTACAGGATGTTGGTGAGGTCTCTTCTGGAGCACTGTGTGTAGTCCTGGTCGCCTGTTATAGGAAGGATATTATTAAGCTGGCAGGGTTCAGAAGAGATTTACCAGAATGTTGCTGGAAATGGAGGGTTTGAGTTATAAGGAGAGGCTGGACAGGCTGGGACATTTATCACTGGAGGGTAGGAGGTTGAGGGGTGACTTTATAAAGGTTTATAAAATAATGAGAGGTACAGATGTAGTTAATGGCAGTTGTCTTTTCCCTCAGATGGGGGATTTCAAGATTAAGGGGCACATTTTTAAGATCAGAGGAGAGAAATTTTAAAAAGGCAGGAGAGGCAAATATTTTTACACGGAGGGTGGTTCACATGTGAAATGAACATAGAATATAGAACATTACAGCGCAGTACAGGCCCTTCGGCCCTCGATGTTGCACCGACCTGTCATACCAATCTGAAGCTCAACTAACCTACACTATTCCATGTACATCCATATGCTTGTCCAATGACGACTTAAATGTACTTAAAGTTGGCGAATCTACTACTATTGCAGGCAAAGCATTCCATACCCTTACTACTCTCTGAGTAAAGAAACTATCTCTGACATCTGTCCTATATCTATCACCCCTCAATTTAAAGCTATGCCCCCTCGTGCTCACCATCACCATACTTGGAAAAAGGCTTTTCCTGTCCACCCTATCTAACCCTCTGATTATCTTGTGTGTCTCTATTAAGTCACCTCTCAAGCTTCTTCTCTCCAATGAAAACAGCCTCAAGTCCCTCAGTCTTCCCTCGTAAGGCCTTTCCTCCATATCAGGCAACATCCTAATAAATCTTCTTTGTACCCTTTCCAAAGTTTCCACATCCTTCTTGTAATGCAGTGACCAGAACTGTATACAATACTCCAAGTGCGGCCGCACCAGAGTTTTGTAAGCTGCAGCATAAACTCATGGTTCCGGAACCCGATCCCTCTATTAATAAAAGCTAAAACACTGTATGCCTTCTTAACAACCCTGTCAACCTGGGTGGCAACTTTCAAGGATCTGTGTACATGGACACCAAGATCTCTCTGCTCAGCTACACTACCAAGAATCTTACCATTAGCCCAGTACTTTGCATTCCGGTTACTCCGACCAAAGTGAATCACCTCACACTTGTCCAGATTAAACTCCATTTTCCACCTCTCAGCCCAGCTCTGCAGCTTATCTATGTCTCTCCGTAACCTACAACATCCTTCGTCACTATCCACAACTCCACCGACCTTAGTGTCGTCTGCAAATTTACTAGCCCACCCTTCTACGCCCTCATCCAGGTCGTTTATAAAAATGACGAACAGCAGTGGACCCAACACCGACCCTTGCGGTACACCACTAGTAACTGGACTCCAGGATGAACATTTCCCATCAACTACCACCCTCTGTCTTCTTTCCACAAGCCAATTACTGATCCAGACTGGTACATCTCCCACAGTCCCATTCCTACGCATTTTGTACAAAAGCCTACTGTGGGGAACCTTATCGAACACCTTGCTGAAATCCATATACATCACATCAACCAGTTTACTGTCATCTACCTGTTTGGTCACCTTCTCAAAGAACTCAGTAAGGTTTGTGAGGCACGACCTACCCTTCACAAAACCATGCTGACTATCCCTAATCAAATTATTCTTTTCTAGATGATTATAAATCCTTCCTCAGGAAGTGATGGGTGTGGGTACAGTTACAACATTTAAAAGACATTTGGATAGATACACGAATAGGAAGGTTTTGGAGGGACATGGACCAGGAGCAGGCAAGTGGGACTGGTTTAGTTTGGGATTATGTTTGGAATGGACTGGTTGGATCGAAGGGTCTGTTCCCTTGATGTATGAATCCAGGACTCTAGGCAGTGGTGGATGCTGGCACAGTTACATTAAGAGAGCATTGGTTAAGTACATGAATAAGAAATATTTGGGTCTGCTTCAATGCTGTATAACTCTATAACTCCACCACAGATGGTACTTTTCCAATGCTTTGAGGCATTTGTTATCATTGTCCAAGTCTTCAAAACATATAGATGTGCGGGTCACTGCTGCCCAATAAATCATTACCATACTCCTGGTCCTCAAATACTCTTCTCTTCAGTTGAATTAAGGCTGAGTTGGCACATTGGAGGCAATGATGAATTCAATCATTAATGCTAGCCTTCATTGAGTGGAGGCTCCCAAGGTACAAAAATGGCTGGTTTCAATCTTAATTGGCAGGTTTTCTATGTTGTAGTAGTGCTTGGAAAAGGACATTAGGTTTCTGGCTGTTTAATGAAAGGCCCATTTTCTCATATGCTTACACAGAATTGACAAGGACCCCAGGAGCTCAGTTTCAGAGTAAATAGACTCACAAACATCATCTGCACACTAAAGCTCAATCAGTGATGATGGAATGATTTTGGCTTTGGATTGAAAATAGTGTCATTGAACAAATTTCCATCTGTTCTTTAGATCTCCACGTCTGTGAGTAAGTAGTATCAAAGTGAAGCATATGGAGAAAAAGTTTGGTGTAATAATGTGACTGGTGTCAATCCCAGTTTTCATTTGGGTAAGGTTTGTGGGGCTTGTGTTGGTGAGGATCATGGTTTACATGTCATCATGGAGTAGGTGGTGGATGGCATGAAAAGTTATTAGAGCAGCCAAATTTGAGGAGGACACTCCAGAAAGCGCATGTTTGACAGAATCAAAGCTTTTGTAAGGACAAAAATTCCATGTCTAGGGGTTGTTGTTTTTTACATTTTTCTAGAATTTGGTGCATAATAAAGTTCATGGCTGCAGCGCACACTGCAAATCTAGAAGGAGCTCTGCAGTGACTGGGAGGAGGCTATTAAGGAAAGTACTTGCAGTGACCCTTCCCAGCAGACACCAGGGATACTCCTCAATCAAACTTGTCACTGTTCTTGAATACGATTATGATCACAATGTTGCTGAGGTCCTCCAGTTCCCAAATTCTTCCTGGATGAGTGTAACACAGTTTTGCCATGAGTGTATCTGCATGGCATTTCAGGATTTTAGCAGGGATTCCATCAGCTCCAGAAGATTTGCTGCTTTTCTGTTGTCAAGGTTTCAGTTTTGGTCCAGGCTAGGGTAACACTGACACTCAGCCAGAAGAATTACTTAGTTGGCAGCATTCAGGTCAAAGACAGAGTCTCAGTTGAGGAGTTGTTCAAAATATACTCTTCAGTGAGCACTGATGCCTCTCTTTCCTTGATGAGCTCCTCTTCATGCTTGGCTCTCTGTTGTCTGGCTTCTTGAGTGTTTGGGTCAACAATTGACTTGACAGTGCTGAAGAAAATCATTTTGAAATATGAGAATCCAATGTGAGATTATCGTGGCTGGTAGTGTGTTCCAGCATCACTTTTTATCATATATTGTCCAAGTGAGAAGGCCATTATTGTTTTGAATGAACATCTTAAATTAATGCCAGTCATAAGTTAGGATGTCCAATAAAATATTAATTGATGATAGTAAAATCCACAATTTCAATAATGCACTTTACATTTTTAAGTGTCCCAATGAATACAAACAAATGTAAGTTTCAAGTAGTAATGAGTCTGTATATAACAATGTTTTCTCTAATTTTTTTTTTCTTGGTGAAATAATACTCAACCACTATTTCCTTCTTTGAAACATTCATGACACTATGCTTAAGTGAGGGAAGCCACCCATCCCTCTGATCGTATATATGACATGCTATACTGTGAAATATTATGAAGTCCATGGGGAGAACTGCAACAATTGTTAATTTCTGGTAGAAAAAAAAATTAAAATTACCAAATTGAAAGTTGTAGTCAAAACATGAATTTCATTGGCTAAATATTGTCCAGAATGTTCTCCAAACTGAGGCACACAATATTAAATTTTCACTTGGACTCTTCATGGCTGTTATCTTCAGAAAAATACCTCACAAAAGTATCATGTTATACTGTTGGATACCAGAATCAAAATCTTTCTTACTGCGATCACAATTTCCACTTTGGTGCAGTAATACAAATTTGGGATGATGCTTAATAACAACATGAATAAGGATTTCATAGCAAGAAGAACTTTCAAGGTTCCACTGTCAATCTAACTGCAGTGGCAAAAAGATAACCACTGAGCTAACAATAATCTTGTCTTTGCAAATATAGAGCAGATGATTAATGCATTTCCTTTCCTGAAGGTTCCATGGTCAATGCAGCCCTGCATAGAAGTAACACTGAGTGTTGAAAGCGTCAAAAATACCCTTACTTATTGGGCCATCATAGGCCTACTGCCCAAGATTATCCATCCCCTAAAAGTGAATTAACAATTGCAGGCAGTCTTCTCTGACTTCCCCACATCATTATCTGGAAAGTAAACTTGTAAAATTCAGACTCCATATCCTCAAGATTAAAATAAATTATCCTCAGCTTACTACAATCCCTTTCCCAAATACTTTAAATCCATGTTCTAAACATTGAACAAAGAACAAAGAGAATTACAGCACAGTAACAGGCCCTTCGGCCCTCCATGCCTGCACCAATCCAGATCCTCCACCAAAACCTGTCTATTTTCTAAGGATCTATATCCCTCTGCTCCCTGCCCATTCACGTATCTGTCTCGATACATCTTAAATGACATTATCATTTCTGTTCAGGGAACTAAGAGGCTCCTATGCATTCTATCCAGTCATTTCATTACATAATTTTAGACACTTCAATTAAATCTCTCCTCAAACTTCACTGTTCCAAATAAAGTGACTTGAGCCAGTCCAATCTTACCTCACAGCAAAATTCTCCACATCTTCTAAGTTCTCCTGATAAATCACAGCATTACAGCAGGATAACTGTGGAAATCTCAAACTTAATTTTTAGAGGGCCAAATAATGTTTTCATCATGTCACAGGATCAATAAAGATTTTTTAATAAAGTGGTTGATCCCCTGAGACATTGCACCCTGAGAGAATGAAGTTCAACAGTAGCAGAGACATAAAATGCTCAGTCGTGGGTTGGTTGGCCATTTTGCACCAACTCTCTAATCCCACACAGATTATTAAATTTAGGCTCGAACCCTTTTCAGAAAGTCTTTCCAATTTTATTTAAATCAAGAGAACTGATCAGAAATATTTTCCGAAAAGCTTCAGCGAGTTTCATATGTTTAGAGACATTTTAATATCAGGCTTGAAACTTTTAATAAACCACAATCACTGTAAATTCTACACTTTTCAGTATCCATCTGTCAGTCATTCTCAGTATATAATTAGAACTTAAAGATGAGCATGCTTAGTGATTTATTATATAGAGATTTTACTTAATAAAGAATATTTTAAATGATATAAGATGTGCAAATATCAAGGAAGACTGAACTTTGATAAATTGGATTGGAAAGTGTTGACAATTAGTCTTCAATTTCAAGACTGACACCCACAGTAGGATGAACTGGAAATGAAAAGATTAACAGATCTGCCATTCATTAAAAGCAAAATATTATCTTTATAAGCTATTAAAATAGCACAAAAGTCAGAAGATTCCAGGCTCTCAATTGATGAGAGGGAGACAGAGGTGCTGGGTAAATCGTAGGAACTTGAGTTAGTACAGTCCAATGAATTGTCTTCATAAGGGAAGTTTCCTGGGTGAAAAACTGAAATTACTGGGAGAAAGCAAGTCTGGCAGCATCTGTGGGGGAGCTGCAGAGTTAATGTTGCGAGTTTGGTGTCTCTTCATGAGAACTGGGTTTCCTGGGTGATGGCCGGCATTCTGAATGGCAGCAAATGTCCCACCCACACCCCAAACATTGTTGCTAGAGGGATGTTGCACCCCATTTGAGGTATCTCATTGGTTTTGTTGAGATTGTGTCTTGAATTTAACCATTCCACTTGTTAAGGAGATGTGATATTAACGTGTCCTCTCTTGCAAACCTGTTTCAGCAGCACCAAACTCTCTCAGTGGGTTTGAAGAGCATTCAGAGCTATTTGAACCAGCAGCACAAACAAGCAAAAGTGAGGACTGCTGATGCTGGAAACCAGAGTTTAGATTAGAGTGGTGCCGGAAAAGCACAACAGGTCAGGCAGCATCTGAGGAGCAGGAAAATCAACATTTCAGGCAAAAGGCCTTCATCAAGACTCCTGGTGAAGGGCTTTTGCCCAAAACATCGATTTTCCTGCTCCTCAGATGCTGCCTGACCTGCTGTGCTTTTCCAGCACCAGCAGCACAAACAGCCCACCTACCATTCCTCAGGACAGTGAGCTCTGAAGCTTTCCACAAGGAGGAATCAAATACCACACTCTGGGTGCCAACAAGTGTGGCTTCCGGATGACATTTCATTTTGATTTCAGGATTCCAACGCCTGCAGCAAAATCTTGCCCAAAGCAACAGATTAGAATGTAGCATTTTGATAGGGATAACAATGTGTCGAATTAATAACATACACTTTGATAAATCTATTACACGAGCTTACTTTTACTCATCTGCCATCTTAAAGCCAAACAACATTGTTATTTAGGAAGGTGAATCAGATTGTTAGAAACCTCTGATTCTAATGTGAGCTTTGAGTAGAATTTATAGATAGAAGCAATACTAACTTGTATTAACTTGGATTCTTCAATTTGTACATTTTGTAAAATACCTATTCTGAATGTTACAAATATCTGTTGTTGATATTTCCATATATGAGCTAGAACAGAAAAAAATATCTTTGGTGTAAAAATACTATTTCAAATTGGATTGCTACATGGCAATTGTCATCATGCTGCTGATTTTAATTGCTTTACTCTTGCAAAATGTATCACATTCTGAAGACAGTGAGCTCACTTGATGAATCTCTATCTCTCAAAACACAATTTTCAAATCCCATACCAAATCCCAGAGGCAACTGAAAATCCATCCAAGATATTTTCTCAAAACCAAATAAAAGTCTTTAGGAATATTTAAATGTGCATGTCCACTGGCCTAGCTTGCTTTCTTTGGACTGTTTTAGCTCAAGCTGCTGATGAAGGTCGGAGAAGGGCAAGCGAGACATGATAGCAGAGAAGCATTTCTTCAGGGATCTCAAATTTCTTGATCAGAGAATGGAAGAACGGGTAGGCAGTGATATGTAGCTATTTACCATGGCTTTGAAATTACTAATAGGAATCACATGACCTACTGCTGGTCTTTTGATAAAGGTTAAATAATTCCAGTTGGACTCACTTGGTAGCACACTTACTTCTGAGTTAGAAGTGTGTGCCTTCAGATCCAATCTCGAGTTTAAGCATATAATTCAAAGTGTCATTCCAGTGCAATACTGGGATATCTTCTTTTGTTGCAAGTTCCAGTCTTTAAAATGTACATAAAACTGAGGTCCTGTTGCTTGTCCCTGACTTGTTAAGTGTAAAAGAATGCCACAACAATATTTGAAGAGGTGGGGTTTCCCAACATCAGCATTCACAACCAATATGTCTCCAAAAATTGATTAACTGGATGCACATCTCCTCACAATTTGATGGATCTTCCTGTAAATAACAACAGCTGCTGTTTTTCACTTACAGAATATTAACTGAACTGAAAAATAATTAATTGTATCTGAGGTACTTTAAGATATTCCAGAGAAACATGACCAGATACTTGCAAAAAATATAGCTCTTTAGTTATTATACATTTCTTTCAAGCATGTATTTTCTGATTTGCAACCCTTAGTAACCAAATTGTTAACTATGATCTCCAGGATCAAAGAATCAATTTTGTTCATTAGTCTAGACATTTGAGACATAAACAGACTATTACTCAACTTGTTCATCTGACTTTTTTTCTATTTTACTGATGGCGATCATTTGAAATGAACTAATAGATTATATCAGAGAATGCCTGCAGTGTGAAAACAGGCCCTTCGGCCGAACAAGTCCACCCCGACCTTCCAAAGAGTAACCCACTCAGACCCTTTCCCCTACTATTCTATATTTACCCCAGGGATCTACACATCCCTGAACACTTTGGGCAATTTAGCATACACAATTCACCTAACCTGCACATCTTTAGGATTGTGAGAGGAAACTGGAGCACCTGGAGGAAACGCACGCAGACACGGGGAGAATGTGCAAACTCCACACAGACAGTTGCTTGAGGCGGGAGTTGAACCAGGGTCCAGTGCTAACCAGAGCTTAAAAATGTGTTGCTGGAAAAGCGCAGCAGGTCAGGCAGCATCAAAGGAGAAGGAGAATCGACGTTTCGGGCATAAGCCCTTCTTCAGGTTCCTGCCCGAAACGTCGATTCTCCTTCTCCTTTGATGCTGCTTGACCTGCTGTGCTTTTCCAGCAACACATTTTTAAGCTCTGATCCCCAGCATCTGCAGTCCTCACTTTCTCCCAGTGCTAACCAGTGCTAACCACTAAGCCACTGCGCCGCAATAGATGAAATCTATGAAATGAAATAGATTTTATTAAAATAGTAGAGGGAGGAATATCTGACGATATTCTCAATGATAATTTCTAGACATAAAGTTTTTATCCTGTATTTACATGGATCATATTTTAACTTACAGACCAATCCAAAACACAGCAATTGACATACAATAGAATTCATGATTAATATCAATCAGCAATTAAAAGCAATTTAGATATGACAATTCACTGTTAATATCATTTTTTAATGGATTGGTTGAACATTTCAAATGTTAGCTATTATTATGGACCAGACCCAACCCCTTACAACATTTTTAAGCAGGTAGCCCAGATTGTAACTTTGCTATTTGTTTTAGCTAAGTATAAAGTAGATATTCCCGGTGTGAATTAGCTGGGTCGACTTCCAAGTTTTAAACAAACAGAATTTATTGACAAAATTATGGAATGAAACACACTGGATAACTTATCATATCTAAAAATCCAACAGACTATCCCAACTTAATGATGCTGTTCCGAAAATATTTGCAACAGTCCCAATAAACACATCCCTTGACACAAAGAGTAGCAATGAGACAAACCAGGGGTTACAGGCTTGAAATTAAAGAGAGAGAGTGTACCTGACTGGACTTGCCCCAGCAGCCTCTCTTCACACACACTGCTGCTGAACTGAATCAAAAACAAACTAATCCAAACAAAGGCTAGCTACACAGCTAGCTGGCCATACCCCTTTGATTATGCCGGTTTTCTTTAAGACATGAAAGCCTTAGACCAAAGGCATTATCTGTTAGGGTTAAACAGAAAGGGCCCCAATAAACCACTGAAACTCAGCCAGTTGGAGCCGGCCAATTACCCCTCTCTGAGAAAAAATGTCAAGGGAACATTAACCTTCTAAAAAAGACCAACACTGTGACAGCTGTGAACATACAATATGATATTCATGTATTAAATAACATTGACATTATGTATTGAGACAGAATTTGATGAGCCCCATCAGTGGTTTGAGGGTAAGAAGGTTCATAAAGTTCTCTGAATAGCCTACCTGCCACCTAACAGGGAGGTGGTACTGTGGTGATAATGTCACTAGTCTAGTAATCTAGAAATCCAGGCTAATGTTCTGAGGACATAGGTTTGCATTTCGCTATGCAATTGGCGAAAATGAATTCAATAAACATCTGGCATAAAAAACTTAGTCTAATGATGAGCATATAATCATTGACTTAAAAACAAATCTGGTTCATAAATGTCCGCGAGGGAAGGAAATCTGCCCTCTTTACCTGGTGTTGGCACAGTGGCTCAGTGGTTAGCACTGCTGCCTCACAGCGCCAAGGACCCGAGTTTGATTCCATCCTCGGGCAACTGTCTGTGTGGTGTTTACATTCTCTCCGTGTCTTGTGGGTTTCCTTCAGGTGCTTCAGTTCCCTCCCACAATCCAAAGATGTGCAGGTCAGTTGCATTGACCATGCTTAATTGCCCATAGTGTTCAGGGATGTGTGGTTTAGGTGCATTAGTCAGGGGTAAATGTAGGGTAGGGTCTTTGGAGGGTCAGTGTAGACTTGTTGGGTCGAACAGCCTGTTTCCACAATGTAGGGATTCTATTCTATGGTCTGGTTTACATGTAACTCCAGTTCCACAGGAATGTGATTTACTATTAAGTGCCCTTTGGGCAAGTAGGGATGTGTGTAAATGCTGGAATAGGCAGCAATGACCATATCCCATGAGGGAACCAAAGAAAACTACCTGGCCTCAAACTAGCTGCAACTTTATGGAGGGTAGGCAATGCATAAAATGCAATCATCCCTTTTGCTTACTAGCAGCTCTTGAAAAATATCCGATGCAAAGTCTAACAAACCTACAGGAATATTTTATTTTCAGTGTTACACCAGACAGTCTGTCAGCCAAGGATTTCAGCAGTGTGTTTTTTTAACTTTGAAAATCACAGTTTTTCTTTCATTTTCCAATGAATGGACATTCAAATTACTTTAAGCTGTGATATTAAACAAAATTTAGAGTTTCACAAACATTTTCACCTCCTGTCATAAATTCACGACTCTATTCCTATCCATTTCATACTCGTGAATAGGTAATCTAAAATTAATCCAAAATGCAGAAGATTCTTCAATCCAGAATTGCTTAAATTCTAAGCATTATATGTTAAAAAGGTTGCTGAACAATTGATTTCAATATTTTCCCATCAGCTCAGGTCAGGTTAATTTGCCTGTAATTTCCTGTATACCCTCCTCCTGCTTCCTTGAATTGAGGTGCTCTCTTTGCTAATTCACTATGTAATGGGTCCATTCGTGAATCTAGGAAACATTACCAAATAATGCCCAGTAAATCCGCCATCTCTGCAATTATCTCACTTATAACTAAAGATTACAGATTTTCAGGTCCTGGGAAGTAGTCCTTTCAGTTTATCAAATATTCTTTATCTTCTGAAATTAATTACTTTACGTTTATCACCTTCTTAGCTCCTAGCTATCGCTTATTTTATTCCAGGAGGGCACATATTTTAATTTCATTTTCATCAAACTAGTCCTGGTGCAATGATGCTCAACCCAATGATTACAATACAGGAGTCTGGTATGGGAGGCTTCACTTGATTCCATTGGTCTGAAATTGAGTTAATGCTTGAAGATTTTCCAAATTGTTTATGTGTTCCTCTTGGAATTTCTCCCTTTGGTGAGATGCCTCAGGGCTGAGATATTGATAGTGTTCCTTTTGAACTTCTGTCATTTGTGATGCTCTGTGCTAGGTGACTGGTCATTACTGGTCAACTAAGTTGATGATCTGTTCAGCAGACTTCAGTCACCAACATGGATTGAGTTATCTAAGTTTGACTGAGCTCTCTCCCATAATAGAGGAGATGCCATTGCTTTGATGTAGGATGCTTCCATGTCGTTTTGTGAGTTGACCTTCCTCAGAAAAAAGGGTGCTTATTATGATGACTTTGTCAAAACATGCTCACCATTTCCACCTTCTATCCTTTTGGGATGGCAATTAGGACATCATTAACTTCAGAATAGATGTTTTTCTTAATATCTTCATGAGAGCCCAGGTGATTTTAGTGATATATTGAATTTGACTGAGGTGTGGGCAAAGAGTTATGAGCTTTTCGTTTATTCAGCCAGGAGGTCTTGCAGTGTAACCAAGATCCTTCTCTGGATGAGAAAAATAATTCCATGGACTAAAGGGTCTTTGTGTTAGCAACATGCAACAGAGCTAGGAAAATTCCATCAGTAATTCTTTGACTGCATCCTCCTGATTCCAGTGGGAGATCATCAAATAAATGCTAGTGGCCTTCTTGAAACCACGTCCATTGCATTCAAGAAAAAAAGTCATGCTAGATCATTTACAATGAACTCAGCACTTTGCCTGGATAGTTAAAAACCATCTCCCCATCCAGTTCCTGTGTTTCAATTCTCAGATAGTCAGTATCCCGGGGAAGGACAAAGAGAACACTTCAAAGACACACCGAAGTTTCCCTTGAAATACAGCAGGATTTGCAATAATGACTGGAAGGATGTAGCTAGCAATCTTTCAATACAACACTTGTCCAACAAGCTCTATCATGCTTTAAAGATGAAGCAGATGTCTGCAGAAAAGGAAAGAGAAGGAAGAAAATTCTGCACTGGAGATTGCATTACCTCATGGAATCTCCTGCCCAATGTGCTTTATTTGCAGGTTCAGAATCAATCTTTTCAACTCAATGAAAATCCTGGTGGCAACTTTGGGTGCTTGTGAGCCAGAGCTCAGAAGGGAAAATGTGTTGTGTGGGAAGTGGGAGAAGATAGTGGAATGGTAACCATGTGGTCCTTGATGATTTTCTGACCTTCTGTGGGATCTTGGTACCTTCTTTCATTATGAATGCTTCAAATATCACACCATCAGTCTGAATCATGATATCTGCTTGTGTATTCAGTTTACAAAAAAAGATGTTTTATTGAATTCAATTTTCATCAACTGCATGGTGGGATTCAAACCCATGTCCTCAGAAATTAGACTGGAGTTCTGGATTACGAGTCTACAGTATTTGTTTCGCAGTTTATACTTAAAGAGCCAGCCGGCTTTTAACAAAGAACAGGTTACTTGGAGCACTTGGTGTGCCACAATACTGTCTGAGCATCCTACTGTCTACAAAGCTTACTGGCAGCATAGAAGATACACTGTGATCTCTTAGATCCAGTTCTCCAAAATCTGGAAACACCAATTGGTCAGAATGTTTCTCTCAATGTACATGCAACTCCAGGACTGGCCACTGTTGGTCATGCAATAGCACTGATGTTCCTAAATTTACTGTTTACTGTTAATAGTAAATCTCTGAATCTTTTCTGCACACTACTTTCATGATCTTTGTCAAGTACAAATTTCTTTGCGCAGGAAGAGGCCTGGAGGTAGAAGAGGATGTGTTTCAAAGAGGTTTTTGGACAATGGCCAGATATTTTTATGCAAAGATATCAGCCCCTGTGCCCTTTACATCACATACATAAACACACACACCATAATATGTTCTCCAATATTACAGAGCTCAGCAGTTTGGAAAACATGAATAATAGAATATTTGGATAAACAAAACAATTTTTAAGACTGCTTTATAACATCTTACATATACTTATTTATGTCTGGTTCACACAATTGTACTTAGACATTCCAATATCATTCCAACATCCAGAACATTTCAAAATCAAAATGCTTGGTCCTAAGCATTCCAGACTAGAGGATTTACTGTGAACTAAATAGAGCGACTGCTGTGTACAACACCTCCATTCTATCTATCAGCTTCCTATCTTTAATGCTGACTCAGAAGCAAAACTGAGTAAACTGGTGAATAAGACATACTGCTCTGACTCATCTTGTATAACACAAAATGGAGGTCCAGTACAACAGTACATTCATTTCCAGGTATCCCACCTTTCTTACTGGTTTTTCACTTTACTCTATCTTCAGCCTGCCACAGTGATCCAACAAAAGCTGAACACAAGCTCAAAAAAAAGCACATTATTCATGAATCTTTGAACTCATCAGTGAGCTCAACATTCTCCGAAGATAACCTTTGTTCCCATTTTGTTACTTTTTTCCTTGTATGTTTCATTCTCAATCTTATATTTCTCTAGATTTTTTTTTGTTTTCAAAGTGCAGCCGTTCAGTATTCTGTGGTCATATAATTTCTTTCTTCGCATGTCCCTATACCATTCAAGTTTGCTCTGCTTCACCACTTTTTTGGTGAATTAGTATCTCCTGTTTTCTGCCAGATTACAAACCTTCTGTTTGATCGACTTGAAACTTAGTAAATTTCTAACATTTTCAATTCTGACAGAAGACTTTCATTCTGAAACACTGAGTCAGATTTTTTGATTTTCTGCATTTTCGCCAGTTCTATTTTATAAAAGGGAGGAGCTTTGTATTTCTGGAAGGAGGTTCAGGTTCGCACTCCTTCAGATATGCAGAGCCAAACATCTATTCTGATTGTTCTTTCATCTTGCAGAGTTATCTGTGGATGGATGGTACCAGCTAGGTGTGTGTCAGATAGTTATGGAGAGTTGGATGCCAAGTAAGTAGGGTGCCAACTGCATGTGATGCCCAGGGAGTAGGCTGCCAGCTGAGTAGGGTGACAAGTGGGTAGGATGCCAACTAAGAAACAGGAAGAGTGCTAAGTGCGTAAGGTTCCAGGGGGCAAAGTGACAGAGGGTTATGTAAAGGATGTAATATTTAGGGTAATTCAGAGTGGGTGGGAGGAATCAGGTTCAATGGAAGGGGTGCTGGAACAGAGGATGTTGGGTACTGGGTGAGGGAGAGATTAAAATGGACACTTACTGAGAGTTCCAGACATAGAGGAATTGGTCTGTGAAATCTTCAGTTTCCCGAGTAATTCCCTCAGAGTCTGTTACGCAAGGGATTCCACTGGCTTCCCATATGCAACCCTCATCTACAATGGAATAATGATTGTCAGGGCATTGGAAAATCCAGGCCCTTAACTTTGATTTTCTCTCCACAGAGTATTTTCATCTTTTTTTGTTTTAATCATGGGATTTACAATAACAGGCTTGTGACTTAATTGTTTTTGACTTTATGCCAGGGTTGGAGAGTTTGTGCTATAGCGAGAGGCTGAGGGGTGACCTTATAGAGGTTTATAAAATCATGAAGGGCATGGATAGGATAAATAGACAAGGTCTTTTCCTTGGGTTGGGGAAATCCAAAACTAGAGGGCATAGGTGTAAGGTGAGAGGGAAAAGATTTAAAAGGTCCTAAAGGTCAACTATTCCTTACAAAGGTTAGTGCGTGCATGGAAAGGACTGCCAAAGGAAGGTGTGATGGAACTTGTGCCAGTTAAAAGGCATCTGGATGGGTACATGAATAGGAAGGACTTAGAGAGGGCAAGTGATGGCAGGTGGGACTAGATAGATTTAGGGTAGCTGGTCGGTGTGGACAAGTTGGAATGAAGGGTCTATTTCCGTGCTGTACATCTCTGTGACTCTATGACTGTGGAGCTTTTTGCTGCTGTATTTTCCAGTGCAATCCAAGAGTTATTCATTTTTATACACAAACATTTAACATGTCCCTAAATGCTGCCTGACTTGATTGTCTTTTGGTCCATTGTGTGAGGCTAGTTCACATCCGACTCCATGGAAGTAACCCACATGGATATTCCAACAGAAAATTTCTACTGCACTTAAGAATCCTTCACTTTGGTTAGGAGATGTCTGATGGGTGTGAGTCAACATCTGGCTAAAGACTCACCCTCTCAGACGCAAATCAAATCTATAAAGATGAAATGCTGACAATGTGTTTCCTGGTTGTCAAAATTTTTCTTGAAACTCTGCGCCCCCACAACTCTTCAGGTTCTAAGTCCCTATACTTCTGGATTATTTTGCAATCAACCTGTTCAGGGATGCTACACATCTGGAGCAGGTGGGACATGAACTCAGGTTGGCTTGGCTCAGAAGTAGAGACACTACCACTGCACCACAAGGGTCTTACTTCACTGTCACTGTCTCATCTGGTATTGGGAGCAACTATATCTCATTATTCTCAATCTAATTTACACTAATTACAAGTAGAGGATAAAACCAGGAAACTCAAGGAGCTAAAAGTCATTGACCCTCTCTAATGAGGCCATTTAGAACACAGCAGACAGACTGTGAAAAATAGACCAAAAATATGAGGAATCAAGGGTAGTGGTTTTATGACAGAATAAAGCTGGAAACACATTCTTTCGATTAGCCTGCCACAGGAAATTAATTGCCCTGATTAAGAAGCAGAAACTCACCCAATACTGTTACAAAATTTACGTCTTATAAATTATACCACGTAAAAATAACAAACATGCACACACATGAAATTACTCAACCTGCTATTTTAATAGAAACATGTTCCTATCTAAAGTAAGCAGTCAAATCACTCCCTTAAAGTAGCAAAGTAATTCCATTTAAATGTAAGTATTCATATATTAACAACGAAATGGCAACCTTCAGGCTTATTATTATTCTTGATTCTAAGTCCCACGCTTGCTTTATTTCTGAAATTTTAATGTTGCTTGTTAATAAATTCACATTTATCATGCTCATAAAAAGTTGCAGAGAGTTCTTTCAGGATGGTAGAGGAATTGCTCTATGGAAAATCATCCATTCCTTGCATAATAGTTGAAGTATTTTGCATTGCTAACAGTTTTTGCAGATGCTCAAGAATCTTGCTCAGTTCAATAGTATGATGATGCCAATAGCCAATAATCTCGTTTTTATAACTTCAATGCTTTATGAAAGACAATTGATAAGTTGAACAAGTTCATAATTAATCAACTGAGCATCATTAGATACAGCGAAACTATTGAAATTATTATGAAAAGAATTGGAAGCAGCTGCAGCTTTTTCCATTCTTTATCAAATGTTGAAAGAGGTACGCATATCATTCGCTATCTTTCTGATATCCAAGGGAGCAACTGCAGCAATTTCTCCTCCTAGAATTGTCATTCTAGACTTGATTTGTTAGCCCTCTTTTCTGCATTATATATCCATTCAAAAGAAGCAGCAATTTCATTGTATTAGCTGCAACAAGACTGAATTTAATCCATTGACTAATGCCCTTCTAGTAAACTGCCACCAGGGATGGTACCTTGTTGTATTCTGGAAAGACAACAGTACAACTTCCATCAACCATATTTAGCAATATTACTTTTCCACTCATACAAAATATTCTAAGATCCTCTTACAAAAAGATTGTGACTGCAGTAAAATAGATTATTAAACACATGATATGGAGGCATTGGTGAAGATATTACAAATGGAGTCAAATTACGAAGATAAAACCAGGAATGCGAAGGTTATCATTTCAGGAAAGGATTGATAGATTTGAGATTAGATTAGTTACAGTGTAGAAACAGGCCCTTCAGCCCAACAAGTCCACACCGACGTGCAACCCAACCAAACCCATTCCCCTACATTTACCGTTTCACCGAACACGACGGGCGATTTAGCATGGCCAATTAACCAAACCTGCACATTTTTTGGACCGTGGGAGGAAACCGGAGCACCCTGAGGAAACCCACGCAGACACAGGGAGAATGTGCAAACTCCACACAGTCAGTTGCCTGAGGCGGGAATTGAACCCAGATCTGTGAGGCAGCAGTGCTAACTACTGTGCCAGCGTGCCGTCCATGTTTGCTTTTCTCTTGGAAAAGACTGTCGTTGACCTCATGGAAATATTTTAAATTATCAATGGTTTTGCAAAAATGCATACGGAGAGAATGTTTCCTTTTATTTCAGGGGAGCATAACCAGTGAGTGTGAAGAGATGGCAGACATCGAGAAATCCACGAAGGAATTCGGGAGATGCTTCTTTGCCCTTTCTACAAGCAAACGTATTAGATGCTTTGAAGGGGAAGCCAGAGAAGCAGTTAAGGAAGAAAAAGAGAAATAGCTAGAAATGTATTGGGTTAATATTTTGGGTTAACTCTGACTCTTCTCCACAGATGCTGTCAGACCTGCTGGGATTTTCCTCCAATGTCTGTTCTTGTTTCTGATTTACAGCATCCACAGTTCTTGTGGTTTTTATTTATGCAGTTAAGGAAGAGTGCACTAAATCATAGATTAAGACGAAAAAGGTTTGGAGAAGGCTTGACTGGAGCATGATCATTATAATGGATTGGTAAGGTCAATTGTCAGTTTCCGTATATCCTACATAAATGTTATGTATTATTATACTACTTTCCACTTTTTGTGGGTGGCACGGTGGCACAGTGGTTAGCACTGCTGCCTCACAGCGCCAGAGACCCGGGT
>NC_057719.1:54280591-54393570 GCF_004010195.1 Chiloscyllium plagiosum
TTGTTGGGCCGAAGGGCCTGTTTCCACACTGTAAGTAATCTAATCTAATCTAAACTAATCTAATCAATAATACTATCACTGACATAAAAAGTATCACTTACAAACAATCTTTATAATAATCCTACAGCCCAGATCTCCTGATCAGAATCTGAAAGGCTTGCAACACTAATTAGAGAGGAAAATATAAACTAGTTTCCTCTGATTTTTCTGAGTGATCTTCCAGTGGACGATTCTTCAAAACTGACTTAGTGCACAAAACCTCAGAGGAAGCAGCTTTTATAGTCCACGCAGATGCCACACGCTCCTTTTGCAGCACCAGTTATCGTATTTTGAAAAGTCTAGAGTTTAAATGTTTCAACTTTCTGTAGCACTTCAAACTTTCTTTAAAAAGCTACAGAGAAAAAAATAAGTCATAAAAAGGTAGGCTGACTGCTGAGTAGGGTATAAGGTAGCAGGTGGGTGAGGCGAGTTGGGGGGTCAGAAGTAGTTGGGTTGAGTCGTAAATGGACTCAGGTCAGGTTAGAACTAGCCAGGTTGGGCTGGGAAAGTTGGATAGAGAACTTGGGTCAGATTGGGTTGGGGGGTATAGTCGGTGGGATCAGGAGTTATTTTGGGAGTTGACGGAGAAGTCACAGGGGGCGCCATCAATGTTACTAATTGTAGGGAGTTCAGTTGTTTAGGAGTTGGACTAGGTTTCTTCCTGTTGGAACATTTCTTCAGTAATTACCCAGTAAGTCTCTAATGTCCAAAGTCTTTGACTCTAACTCAGAGGTGGACATTTGTTTAAAGGCCTTAAGAATCAAGGGAATTCTCCATCAGAAGTTCAACTGTCCAAGGCAATTCTTATGGAGTTCTTGCTTTGGGATGCCTGAAGGATCCAGTGGTGCACCTGGTGGGGAATATCCAGTCTCTGGTTACATGGAGATTGGAGGATCTGGACCATCTGATTAATCGGATTATTTAACTTTACACAAGTAAGAAGTTACACAATGTGCAATTGACAATAATAAACAATGATTGCAAAAGTAGAAAACTGAGTAACTGTTTTACTGCTGTTTCAGTGAGCTTGTCAAAGAATGGCAATAGTTGAAAAATACTATTGCTAAGAAAGTAGCAATTAAACTATTACAGTCATAGTTGAATAGCTGGAAAGACTATGAGAGTGAATGAATGGAAGTCTAGATGTAGCACTGAAAGGAGTTTAAGGATCTCTTTAGGGCAGGAATGCAAATAAAAGCCCACACTCCCATTCCCCCCAACTCAATAACTCTTATCTTGCCTTCCTTCTGCAGCATTCCTTAAACCAATGTGCCATGCTATTCTAACCTCACCTCCCTCATACCCTCATCTGAATAGCCAATATTTGCATTCAGCTTCACCTTATTCCTCAGCTTTCACAATGACATTTCATAAATATGGCCATTCCATCCTCTCGACATGTTTTGCTCACTGCAAAAGAGAGTGCAGAATGCCAGGAATGGAGAGTCATCCAAGGTTGGGTCTCCTGCCGTCACTCCCCTAACTGTTGAGAAAGTAAGCAGACTCGAACTCAACAGATCCTTGGAATACATCGTCAATGGGATGGAGCGATACAGTCTCCCATCTTGCTGGTAATAAAGTTGTTGTGTTTATTTGTGCTGCAAGGTAAAGTATTTTTTGCACACACGCAAAGCAATTCTCAGATGCCATTCTCATTGCCAGATGCTGCTTTGCAAAACAAATTTGTTTGATAGATTCTAACAATATTGCACATCCTTAACCAACCACAAGTCCTTGTATCCATTTTACTTACAATTTACCAACTATTTTCTTTGTAACACATATTTCTGATGATTGTAATTATGAAAATATATCATCCCGTAATTTGAGTAAATGAGATTCCCAGATTCCGATGAACTAAGAACTGTGCAGGAGAAAGTGAGGTCTGCAGATGCTGGAGATCAAAATTGAAACTTTATTGCTGGAACAGCACAGCAGGTCAGGCAGCAAGAACTGATAATGGGTAAAATTAACGAAGAGGCAATAACACTATCAAATATAGGAGCAGAACTAGACCATTTGGCCCATCACATCTGCTCCACTATTTGATCATGGCTGATGTGTTTCTCAACACCATTCTGCTGTCTTCCTCCTGTAATCATTGATCCCCTTATCAATCAAGAATCTCACTATCTCTGTCTTAAACACACTCAATGACTTTGTGTTCATAGTCTGCCGCAGCAATGAGTTCCACAGATTCACCATCCTCTGGCTAAATAAATTCCACCTCAGCTCAGTTCTAAAGGGTCATCCCTTCTTTCTGAGGCTGTATCCCTGGGTCCTAGTCTCTACTACGAGTGGAAACATTTTCTCTACATCCACTCAATCCAGGCCTCTCAATATTCTGTAAGTCTCAATCAGATTTCCCCCTCATCTTTCTAAACTCCATCTTGTACAGACCCAGAATTCTCAACCACTCCTCATTTCACAAGCTCTTCATTCCCAGGGTCATTCTTGTAAATCTTCTCTGGACTCCATCCAAGATCACCACATCTTCCCTTAATATGGGGCCCAAAACTGCTCACAATAAAATAAATGCAGTCTAATCAGCGTCTTATACAGTCTCCACAGTACATCACTTGCTCTTGTATTCTAGCCATCTTGAAATGAATGCTTACATTGCATTTGCCTTCCAACTGCCAACTGAAACTGCATGTTAACCTTAAGAGAACCCTAAATTAGGATTCACAAGTCCTTTTGTGCTTCATATTTCCCAAAGCCTTTTCCATTTAGAAAATAATCTACACATTTATTCATCCCATTAAGATGCATAACCTGACAGTTTCCCACACTGTATTCCATCTGCCACTTTTTTGCCCACTCTCCTAGCCTCAGAAAATCCTTCTGCAGCCTCCCCATTTCCTCAACATTACCTGTTCCTTCACTAAACTTTGTGTCATCTGCAAACTTAGCAACAATGCCCTCAATACCTTGTTCCAGATTGTTGAAGAGTAAGGTGAATAGCTGTGGTCCCAACATGGACCCCTGTGGAACTCCACTAGCCAATGACTACCATCATTAAAAAAAACCCTTTACCCTTACTCTCTGCCTTCTGCCAGCCAGCCAATCCTCTACCCATGCCAGTACCTTGCCCTAACACTGTGGACTTTTATCTTACTTAACATCCTCCGAAGTGGTGCCTTTCCAAAGACCTTCTGAAAAATCCAAGTACATCATGTCCACTGGCTCTCCTTTGTCTAATTTGCTCATTACCTCCTCAAAGAATTCTAAAGGATTTGTAAGGCATTACATCTCCTTGAGGAAGCTGTGCTAACTCAGCCCTATTTCACCATGTACTTTCAAGTACAGCAAACTTTGTTTTAATTGGCACTCTCAATAAACAAGCAAAAATTATATACCTGAAAACCTGGACATTTACTGTATTATCACGATCTCTGTAGTGTCGGAGTTGTAAGTTGAGGGTGTGAATGAGAAGGTTCTCTGCTGGTAAGTTCTATTTAAGGCAAAATTGAATTATTATTTCAATGGTTTATGCTGCAAATAAAGTATAATTGTGATGTGTACACTCCCTGCACTATGTTTCTTTTACTAAGTGCATGAAATCTGCTTCATTACGCATCACCAAATCCAGAATTGCCTGTTCCCTATTGGGCTCTACCACAAACTCCAAAAAATTATCTTTCAGACATCCCACATGTGATTCGCAGCACAGGAATCCGGGTTTGATTCCAACCTCGGGCAACTATCAGTGTGGAATTTTCATATTCTCCTTGTGCCTGCGTGATTCCCTCTGGGCACTTCAGTTTCCTCCCACAATCCAAATATATGCAGGTTAGGTGAATTGGTTAAGCTAAATTGCCTATAGTATTCAAGGATGTGGAGGTTAAGTGCACTAGTCAGGGGTAAATATAGAATAATGGGGGAAGGAAATAGGTCTGGGTGGATTACTCTTCGGAGTGTCAGTGTGGATTTGTTGGGCTGAAGGGCCTGTTTCCACACTGTACAGATTCTATGATTTTACATTGATTATGTGGATTCTTGATCAACCAGCATGCTCCTGGTCACATAGATGCCGGTTAATAAAAGGTTTGCTGTATTCTGCAAGCTCATCCTTAATAATGGTCTCTAAAATCTTACCAAGCTAACCGGTCAAGCTAACCGGTTTATCATTTCCTGTCTTCTGTCTCCCTCCCTTTTTTAATAGCAAAGTTTCATTAGCCATCTTCCAGTTCTCAGGGAACCTCCTGATGGCAGTGATTCCTGAAATATCATCACCTAAGCCTCCACAATCTCCTCAGCTTAGTCCTCCAAAAAGCTGGGATGTAGTCCATCTTGTCCAGGTGATTTATCTACCTTTAGACCTGTCAGCAACCCTAGCACAATATCCTTAGTGATGGTCACTCTGACTTTTGATTTTCTTAATGCTCTGGTAAGCGACTGGTGTTCTTCCACCACGAAGACCGATGCAAAGTACCTATTAATTTCCACTGCCATTTCTTTGTTCCACATTACTGCCGGTCAAGCCTCATTTTCTAGTGGTCCAATGTCCAATCTTGCCTTTTTCTTAACTTGCAACTTAAATTCTTGCGATCTTCTTTCATATTACTAGCTAACTTACTCTCACAATACATTTTCCCGCCCTCATATTGCTTTTTTTTACGGTATCCTCTGCTGACTTTTAAAGATTTTCCAATCTTCTGGCTTCTCATTTATCTTTGCCACATTGTATATTTTTCCTTTTAGTTCTATGCTATCCCTGACCTCTCATGCTTGCCCTATCCTCCCTTTAGCGTGTTTCTTATTCCTGGGGATGAATTTCTGCTGTGCCTCCCTAGTTAGCCCCAGAAATTCCTACCATCGCTGCTCCACTATCTTCCTGTTAGGCTATCCTTCCAATCAATTCTGACTAACTCCTCTCTCACAATTTTGTAGTTATCTTTCATCAGTGGTAATACCATTACATCTGTTTCCATCTTCCCCCTCTCAAACTGCAGGCGAATTCTATCATCGTATGGTCACTGGCCCTTAGGGGTTTCCTCACTTTTAGCTCCCTAATCAAGTCTGCTTCATTATACATCACCAGATCCAAAAGTGCCTGCTCCCTGTTGGGCTCTACCACAAACTTCAAAAATTTATCCTTCAGACATTCCACAAATTCCTTTTCTTGGGATTCGCTACCAACATGATTTTCCCAGTCCAGCTGGATATTGAAGGCTTCCAGAATTATTGTAATAGTGCCTTTCTTACCTGTCTTTTCTATCCTGATTTATTTTTTTCCCTACATCCTGATCATTGCTCAGAGGCTTATGCACACCGCCCATCACGGACTTGCTCTTTTGTGCCTCTTCAACACTACTCAAACAGATTCTATGCCTTCTGACTTTATATCATTTCTTGCTATTGATTTTAGTTTATTGCTGAGTATCAAGACAACCACGCCCCTCTCTGCCACTCTGCTTGTCATTTTGACAGGACATGTATCATTGGGTAATTAGTTCCCAGCCCTGAGCCCCTTGCAGTCACATCTCTGATACCCAAAACATTGTACCTGCCAATTTCAATCTCCATTACAAGCTCATTTACCTTGTTTTACATACTGCGTGCATTCCAGTACAACACCATCAGTTCTGCATTGACTGCACCACCACCAGCCCCAACCCCCCTCTGCTGTCCCCACTTCTCATCATTTTCCCCTTATTTGCTATGCTTGACATTATGTTCCTGACCCCTTCCATACTCTCTGTCCTAATACTTGTTCTGGAAAGTTTAAAAACCACTCCTCTACCCTCCTCCCTTTTATTCGATGATTTTCTGTTCAACTGAACAAACGCCCCACTAATTAGTTTAAACCCCTATCCACAGCCCAAGTTATGCAGTTTGCCAGGATTCTGATCCCAGCACGATTTAGATGGAACCCATTGCATTGGAACAGCTCCCTCCTTCCAAAGTGCTGGTGCCAAAGTCCCATCAATTCAAACTCATATCTTTCACACCTGTAATAAACTTTGAACTACATGTGTACCTCTTTAATCTTGTTGACCCTGTGTCAATTACCTTGTTGTTCAGGTAGTAATCCAATGATTCTTATTTCTATTGCTTTTTCATTGAGCCTCAAGCTGCTCACATTCCCTCAGCAGAACATCTTTCCTCTACAGATATCGTTGGCACCTATGTAAACCACAATTGGATCTTTCCCCTCCCCATCCAAGTTCCCAAAGGAGATATCCTGAACTCAATCACCAGACAGGCAACACAGCCTTCTCAATCCTGACCACAGAGAACAGTGACTATTCCCCACTAGACTATCCTCAATTACAATTATATTTCTTTCTTCCCTCCCCCCCCAACTTTTGATTTGCTCCCTGTACCAAGATGTTATAATCAGTTTGCTCATCCTCCCTACAGCTCCCACTCTCATCCACAGAGAGAACAAAAATCTCAAACCTGTTAGACAAGCCCAATGACTGAGGCTCCTTCAACACTACCTCCTGGATCCCTCTATCTGCCTCAACGCATAGTCACACCCTCCTGTCTCTGATTACTGACTGAATTTGAGATTGTTAATCTAAGGGGTGGGACTATGGGTGGGTGGCTCAGTGGTTAGCACTGCTGCCTCAGAGCGCCATGTATCTGGGTTCGATTCCTCCCTCAGGTGACTGTCAGTATGGAGTTTGTATGTTCTCCCTATGTTTGAATGAGTTTCCTCTGGGTGCTCCAGTTTCCTCCCATGGTCCAAAGATGTGCAGGCTAGGTGGATTGGCCTGATGAATTGTCCATAGTGGCCAAGAATGGTGTGTAGGCCAAATGGATTAGCCATGGGATTACGAGCATAGGGTATGTTATGGTTCTGGGTGGATGCTCTTCGGAGGGTTGTTGCAGACTCGATGGGCTGAATCGAGGGTGTGCTGCTAGAAAATCACAGCAGATCAGGCAGCATCCGAGGAGGAGGAGAACTGATGTTTCGGTTGTAAGCCCTTCATCAGGAAAGAATGGGGCAGGCGGCTGAGAGATAAATGGGAGTGGGGGTTGGGCTGGGGAGAAAGTAGCTGGGAATGTGATAGGTTGATGAAGGTGGGGGTGAGAGTGATAGGTCAGAGAGGAAGGTGGATCGGGTAGATGGGAAGGAAGATGGACAAGTAAAGAGGGCGTGCCGAGTTGGAGGTTTCGGACTGTGATAAGGTGGGGGAGGGGAAATTAGGAAACTGGCAAAATCCACGTTGATCCCGTGTGGTTGGATGGTGCCAAGGCGGAAGATGAGACGTTCTTCTTCCAGGCGTCGGATGGTTACGGTTTGCGATCGAGGAGGCCCGGGACCTACATGTCTTTGGCAGAGAGGGAGGGGAAGTTGAAGTGTTCAGCTATGAGGTGGTGAGGTTGATCGGTGCTGGGATACCCGCACCAAACAACCTCACCGCCCCGTGGCTGAATGGGACAGCGGCACCAACCAACCTCACTACTGCCCTGTGGCTGAATGGGACACCTGCACCAACCAACCCCACCGCCTCATGGCTGAATGGGATGCCTGCACCAACCAATCCCACTGCCCTGTGACTGAATGGGACACCTTGACCAACCAATTCCACCACCCCATGGCTGAATGGGACACCTGCACCAACCAAGAGGGAGGGGAAGTTGAAGTGTTCAGCTATGAGGTGGTGGGGTTGATCGGTGCTGGGATACCCGCACCAAACAACCTCACCGTCCCGTGGCTGAATGGGACAGTGGCACCAACCAACCTCACTACTGCCCTGTGGCTGAATGGGACACCTGCACCAACCAACCCCACCGCCTCATGGCTGAATGTGATGCCTGCACCAACCAATCCCACTGCCCTGTGACTGAATGGGACACCTTGACCAACCAACTCCACCACCCCATGGCTGAATGGGACACCTTCACCAACCAACCCCACCACCCCATGGCTGAATGGGACACCTGCACCAACCAATCCCACTGCCCTGTGACTGAATGGGACATCTGCACCAACCAATCCCACTGCCCTGTGACTGAATGGGACACCCGCTCCAACCAACCCTACTGCCCCATGGCTGAATGGGACACCTGCACTAACCAATCCCACTGCCCTGTGACTGAATGGGACACCCGCCCCAACCAACCCAACTGCCCCATGGCTGATTGGGACACCTGCACCAACCAATCCCACTGCCCTGTGACTGAATGGGACACCTGCACCAACCAATCCCACTGCCTCACGGCTGAATGGGACACCCGCACCAACCAACCTCACCGCCCTGTTACAGAATAGGACACCCACATCAACCAACCCCACCGCCCTGTTACAGAATGGGACACCCACACCAACCAACCTCACCGCCCTGTTACAGAATGGGACACCCACACCAACCAGCCCCACCGCCCTGTTACAGAATGGGACACCCACACCAACCAACCCCACCGCTCGTGGCTGAATGGTACACCCACACCAACCAAACCCACCAACCCGTGGCTGAACACTTCAACTTCCTCTCCCACTGCACCAGTCTCAGTGTGAATGTGACCTCTCCTTCTGAACTGTGCTAAACATACTGATCAACACTTACTGATTGAAACTTATTTATCATAGAATACTTATACTTGTTGAATTTAACGTCAGCAGCTACCAAATGTGATGATCTGTACATTGACAGCTTTGAACCCTTGTTCTATGTCATTTATAATTCATATCCTTCATCTTCCAAAGATACTTCAGATGTCCCTCAGGAGAGGGATGACGACTCCTCAAAGGAGATCAGTTCTTCTGAAGAAGCACTATCATGTGATTTATGCACTTTCTCCATCAATTCTCATAGAAACATCTCAGAGGTATCTCCAAGGCAGACAGCTAAGTTGTCACATGGTTAACCCAGGAGAAAGTATGGACTGCAGATGCTGGAGATCAGTGTTGAGAGTGTGGTGCTGGAAAAGCACAGCAGGTCAGGTAGCATCCGAGGAGCAGGAGAATGGACGTTTTGGGCATAAGCTCTTCAGAGCTTTTGCCCGAAATGTCGATTCTCCTTCTCCTCAGATGCTGCCTGACATGGTGAGCCTCACATCTGCAGTGGAGAATGTGCTTCAGAGGTGGCAGGCCTCCACTTGCAATAAGCCAAATCAAATCAAAACAAAAATAATCAAGCCAAACCCTAAACTCGTGCTGAGTCTCAAATGAAGAAGCACTGTGCACAACTGGAGCATGATTGGATGAGCAGTTCTCTATTTTGACTGCCCCAATGCCTCAGGGATTCAGTTTGATGTCCACCTGCTTGGAGCTTCTGAACACTGAATGCACGCTGAAGTTCATCAAATGTTTGCTCACCCATTTTAATTTGGATGGAGGTAGGTTTTACATTGGCTATTCCAAACCCTGTATTCCTGATGTAGGGCTTTTGCCCGAAACGTCGATTTTCCTGCTCCTTGGGTGCTGCCTGAACTGCTGTGCTTTTCCAGCACCACTCTAATCCAGAATCTGGTTTCCAGCATCTGCAGTCATTGTTTTTACCTTATTCCAAACCTTACAGAAATGCAGCAATCATGGAACAGTAAGTTCCATTAAAGAGATGATGAAGAAAGGCCACATTATGTGGGGGCTCAGCTTAAGGGATTCTCACTCATTGCTCAACCCCCTCAGTGACAGCCCACAACCTAACAAAATAACCAAATCTGCTCCCGCACAAATGGAAGTGAGGCAGTCTTTGGCTGGGTCTTCACAGTCTCAAAACCCAGAATTCACTCAGCATGAGATTCTAGCTGTCAGATCAATGGAGCAAGCAGCTTGCTATAGTTATATGATGCTGAAAAATGTGTTGCTGGAAAAGCGCAGCAGGTCAGGCAGCATCCAAGGAGCAGGAGAATCGACGTTTCGGGCATAAGCCCTTCTTCAGGAATGGAATTATAGTTATACGATGCACCACTTAGATCCCAAGTATCCAAAGTTCAGTCATCTCCATTTTTTTCCTCTTTGCTGCCTTTCAGCTATCAGACTTAAAGGAAATGCAAGGAGAAGAATTTGAGCAGTGGGAATCAATGACATGGAAGATCTTTGACTGTGGGAATGATTTGCTTTGGGGCAGAAGGCTGCCCAGTCATTTCCAGTGCACCATATGGTTTCATAGTCTCAAGTAAAATGACTCTGTCCCTGTGCTTGCCCGGTGAGTTGGGAGTAGAGGTATATCAGCTTCCTTGTTCTCTTGTTCCTCTTCTTGGTCTTTGCACTCCTGCAAAGATGCAGAGGGATCATTAGCCGCCTTTTCCTCCCGTTCTTTACATTAAGAAGCCACAGTACTCTATTATCAATCTGGATACTTTTTCTGACAAATACTGAAGACCATGGTGTTAGAAAAGCATAGCAGGTCAGGCAGCATCCGAGGAGCAGGAGAATCGACATTTCAGGCATAAGCTCTTCATTCCTGCAGTCCTCTGAAGAGTGCCATACTTTGTCTCAGCATCTGAAATGTATCTTCAGCAAACCAATAGTTCAGTTAATGATCACTCAGGTGCCTTCTATTGTACCTTTCTTTTGCACCAGTGGTATACGTTCTCATTAGTGTTATCAGTATTGTTCTTACAGAGCAGTATTTACCTCCAAGGACATCTACATTGAGATGTGAATATCTGTATGAGCCATGGCTAGTACAGAATTAAGTCTAATGACAACTTCCTAGATATCTAGCACCAAACTGTTGTTGCGTAATAATTGTTTTGCTGGTGACATACCAGCTACACATTAATGGAGTTGAACCCCCCTCAGTTGGCCAATTATACTGGTTAATCCGAGGCTGCCTTCATTGCCATAGGTGAGTAACCTGTGATACCCCAAGATTGTGGGAAACCAGCCAGAGCAGCAAGTCCCAGGACCTTTTCCTGTTGCAAAGAGGAAATAGGCGACCTCGGCAAATACTGGTCCTTGGCAGGTGGACTAGCACTCCGCTAATTGTGAAATCCTGCAAATTTCACCAGCAGACCTCTGAAGGCAGTCAGAGGCAAGGGAATTCGAGATAGTGGTGAATATGACTAGTGATGTACGGCCACCATGCCCAATGCAGCTATTATTCCAGGAGAAAGCAGAAGTTAACAGTTCTGAACATTTGAGCTTCCTGTGACACTGTTATGTCGGAAAGCTGATCTCTATATGTTGTGGTGTGACTATATGTTGAAGCAGCATGTTCACCCCATGTACAGATGTTTACCCCATATTCACCCCATGTACAGCTGCTAGTGAAACTGGTGTTTCGGTTGCTGCTGGTAGTGCTACTCCCCTTGCTCCTTATTACAGTCCACTTCAGAACTACATTAACTGTTCCCTTACTGACAACTGGAAAATTGACAGCTGGAGGTTTCAGAACAACTAATACATATTTTTAATGTTGTCATTCTAGTTAAGCATAGAAAAATTGGTCTGTTTTCTGTTATTTTGGACAGATAACTTGAGACTCTGCATACTTTTGACAATTTTTTTTAACTTTGTGATGACTCCAGGAAAAACTAGGCATTATTTCAAGTGCACTAATCCAGTGGGGCATGACAAATTAAATTGGCTTTGTGCACATTTAAGTCTCAGAATCCAGTTCCATGAGGAATTTCTCATGCTTTAAGAAAAAATGCTTCAGTTAATTATGAAAGTCAATGAATCTGTTGGCTTCTTAAATCAGGGGCGCTTTATTACGTGGAGGCTGGTACAATTGCGACATTTAAGAGGCATTTGGATGGGTATATGAATAGAAAGGGTTTGGAGGGATATGGGCCAGGTGCTAGCAGGTGGGAGGGTTGGGATATCTGGTCGGCATGGACGGGTTGGACCAAAGGGTTTGTTTCCATGCTGTACATATCTATGACTCTATTGATATCAGCCCTCCAAAAGAAAATGTCAATTCCCATCCCCATCTCTGCACAAGTCCCTGTTATGTTGTTGCTTTAAGAACTGAGTATGCCTTTGAGGTAAGACCCAGGATAACAGCGATGTGACCAGCAATCATTAGATTAAGGTTGCGTATTAAGTTATTCTGTCAAGGCATGTTTTTACTTTGTCTGTTAAGTAAGCCTGATGGAGATTTTCAAGTAAATTGAACCTACGTTACTTACCAATCCAACATGAGAATGGTGACTCTGTGTTAAGGAGACTACCACAAGGATACAACATCTCCTCCCACACCAACAAACCAGCAGGTTACCATTCCACACTTCATGTTCCCAAAATGGAGACTTGCCATCCAGAAACATACACAGAAAATTGCATTTGTTGCAGTTTTCTGCAAATTATTTAACTCCAAAAATTACCCCATAATTTCCAACTTCATCTCTTGCAACCATCTTACTCCCCTCTGTTTATTTCTCTTGCTGCCAATAAGGTCCACAGGATGGAGATTTATTGAAAAGGACAATGTATTCCATAACTTGCAGAGTTGCTCGAAGAGTTCAAACAAGGATTCAGCCTCTAAACATCACTTGGTACTGCAAGACAAACATTTTTTCTCAATATGTTTTGAGAATCCAGAAGCAATCTGTCTACAGTTACCTCCAATTTGCAGCAATCTTGTTCATCTAGTAAGGTAGCAACTGATGTGAAAACTCAGTGCCAGCACCCTAATGTTTTTGATGTGTGTTTGATTGAGTCAAATTGACTGCCAGGTATTTTTCTTCATGTGTTCAGAAATCTTTGCCAGTCATTTCTTTTATTCCATTATGTGTTTTAAACCGAGCAATGGTTCACTCTGTGTGGGTGTCTGAGCCATATTAGTTTCTATTTTTTATACTTCATCACTGTATGTTTCTTTGGTTCTTTTCTGACTTCTGTGTCGCTTTGTACCCTGCCCATTTACAGTCAGTGTTCTTCATAGCTATTGATTTTTGAAGACTTTGTGTTTCTTCTTCGCTAATCACTCTGCATAACATACAAAATTAAGGATTTGCAGCCGAGCTGACCCTATTTTTATTTTCACCCTAATCATTACTCTTATACAGCTGTAGGATTCTGTTACAATTATTTGCAACTCTGCACTTCATTTATCCCGGGAGTGCTTCCATTATTTTGAAACAAGAATTCTAATTTTCATAACACAGGTCAGAGTTAATCAAAATCCTATGAAAATAAAGTTATACAGGTATACAGCATTGAAACAGACCCTTCGATCCAACTAGTCCATGCCGACCATCTTCCCAAACCAAACTAATCTCACTTGTCTGCATTTGGCTCCTAATCCTCCAAGCCTTTCTAATTCATGTACTTATGCAAACATCTTCTAAATGATGCTACTGTATCTGCATCCACTTCTGCGTCTGGCAGTTCATCCCATATACAAACCACTCTCTGTGTAAAACATTTGCCGCCATATCCTTTTTAAATCTTTCTCCTATCACCTTAAAAATATGCCCCACAATTTTGAACTCTCCCACCCTTGGGAAAAGACCTTTGCTATTCATCTTTTCTATGCCCTTCATGTTCTCTATCAGGCCTCCCTTAAGCCTCCTACGTTTCAGTGAAAAAAAGTCCCAGGCTGTCTTTATTACTCAATCTTTCCATTTCCTGGTAGAGCTTTTCTGAACTCTCTTCAATTTAATAACATCCTTCCTTTAGCAGGGTGACCAGGATACTACCACAATACTACAGAATGTGGCCTCACCAACATCTTGTACAATCTCAACATGACATTGCTCAAAGGTCTGAGAAATGAAGGCAAGCGTGCTAAATGCCTTCTTAACTACATGTGATGCAAATTGCAAAGAATCATGTAACTGAACAATTAGGTCTCTCTGTTGAATAAAATTACTAGTGATTCTAACATTATTTATACAATTCCTTCACTTGTTTTACCAAAATGCAATACTTTGCATTTATCCAAATTAAACTCCATTTGCCACTCCTCAGCCATTGACCCAATTGATCAAGATCTCTTTGTAATCTTAGATAGCCTTCTTCTTTGTCCACCACACCACCAATTTTGGTGTCATCTGCATACTTACTAATCAAGTCTCCTAAATTTTCATCCAAATCATTTATATAAATGACAAACAGTAGAGGACCCCATACCGATCCCTGTAGAACATGACTGGTCACAGGCCTTCAGACCGAAAAACAACCCTCTATCTGTCTCCTGCTCTCAAGTCAATTTTGTATCGAATGGCCAAGCTCATCCTGAATCCCATATGATTTAACTTCACTAACTAGTCTACTGTGCAGAACCCTGCAAAAGGATCTTAAAACAATTAAATATGAAATATAATATTCCAAAAAAAATGCATGACCTGTTACAGAGGTCACTTTATTTGGATGCTACTGGGAAATAAATGGACTGCAACATTGTCTATTCAGTAAGAATTTTGATTCTACTTTTATTAGTTGCTTTATTCCTTTTAAGATGTTTGTCTCATGTAGGTCACAGTAATGTCCACAATGATATAAGGAAATAATGTGTCTTGTTCCAGCTATTTCTCTTCCCATGTCCATTTGAAAAGGTGGCAACTTGTGGTGGGGTAAATTTGTTCTGCTGTGTGTTTTACAATATAATGGTTCATTTTGAGCAATTACCTGAACCATGTGTGTTTTTTTTTGTATTTCTCACTTTAAGTTACTTTGTTTCTTTTGTACTTCCACAATGTCACATAAGATATCATGCTATTTCATTGATAAATGCATTATATTGTCATGTAAATACCTCATATAATCTCAATTACATTGCTGAAATATTACATAATAATGATTCAATATCATTGATTAAAATTAAAATTGAGATTTGTTATATGCCTTTTGGAAAACCAGCAGCACAACCCTCTAGTTTTCCCTTCATCCATCTTTTTGTTAAGTAATTAAGACAATGTTTAAGTTGTAAACAAGCCAGTTTTACACTGCACTACACTTCTCTACCATGGAATATATTTCCCAACTTGTCAGGGTGACTGATTTGAGTGCACAGTAGGTACAGTTTCTTTGGTAAAATTAGGAGAATGGGATGACTTCTAACCATGGAAATTGACAGACTGCTACTCAAAGAAATTTTCAATCGTAGTGCTTTCATTTTTTTGAAGGCATGACCCCCTGGAA
The DNA here is from genome assembly GCF_004010195.1 of Chiloscyllium plagiosum. Lineage (NCBI taxonomy): Eukaryota > Metazoa > Chordata > Chondrichthyes > Orectolobiformes > Hemiscylliidae > Chiloscyllium > Chiloscyllium plagiosum. Next base: position 54,295,623 of record NC_057719.1, read on the forward strand.
TGTGACAACTGTAACTATTATCAAGAATGGAGATGATTCCTGATGAAGGGTTTTTGTCCAAAATGTCGATTCTCCTGCTCCTTGGATGTTGCCTGACCTGCTGTGCTTTTCCAGCACCACACTCTCGACTCTAATCTCCAGCATCTGGAGTCCTCAAGTTTGCCAAGTAGGGAGTTGAATCATGTTGTTGAAACTATTGTGGTATTATCCTGTTGTTCATAGCAGCAAAGTGCTGACATCCATCTACCTATTGCACTCTCAGTTACCTTTCCCCTAGCCCCACCCTCCCCATTTATCTCTCCACCGCCTCAGCTCACAGCCTTCCTGGTGAAGGGCTTTTGCCTGAAATGTTGACTGTCCTGCTCCTCAGATGTTGCCTGACCTGCTGTGCTTTCCCAGCACTACACTCTGCACATTAGTCTTTGGCTGAGAAAACCCTGCCAGGAATACCTGAGGAATCTCCCTCAGGCAGCTGAGGAAATTTGGCATGATGGCGAATACCCTTGTCAACCTTTATACATGCGCCATTGAGAGCATTCTGTCTGGATGTGACACTAACCGATATCGCAACTGTACCATTCAAGATTGGAGACAGTTACAGGGAGTGGTGAACTCGGCCCAGACAATCACAAAGGCCAATGTCTCATCTATCTAATCCATCTACCAGGCCTGCTGTCAAGGAAAGGATGCAAGCATTCTCAAAGATTCATCCCACCTGGCAGTGTGAAGGGAGAAGGTATAGAAGCCTGAACACACGCACCAGCTGGTTTCAAAACAGTTTCTACCCTACTGTTGTAAGAATACTGAATGGACTCACAAACTCTTAACATTCACCTGTACCTGTGTTTTTGTTTTTGCTGCTGTTTACCTATTATTTACTTATCTATGCTACTTAACTCTGATCTGCCTGTATTGCTCGCAAGATAAAGCTTTTCATTGTGCCTCGGGACACGTGACAATAAATTCAATTCAATTCAATACCATGCACATTTAGACCTTCACTTCTGACATGGTTTTTGTTGCCAGATAAGAAAATCGATGAAGTTGAGAACAACACGAAGAACTCTTTTTTGCATTCATTCAATCATGTGGTCTGTGGATTTGAGCATCCAAGAAACTTTATCATAACCCTGCAAGGGTTTCGTCTTTTGACTGCAACCGTTCTGAGTGCGCAATATGAAACAGATGATTTTAAAAGATGAACCAGTATTGTACAAGGATATTTGATAATACCCATGCTACTTAAAATATACTTTACAGCAGTTATTCACTTCATTAAAGCTTAAAACCCTCTGGCATGAACATTATATACTGGCAAGATGGAAAACTCAAAATCTGATTCTTGGAAATAGGGTGGACCAAATAGATCAAGTCAATGAATCATTCAGGAGTTGGTGATAATTGTACTGTATGTTTAGGAGAATGACAATGGTCAAAGCAGAGTAAGAAAAACCATTTGGAAGAGAGTTGACTTCAGTGGGAAAAGCATGGGGTTGAGTCGATTATGATGGAATGAAAGATTGGTGGAAAAAACTGGAACGGAGCAAAGAATTAGCTACAAAATAAGTGATCGGTCATATGCACTCATGATCTATTCCCTCAACAGGAAAAGATAGACCAAACAAATCCAGAGCTCCCTCAATAAAACAGAGATAGAGAGGAAGATCAAGAACATATTTGCTATGACAAGTGTCAGGTAGATAATACAATTGAGAACGAAAAGGAACACAAAAAGTTTAGAGGGAAAGTGAAAATGCACAGTAAAGACACAAAGAGGAATTATGGGAAAACACTATCAGTCAACACAAAGGGGAATCCAAAAATTTTCCATAGGTATATAAATAGCAAGAGAATGGTAAATGAATAATTCGGGCTAATTTGGGACAAAAGGCGACTTGACACATGCAGCCCCATTATTTCCTGAGTCATCACAGATATGAATATTTAATTAAATCACTGTGCAGCTGGACCTTATCAAATTGTCTGAATCAGGATAAAATAATAGGCATGCCAAGTTTTTCATTAACTAGAAGACAACTATTTATTGTGATAAAACTTTCATATGCATGGTTAGAAAGAAACATGAATTGTTAAGTTATATCTTAAACACTATGCCTTTTAAAAATTCCAATGTACAAACAAACACACAAACAGGCAAGATGGACAGCATGGTGACTCAGTGGTTAGCACTGCTGCCTCACACCACCAGGGACCCAGGATCAATTCTACCCTCAGGGAACTGTCTGTGTGGGGTTTGCACATTTTCCCTGTGTCTGTGTGGATTTCCTCCAGATGCTCCGGTTTCCTCCCACAGTCTAAAGATGTGCAGGTCAGGTGAATTGGCCATGCTAAATTACCCATAGTGTTAGGTGCTTTAGCCTGGGGTAAATATAGAGTTAGGAGAATGGATGTGGGTGGGTTATTCTTCAGAGAGTTGTTGTGGACTTGTTGGGCCAAATGGTCTGTTTTCATACTATAAGGAATCTAATCTTAAAAAAAAGACCAAGGACATTACGTGTGAAAAAAAGAGAAAAAGAAATCCAGGGAGAAACACTAGGGCAAAATCAATCTGGACCACAGGGGTTGAAGTGTTTTCATCAAGCTTCTTCAGTCTGCTTTCAATTTGTTGTTAATGACACAGGGTTGTTTGCAGGCTGATGTTGTATTTCATTCACAGGTTGAGAGGTTGCCCTTTCAGCCCCTCTGAAGACGGTTTTTCCCCTTTTTCCTTTCAATAGGCAATCTGCAGAGAGAACAATTTACAGGGTAATGCTGAGTCAGAACAGCCACTGGGAGATTCTGTGTTCCTTCTCTATAGGAGTGGTGCTTTCATTTTCCAGGCTAGATTATTTCTGTTGTATTGGCCGCATTCCGTACTGTCACTATTTGCCCCAGAACCAATCAAGTGTTTAATTGTGGTATCTAATATCTTCCCATATCTTCCCACAAGGCAACATTATAGATATAACCCACAATGAATTCCAGTAACTTGCTTTTGGTCAAAAATGAAACGTCTTGCACAGTTTCTTTCATTTAAAACAGCATATTTTCCCATATTTTGTCTATCATCAATGTATCCAACACATCTTCCAGATTTAGAGGGAGGATCCCAATCAAACACTTGTGTTCTTCTTGAAACCAGTTCCAGAAGCATTCAGGTAAATTTAATCTCAGGCAAAGCCAACCAGCAGAGGTGGTGCACAGCAGTATACAATGGGGAGGAAGATCCCTCCGGAGTCTTCAACATTGACTCCAGACCTAATGAAGTTGCATGGCTTCAGGTTAAACATGGGCAAGGAAGCCTCCTGCTGATTACTATGCACTACCCACCCTCACCTGATGAACTGGTACTCCTCCATGTTGAACAAAACTTGGAGGAAGCTCTGAGGCTGGCAAGGGTACAAAACGTACTCTGAGTGGGGAATTTCAGTGTCCACTTCCAAAAATGGCTTGGCAGCATGACTACTAATCAAGCTGATCAGGTTCTAAAGGACACAGCAGCTAGACTGGGTTTGTGGCAGGTGGTAAAGGAACCCAACACGTGGGAAAAACATACTTGACGTAATCCTTACCAATCTGCCAGCTGCAGAGGGATCTGTCCATTACAGTATCGGTAAGAGCGACCACCGCACAGTCCTTGTAGAGACAAAGTTCCACGTTCACATTGAAAATAACCTCCAATCATGTTGTGTGGCACCATCACCATACTAAGTGGGACAGACTTCAAACAGATCAAGTAGCTCAAGACTGAGCAACTATGAAACACTGTGAGCCACCAACACCAGCAGAATTATATTTCTGCGCAATCTGCAACTTCATAGCCCAGCATAACCCCCACTCAACCATTACCATCAAACCAGGAGATTAACCCTGGTTCATTAGAGAGTGCAGAACGGCATGCCAGCAGCAGCACCTGAAAATGAGTTGTCAACCTGATGAAGCTACCAAACAGCATAAACAGCAAGTGACAGACAGACCCACAACCAACAGATCAAATCTAAACTCTGCAATCCTGCCACATCCAGTTGTGAAAGGTGGTGACAATTAAACAACACACCAAACCAAGACGCTCCATTAATATCCTCCTCCTCAATACTGGAAGAGCCCAGCACATCAATACAAAAATAAGGCCGAGGGGTCTTCCATACATTGGTTCCATCTATACTTCCTGCTATCTTGGAAAAAACCGACATGATCAAAGCCACCTCCCACCCCAGCTACACTCTCTTCCACCCTCTTCCCTCAAGCAGAAGATGTAAACACTTGAATGCACATACAAACAGTTTCAATAACAGTTTCTTTCTTGCTATTATGAGACTTTTGAACAGACCTCTCAAATGTTAATGTTGATCTCTCTCTCTCTCTCTCTCTCTCTGTGCTCCTTCTCTGCAGCTGTAATTCTGCATCCTGTTCTGCAATCCTGATACACTTTGTATGGTACAACCTGCCTGTATGGCACACAAAACAATCATTTTTCACGGTTACAACACTGGCATCCACTCCATAATGCAGAAATTTGCCCTGGATGTCCTGTGCACAAAAAGCAGGATAAATCTAACCCAGGTGATTTCACCAAAAGAGAAAATGCTGGAAAATCTCAGCAGGTCTGGCAGCATCTGTAAGGAGAAAAGAGCTGATGTTTTGAGTCTAACTGACCCTTTGTCAGCTTTGACAAAGGGTCAGTTAGACTCGAAACGTCAGCTCTTTTCTCTCCTTACAGATGCTGCCAGACCTGCTGAGATTTTCCAGCATTTTCTCTTTTGGTTTCAGATTCCAGCATCCACTGTAATTTGCTTTTATTCAGGTGAATACACCCCCATCAGTTTACTCTCAATCATCAGTAAAGTGTTGGAAGCTCTCACTGAATTTCTTCAGCATTGGCATTGCTAATTGGAAGGAAGTTGCCATCCATTGTTCAAACTGGCAACAACCTGTCCCTCAAGCTGCCTTCATAACTAAAAGCTCTTATTTCTGCGATGCTGATTGAGGGATAAATATTGGCCAGGATACCTGGCTAGTTCCCTTGCTCCTCTACAAAAAAGTACAACAGAACCTTTCACATCCACCCAAGAAAGTAGATGCGCCCTCTGTTTAATGTCTCATCTGAAATAAAGCACCTCCAACAGTGCAGAGCTTCCTAAAGTAAGGGGTTCTTAAGCCTCTTCTCACCAGTAGCCTGTATACAGGCTAGAATGTTGTCAGAAGCCTTTATCGAGCACTTTCAGTGTGCAAGGATGAAGGGTGGGGCAGATCTTTAACAGGAAGGAAATAGCTCTGGGGAGGAGTGGTAAAATATAAGAGCATCAAAGCAGAGCAGAAGAAATGAATGGAAAGGATTAAGAAAAGAGTTAGTGTGTTTTTTTGAAAAAGCACATCGGGCCAACCATTATGACTGCACCAGACTGGAGGCAAAAATCAGTATTCAATTCAGTTCTCATAAAGAGTTATCTAGACTTTAAACGTTAGCTTGCTTTCTCTCCATGGATGCTTCCTGACCCACTGTGATCTCCACATTTTTTATTTTCAGTAGAGAAAAGCAATACTTGTAAATGAACATAGTGGTCCTCCATTTTGAATTGTATTTAATAAGTCCAATCAAAATGCATCATTCACAGGTTTTCCTATACTTCCTTCTGGAGGGTGACAGACCTCAAACTTGGATCATTCAGGCTGCACCCAGAGTTGGACCACATGAAGATTTAGTGCTACCTTGCAACTGTTCATTCAGTCTGTTGTATTGCTGATCACAGCTTGATAATACCACAATTTGATTGCTTTTTTTAAATTCAGTAATTCAGATTTCATGAATATTTCATGACTCCAACTTTATCTTCTGCATATCTCATCATACAAGGTTTACAGTTTTATATAGATATTGCTTAACCTAACTACTCAACTCTTTTCATCAATAAATATGCTAACTCTTCAAAACTGGACAGTTAATTCAGTTCTATTTACGCTCTGTCATTCTGACCCAATTTAATATCATAATTGATCAACAATATTTATCATGTACATTTGATAGCATACCCATCAAAAACTAATTCCATTCATTATCTTCATAATAGAATAGCATTAGGGACCAGTTGGCCTATTTCTGGATTAATAATAGGTTAGAGGGTCTTCTTGCAATGAAAAATTGCCATAATGTGACTTGCTGTTCAAGACAGAAAGTTAGCAAATTTCTTTGGTGCATTTGGAGACTTTCTGAAGTGATATATTCCAAAAGCAATTATAAACAACATCATCGTTCAAATAAAGGACTATAAGATGTCAGGGTTTATGCCTCAAATGTAGATTTTCCTGCTCCTTGGATGCTGCCTGACCTTCTGTGCTTTTCCAGTGCCACATTCTCAATACAGGATGTCTGTCTCACCCATGCCAACTGCAAGACTGATGATCTCATAATGTGTTCTACAACCTTCATGAGCATGGCCCAAAAATGGCAGTGTCTATAAAAGCATTGTCACAAGACATTCAATCGCATTGGAGTCAGAGAGTCATAGAGATATACATCACAGAAACAGACGTTTGGGTTCAACTTCTCCATACGGACCAGATATCCTAAACTGACCTAGTTCCATTTGTCAGCACTTGACCCATATCCCTCCAAACCTTTCCTATTCATATACCCATTCAGATATCTTTTAAATGTTGTAATTGTACCAGCCTCCATCACTTCCTCTGGCAGTTTATTCCACACACACACTACCCTTAACATGAAAACGTTGCCCCTTAGGTCCCTTTTAAATCTTTCCCCTCTCACCCTAAACCTACACCCTTTAGTTCTGGATTCCCCCAACCCAAGAAAAAGATCTTGTCTATTTAGCCTATCCATACCCCTCATGATTTTCAAGGACTCTGCAAAAAGAAAAACCTACTCAGTTGCTGTCTCAAAGCCAACCAGGTCATGCTCAACCAACAGGAACCACAGCACCTTCACTGTCCTTAATCCATCAAGAACAGCACTTTTGAGAAGACTTAGTGTTTCTCTGTCAAGTCTAGTTTTATGAGAACAGGCAAGAGATCCAGGAGCCACTGAATAGCAAGCGTAAAGCATTCTTGAGCTGGAAATAATACCAATACTCAAGGAAAGAAAGTGGATCTAAAGCCAAATGAAGGCCAAGAACCAACAAGACAGCCAGTACAGATGGAAGCCCTGGTGAAATTCCAAAATACAATGGAGAAACACTCATAGCATACATACCTAGACTTCACCTCTCTCATCTGGAAGGAGGAGAGCATGCCAGAGGATCTCTGAGATGCTGCAATTGAAGATAAATTGTGCTAACGACAGTGGTGTATTCTTCCATCGCAGGGAAAATCATTGTAAAAATCCTCCTCAATTGCTTTTCAAAGGCAAAACAGCTCTTGCCAGAGTTGCAATGTGGATTCCATGCATTAAGAGGCATTGTGGATATAATCTTTGCAGCATGGCAAATTCAAGAAAGTGCAAACAGTGGCAAACTCTACACACAGCCTTTTAAGACCTCACAAAGTCTTCATCCCTACCTATTAGATCGAAATTTGTGCCTCTTTCTTGAATTTGGTAGCTCACAGAATATCATCTATGCTATACATTGGATCATCACCAATGGATAACCACTGATCCAAATCGAGAGTGTTGTGCCTGCTGTGTTTTTCCAGTACCACACTCTTGACTCTAATCTCCAGCATCTGCAGTCCCCACTTCAACCACTGATCCAATATGTATACAAATGGGGGTCAAGTACGGATATGTCATCATAACAACTCTCCAGCTTTGTTATCACAATACTCTTCCAAAACACTCATGGTGATTCCCACTGGCATGGCATTAATCAACAAGGTGGATGGGAAACTGTTCAAACTGAGCTGCCTCTAGTGCAGGACCAAGACTACCCCAATCTCTATGATCAAGCAGCAGTATGACACTTGCCTGTACACAGACTTAGAAGTCAAGCTCCAATTTAGAATTGGAACATTCATGGAAGCAAAAGAGAAAAATGGACCTTAGCTGAAACAGCTGGAAGATAAGGATTCTTGATCAGTACTCTCCTACTGCACGATACTCTCCACCATCAAGTCCACAGAAAGTGACTAGAACATGCAGATCAATTTCCACATCTTAGGAATCTCTTCTTAACAAGCACAGACATTGTGAATATGAAATTTAATGTCACTTCCAGTGTGCCAATTCAAAAATTATGTATCTGAAGAGTGGAGTGTTTGATGACAAGGACTCAAATCTGATGCTGAGCTTCTGGCTACAGGGCTGCAGCGTTACCAATCATCTTGTATACATCAGGGACATAGGCAATGTATAGCAGACATCTTAAACTGCTTAAGGAATATCACGAGGGATACCTCTGCAAAACCCTACAAATCCATTGCTAGCATAGGCATTCCAACATCAGCATTCTCCCTCAGGCAAACATGCCAAATATTGAGGCATTGGATTCATCAATCGGCTGTATTGGGTGGGCCATATCCTCCACATAGCAAGATCCTAATTCCAAGCTTCAATATAGCAAATGGTAAACTGTAAGGCAGAGGAAATGCTTCAAGAATGTCCTTGAGTCCTTTCTGAAAAGATGCAATCTTCCCATCAACCCATGGGAATCTCTAGCCCAAGACTGCACAATCTGGAGAAGAAGCATCTGTGAAGAATCTGACTATTTTGTGCATTTCTGACAAGCTTAGATGAAAACAAGCACAAATACAGGAAAAAGCATACATCTCATCCACCAACTTCAGTAAACACCACCTACCCTACTTGTGTCAGGGTTTGTGAATCAGGCATTGGAATTGTTTGATGAAAACAGCCCCACAACACCAGAATGGAAGAAAGTCACCCAGAATACTGAGGGAATGCCTGGGAAGAGAAAGAGATCATGCCCTACCATCTTGACTAATACTTAATGGGACAAAGTTATTTAGAGTCTATGAAACTATCAGCAGATCAGATGTCCTCTATGGCAAGAGAAACAAAGTTAACATTTAAGGTCAATTACATTTTACAAAAATTGAATAAAGATCAAGAGTTATCAGTTTTCAGCAAATACAGACAAAGAAGGCGGGGGTGAGAGGGAGACAAGCTGCATGGTTGTGGGGAAGGATAAAAAAATTTTTGCAATAGAGCCAAAGGCAGGAGTGAACTTATTGGTTTTTGTATATTACTGTTACTGGTTGATTCATCCCAAAGAGGTTACTGTAGAACATATAGGCTATTTAGTAAATCATTTAAAACTTTTCGTACTTCAAACCAACAATGGCAATTCGGGCTATTATGCAGGGCAAAAGTGAGGACTGCAGATGCTAGAAACCAGAGTCTAGATCAGAGTGGTGCTGGAAAAGCACAGCAGGTCAGGCAGCATCCGAGGAGCAGGAGGAGGAGGAAGAATTGCAGTATGGAAAATGTTTTGTTTTTAATCTCTCATGCCTTCTACCCAATCACAAAATGTCCCTTTGGTTCTTTCTCGATATCATACCACTTTTCTGCCTCTGATTTACACAGTCTGCCATATCTCTGTTTCTTGTTCTGACAAAACATCACTGACCTGAATTGTTAACTCCATTTATGTCTCCAGAGATGCTGCCAGATGTGCTGTGTTTTTCCGGAATTTTCATTTTATAATCCAGGTTTCTAACATCTAAAGTACTTTTCACTTACATAAGTTAGTTATCTAATGTTAAATGAATATTTATCTAACAGTGGCAATAATTAAATGTTATGTCTAAAAAAGAGAAAAACAACACAGTTTCTAAAATTCTTAACAACAAAGTGATTAGATTACTTTACAGTGTGGAAACAGGCCCTTTGGCCCAACAAGTCCACACCGACTCGCCGAAGCACAACCCACCCATACCCCTAACCTAACACTACGGACAATTTAGCATGGCCAATTCACCTGACCTGCACATCTTTGGACTGTGGGAGGAAACCGGAGCACCCGGAGGAAACCAACGCAGACACAGGGAGAATGTGCAAACTCCGCACAGTCCGTCGCCTGAGGCGGGAATTGAACCCAGGTCTCTGGCGCTGTGAGGCAGCAGTGCTAACCACTGTGCCACCGTGCCACCCACATGGTTGAAACAATTAACAGAATTATAATGCAATGTGTTCAAAAACAAATTCAGCTTAATCTATGACCAGCATATAACCATAAAGGAAATGAGGTCTATTTACTAAATAAAAAAGCCAATAAAAAAGCAAGTGTTAATATAAAACTAAAGAAAAGAACCTACAGAGGTACAAAAAATAGTGGAAGGAATATCAATACTAGCAAAATAAAACAAAATGTTTGGAAGAACCACAAATGGCAAATATGAAAACAAATGAGTGGGGAAAATCAAGATCAGCATGTTTAATTTTGGTAATTATATTAAAGGAAAAAAATGCTAGTAAAGGGAAATATAGGCCTTTTATAAGTGGGATTATTACAAATGAAAATAAGACAATGTCAGCTTTGCTGAATGATTATTGAGAGTCAGTTTTCACGTAAGTAATAACACACTGGATATCCCGGGAAAATAATAATGAATCAAGGATTTTAACCCAATGGTGTAATCAGAAACAAGACTGTACTAAACCAGAGATATAAATACTTTTAAATAAAACCAGTCATAAACTTTCTAATTAGAGTTTCACTTAAACAAACCACACATCATAAAACTCTCCAACCTGCTGGCTGATTGTTTAATTCACACACACACATTTTAACACAATTAACTAATTAGGTCACAACACCATTTAGCCTTACCTTTAACTCCTGGGCATTTAAAATCTTATTAACAGAATTAGATACCAGGAAAGACACTTGTATTAGAAAGAATTATAGCATTCAAGATTGATTTTACCACCCTAGGATACTAAAGTTAGTAAATGGGGAAATTACAGATGTTTTAGTCAGAATATTTCAAAGTTTTCTAATTTAAGAATCATCAGACTCATCCAATTAGATGTATCAACATTTAATTTGGGTAATGGTTACAAAGTCTCAAAGAATGTGGAAAATTTACCAACCAGATAGAAAAACTAAAGCAGTATGACTGCTCTTTGTGAGGGTTTCAGCACCTCCTAGGATTGAAGAGATCCAACAGACACTGTTTTCACTAGTTTATCTCCCATATATAGCAAAATTTAATCCACTCAAATAGGACAATTCCTTCTTTTATCATTTCCTAGGTGACCTCAATCTTCTTGTTAAGAATGAGCTGTCCTGCAATGAGTAACCTCAAGTTACAAGGAACTGTAAAGCTACATTGAAAACATTGATATATGTATCTGCAACAGACACCTGGGAATCACTGACTCAAGATGGTCCAAAGTAGAGGAAGAGCATCCGGGAAGGTGTCAAGCACCTCAAGACTTGCCATCGGGTAAAAATGGAAGCCATGCGAAAATAGAGAAAGGAGAGTGCTGCCATACCAATACCCCACCCACCCCCTCCCATGACCACCACCTGGCCTAAGTCTAACAGAGCCTGTGATAGCCGTATCAGTCTATACAGCACCTACAGACTCACCATGAGAGTGGAAGGGAGTCATCTTCGTCTGCAAGGGACCATTGATGATGACGACGATGATGATATCAATCTGCAAAATTGTATTTAACCTATTATTCAGTGTTTATGAGTTATAATGGGATGGAACATTATTCAAGTTCCTAGTAGTGAAGTGTCCCATCAGATATTGTAAGTCAGCTCACCAAGTTGATGAGAACAAAAATTGTCTGACAAGACAAAATAAGGATGAAATAGTCCTGCTCCTTCAGCATAATCACCATATATGACTGATAAACAGAACAAAATAATTAAAGGTTAGAACATGTTGAGATATGCAGCTCCCATAACAAAATAATTAAATAATTGTACAAGAAATGTGGAGAATTAGACAATCAAAAGGTATACAGGGAGGGCTCTTGCTACTTAAACTTGGTAAGACTCTCAGTAACAGTCAAAAACTCACAATCTTTCAAAACTTGATTTGATCACTTTGGTTTGTGGGGAAAGAAATTTCGATATGTGCTGACCATATGACCATTAACATTGTTAAGCTATTGGTGCCTTTGTAATAAAAATATGTTCAATAACAAATTATAGCCTCAACTTTGAGGGATCACGTCTCTAGATTCATGCAAAGGACCAGTCAGCCCATCTTAGTTCATCATTTCAGCAATATCATACCACCCACCCATTGCTGCATCCAATTGATTTTTAAATATTTCCTGGGAGTTTTTCCTCCACTATCACATATATTAACCATTGTTTACATTCAGAAGAATTTCTATATCGCTGCCCTAAAAGTTCATTGTATCAAATTCATATTTCCTTTTTTGTTAATACAAAGAAGTATCAGAAGAAATGTAAAACACACTCTTGATTCACAATCACTCATTGTACAAAACAGCATAAAATCAAAATCAATGCAGGAAAGTAAGGACATCCATTTAAATCTAAGAAAGACAGAATGGAATGTGTTTCTAATGGTAACGGACTGAAAGCTGTGAAAGAGCAAAGAGATTTAGGTGTCCATGCATATAAATCACTCAAATCTTGTGCATAGGGACAAGAATTAATCAAAAAAGCTAATGGATTGCAGACCTTCATGTTGATTTCGGAATAATAATGTTTGAGATATTTAGAGCCTTGGTCAGACTCTTTGAGTTCTGTATTCAGTTTTGAGCACAAAGCCTCCTGAACAATGTACTGGCCTTGAAGGCATATACTAGATCCATCAAACTTATCTCAGAATTAAAAGTATTCAATCACAAGGTCAGACTACATGAACTTGGATTCTATTCCGGTGAATATTGCATATTGACGTAATCCAGCCAAAGTGCTTAACATCGTTAAAAAATTTTAAGGGGTGACAAAAATGGAATTCTTTCTTCTGGCTGAGGTTCCAGAAAAAAGGGCAAAGTCTTAAAATTAGGACTAATTCATGTAGCAATGCAATTAATGACCAAGTTTTCACACAAGTGGCGATGAAAATAAGAATCTTTTGAAACATACTCCCTCAAGAGACTTGGTGACCAGGTCAATGGGAATTTTTAAGGCTTTTAAGAGTTTTTTTTGTTTCAAAAGTTTATGTGATCTTCCAAAACTCACTAGACTCTGGAATGTTTCCCATGGATTGCAAATGAATAAGTATAATCTCACCATTCAAAAAAGGAGAGACAAATCAGGAAATAAGGGACAGATATCTAAAAATGACAAGTCAAAATACAGAAGGGAGATAGGGGACTTGGTGACATGGCGCAATGAGAACAACCTCTCTCTCAACATTTGCAAAACTAAAGAATTGATCATTGAATTCAGAAAGAAAAGTGGAAAACATGACCCCATCGACATCAACAGAGCTGAAGTTGAGAGGATGAAAAGTGTCAAGTTCCTTGGAGTGACGGTAACCAACAACCTGTCCTAGGCTTCCCATCTGGATGTGATGGTCAAGAAAGCACAACAATGCCTCTTCCTCCTCAGGCAGCTCAGGAAATTTGGCATGTCCATAAGGACCCTCTCCAACTTGCAGATTGAAAGTATTCTATCGGGATGCATAATGGTATGGAAACTGCTGTGCTCAGGAACATAAGAAACTACAGAAGGTGGTGAGCACAGCCCTGATCATCTCGGAAGCCAACCTCCGATCATAGACTCAACTTACATGGCTCACTGCTGTGGAAAGGCCGCTAACATCATCAAAGACCCATTGCACTCCAGTAATGATATCCGACAACCTCTTCCATCAGACAGAAGTCTGAACATATGGCAGCAGCAGGTTCAGGAACAGCTGTGTCCCAGCTGTTATTAGACTGAAGAATGAACTCTCTAACCTTAAATGATGCTGATCTCGCCTGGTGCACACCCAGTGCAATGTAACCTGTATGCATCTGTCTAAGTCTTTTGATCTGTACATCCTTGCTTATAATGATCCGCCTGTACTATTTGTAACCAAAGCTTTATCACTGTACTTTGGCACACATGACAATAAATCAATCAATCAATCAATCAAACTCTATGCCAGTCAGCTTGATACCAGTGGCACAGAAAATCTGGTGCTTATAAAAAGAGCATGTTAATAGGACACTTGTGGAGCAATCATATTATGATTAAGTAGAGGCAATTCAGTTTCAAGGAAGGAAAATTGTGTTTGACAGATCTATTAAAGATTTCTGAGGGTGTGGCAGACAGGATAGTTAAGGTGAATGTGATATATTTAGCTTTTCAGAAGACATGCTGTAAGTATGTCATACAAAAAGGTGATATAACAATATTGTCGCAATGGATCTGAAGTATGTCAGAAGGTGGTGCTCCTGAGTATAGAAGAGCTACCGGCCCTTATCTGGCCATCAGAGTAGACAGGACATCCAAACCCCTGAATGGCACCCAGCTTCTCATTATCAAATCCTCAAGGGCGCAACTGCTGGCTTGTTAAATGCTTGCACGCACAAGATATGGTGAGTTTTTCCCAGCACTTCCACGAGGTTTCATCCATTGTATTTAACGACAAAAGGTAGATAAGAAATGTGCCACCATTTGGGAACTTTATCCAGTGCCTGAAGGGCAGACTTTGCTATCAATTATCTATTGGCTAATTCCTTTTATTTTTGCTTAAAGAAGTCAAGAAGGGTCGAATTTTGAGGAATAAATACATTGTGATAATTTTCACCACCTAGAAACTCTTCTCCAAGCCATTCACCATCCTGACTTGGAAGTATACTGCTGCTGGTTCAAATTCTGAACTCCCTCCTTGGCAGCATTGTGCATGCGCCTACACAGCATGGACTGCAACAGTTCAATAAGGAAGTCACCACACCTTCTCAAGGACAACTAGGAATGGCAGGCCCAGTCGTCAAAGCTCACATCCCATGAATGGAACACAAAATATCTCAGGTATTGAAAAGGAGACTCTACACACAGACTTACTCAGGTTGCATAAATTGGCAGAGTGGCAAGGAGAGAAGGTGAGGTGAAGCGAGAGTTGCCGGGAAGGGTAGGTTTTCCCACTTAAAAAGGGACTTACCTTGGGAGTCGGGCCTCCATTTTGACAGAGCGGTGAGGGGAGAAGGTGAAGTGAAGCGAGGGCTGCTGGGAAGGTAAGGGCTTAATTTATATTTGGGCAGTGGCTAAACCCGAGATACTGCACATGTAGTATCTCCCTCCCGCCCCCTCCTCTAACCAGAAGAAAAAGACCTTGTAAGGTAAGGCTTTTTTTGTATCTTTCTTTTTCATATATTTAAGTACATTGTTTGGTTTTAGTTAGTTCATATAAAGCTAAACTTACAATGGCAGGAGACCTCAGACCTGTGTCATGTGCCTCTTGCTTGATGTGGAAGCTTAGGAATGTGTCTGACATTCCTGACTCTTACACTTGCCAGAAGTGTGTCCAGCTGCAGCTGTTGTTTGACCACATGACGGCTCTGGAGCTGCAGATGGACTCACTGTGGAGCAACTGTGATGCTGAGGAGGTCGTGGATAGCACGTTTAGTGAATTGGTCACACCGCAGGTTAGGATTGCTGAGGGAGACAGTGAATGGGTGACCAAAAGACAGAAAAAGAGTAGGAAGGCAGTGCAGGTGTCCCCTGCGGTTATCTCCCTCGAAAACAGGTATACCGTTCTGGATACTGTTGAGGGAGATGGCTCACTAGGGGAGGCAGCAGTTGCCAGGATCATGGCACTGTGGCAGGCACTGCTGTTCAGAAGGGCAGGAAAAAGACTCGTAGAGCCAAAAGACTCGTAGAGCCATAATTATAGGGGATCCTATTGTGAGGGGAGTGTATAGGCGGTTCTGTGGCCGAAAACTGAGACTCCCAGATGGTATGTTGCCCCCCAGGTGCTCGGGTCAGGGATGTCACCAATCGGCTGCAGAGCATTCTGGAAGGGGAGGGTGAACAGCCAGTTGTCTTGGTGTACATAGGCACCAACGATATAAGTAGAAAGTGAGATGAGGTCCTGAAAGAAGAATTCAGGAAGCTAGGAGAGAAGTTAAAGAGGAGGACCTCAAAAGTAGTGATCTCAGCATTACTACCAGTGCCACGCGCTAGCCACCATAGAAAGGAAAAAATAGGCAGGATGATCACGTGGCTTGAGAGATGGTGTAGGAGGGAGGGGTTCTGATTTGTTGGACATTGGGACCGGTTCTGAGGAAGATGGGACTATGACAAAATGGATGGTCTGCATCTGAACCAGACTGGAACCAATGTCCTTGGGGTGTTTTTGCTACTGCTGTTGGGGAGGTTTTAAACTAATGTGACAGGGGACTGGGAACCAGAAGGGAAAGCAAGTAGGCAGTGAGGTGGAGACTGGAGACTGCAAGAATCATGAAGATAGCATTAATACAGGGAAGAGTAGGCAGAGAGCAGATGAGTGCAAAAGAACTGGTGGCCTGAAATGCATCCACTTTAATACAAGTATTATAGGGAGTAAGGCAGATGAACTTAGGGCTTGGATTGGTACCTGGGAGTACGACGTTATTGCAAACATAGAGACTTGGTTGAAGGAAGGGCATGATGATTGGCAACTAAATGTTCCAAGATATAGATGCTTCATACAGGACAGGGTGGGAAGTAAAAGGGGCTGGAGTTGCATTGCTGGTCAGGGATGATATCACGACTGTGCTAAAGGAGGACACTATGAAGGTCTTGGGTAGTGAGGTATTATGCGTGGAGATGAGAAATAAGAAGGGTGCAGTTACATTGTTGGGGCTGTATTACAGGCCTCCCAACAGTGAGCGTGAGGTAGAAGAACAAATAGGTAAACAGATTATGGAAAGATGTAGAGGCAATAGGGTAGTGGTGATGGGAGATTTTAATTTTCCCAACATTGACTTGGATACACTTAGCTTAAGAGGTCTGGATGGGGTAGAATTTGTAAGAAGCATCCACGAGAGTTTTCTAGAGCAGTATGTCAATAGTCCAACAAGGGAAGGGGCCATTTTGGACCTGGTACTGGGGAACGAGCCAGGACAGGTGGTAGAAGTTGCGGTGGGGGATTTCTTTGGAAACAGTGACCACAATTCTGTAAGTTTTAGAATACTCGTAAATAAAGATGAGAGTGGTCCAAAGGGAAGCGTACTAAAATTGGCCAAGGCCAATTATATGAAAATAAGGCAGGTGCTCAGAAGGGTGGATTGGATACAGTTATTAAAAGGGAAGTCCACATTTGTATACCCTGGGCTTGTATACCCTTGAGTTTAGAAGACTGAGAGGGGATCTGATTGAGACGTATAAGATTATGAAAGGATTGGACACTCTGGCAGCAGGAAACATGTTTCCGCTGATGGGTGAGTGCCGAACCAGAGGACACAGCTTAAAAATACGGGGTAGACCATTTAGGACAGAGATGAGGAGAAACTTCTTCACCCAGAAAGTGGTGGCTGTGGAATGCTCTGCCCCAGAGGGCAGTAGAGGCCTAGTCTCTGGATTCATTTAAGAAAGAGTTGGATAGAGCTCTCAAAGATAGTGGAATCAAGGGTTATGGAAATCAGGCAGGAACAGGATACTGATTAGGAATGATCAGCCATGATCATGTTGAATGGTGGTGCAGGCTCGAAGGGCTGAATGGCCTACTCCTGCACCTATTGTCTATTGTCTATTCTCTATTTATATGTGGGAGGCCTTCAAAGATAGGTTAAAGATAGTGCAGGGTAGGCATGTCCCGTTGAAGGCAAAGGATAGGAAGGGCCAGATTCATGAACCGTGGATGACAGAAGAAATTATACGACTAGCCAAGAGGTAAAGGGAAGCGTACATAAGGTCTAGGCAGCTAGGTACAGAATGGGCCCTCGAGGAATATCGCAAGTGTAGGACAAGTCATAAATGAGAAATCAAGCGGGCTAAAAGGGGTCATAGATTTAGCGAGTAGAATCAAGGAGAATCCCAAAGCATTTTATTCTTATATCAGAAGCAAGCGGGTAACTAGGGAAAGCATTGATCCACTAAAGGATAATGAAGGAAGGCTGTGTGTTGAACCTGAGTGAATGGGTGAGATTCTGAATGATTACTTTTCATCAGTGTTCACTGAGGAGAGGTACATTATGAATCTTGAGATTAAAGATAGAAGTTTGATTAATCTGGATCACGTTGACATAAGTAGGGAAGATGTGTTGGGTAGGCTAGAGGTTATTAAGATGGACAAATCCCCCGAACTAGATGGGATCTATCCCAGGTTGCTAAGGGAAGCGAGAGAGGAGATAGCTGGGGCCCTGACAGATATCTTTGTGGCCTCCTTAAATACAGGTGAGGTGCCGGAGGACTGGAAGGTTGCTCATGTTGTCCCCCTGTACAAGAAGGGTAGTAGGGATATTCCGGGTAATTACAGACCAGTGAGCCTGACGTCGGTGGTGGGGAAGTTGCTGGAGAGGGTACTGAGGGATAGGATCTATTTATATTTAGAAAAGAATGGGATTATCAGTGATAGGCAACATGGTTTTGTGCGGGGAAGATTGTGCCTTACCAACTTAATAGAGTGCTTTGAGGAAGTGAGCAAGTTGATAGATGAAGGAAGGGCTGTTGATGTCATATACATGGACTTTAGTAAGGCATTTGATAAGGTTCCCCATGGTAGACTAATGGAGAAAGTGACATCATATGGTTTGCAGGGTGTTCTAGCTATGTTGATAAAGAACTGGTTGAGCAACAGGAGACAGAGAGTAGTAGTTGAAGGAAGTTTCTCGAAATGGAGAAAGGTGACCAGTGGTGTTCCACAGGGGTCAGTATTAGGGCCACTGTTGTTTGGAATATACATAAATGATCTGGAAGAGGGCACTGTTGGTATGATCAGCAAGTTTACAGATGACACGAAGATTGGTGGAGTAGCAGAAAGCATAAGGGACTGTAAAAGAATACAAGAGGATATACATAGACTGAAGAGTTGGGCAGAAAAGTGGCAGATTGATTTAAATCCAGACAAATGTGAGGTGATGCATTTAGGCAAGAATAATTCTACAGCGAATTATACAATGAACGGAACAGCCTTGGGAAAAGTTGGTGGGCAGAGAGATCTGGAAGTGGAGGTCCATTGTGCCCTGAAGGTTGCTGCACAGGTGGATAGAGTGGTCAAGAAGGCATATAGTATGCTTGCCTTCATTGGACGGGGTATTGAGTATAAAAGCTGGCAAGTCATGTTAAAATTATACAAGACTTTGGTTCGGCCACATTTAGAATACTGTGTACAGTTCTGTTCGCCACATTACCAAAAGGATGTGGACGCTTTGGAGAGGGTGCAGAGAAGGTTTACGAGGATGTTGCCTGGTATGGAAGGTGCTAGCTATGAAGAGAGGTTGAGTAGGTTAAATTTGTTTTCATTTGAAAAAAGGAGATTGAGGGGGGACCTGATTGAGGTTTACAAAATCATGAAGGGCATAGACAGGGTGGATAGAGACAAGCTTTTTTCCCAGGGTAAAGAATTCAATAATGAGAGGTCATGGTTTCAAGGTGAGAGGTGGAAAGTTTAAGTGGGATACACAGAGGGTGATGGGCGCCTGGAACGCGTTGCCAGCAGAGGTGGTACGGTAGATTCATTTAAGATGCGTCTGAACAAATGCATGAGTAGATGGGGAGCAGAAGGATACAGATGCTTAGGAATTGAGCGACAGGTTTAGAGAGTAGATTTGGATCGGCTCAGGCTTGAAGGGCCGAAGGGCCTGTTCCTGGGCTGTAAATTTTCTTTGTTCTTTAGTACATTGATTCCTGTGGAGGTAATTGAAGGCATTTTCAGTGGAAGTTTGCAACAATGTAGGTGTCATTGATGGCAACCTAGATCTTGAGAAATGCCACAAAATACATTGATGCTACTTCACAGAGGTTTTGCCACGTTGCCAAAGGTAACCAGTGCCTTAAGAGTTAATTAGTTACAAGACCAACACGTGCCTACATTACCCATTGGCTGATGCTAGAGAGATTACCCTTGACGACCTGAAATGAACCTACAACATTAAATTAATGTTTACAGTGCTAGTCGTGTGGCAGATGAGCAAATTTATAATTTGTTATGCATGTTGTGTTAGAACTGCATGACAGTTTCAATACAATGTGACACTTTTGTCACATATAATTCCTCAATAACACACTTCAATGATCAATAGAAAAATAAATCCTGTGAGGTGCATCCTCCTTAAATGTTGCCTAACTCATCTTCCAGTGATTCCTGATAAAGGGCTCTAGCCTGAAACGTCGATTCTCCTGCTCTTCAGATGCTGCTTACTGCTTTTCCATTACCACACTCTCGATTCCAATGCTGTCCCTCCATCAACATGATTATGAGTGTACACATGTAGAATACCCTATATGCGACAAGTGACCCTCACTGTGAAAGTCTAATGAGGGTATGATCCTAACGTGAGCAGAAGGAAGCAAGTCCATATCTGTTTAGGCAGAATGTCAATACATAATTACCATAAAAGTCATTTGTCGATGCAAAAAAATTTAATGGAGTTTTCAGGCTCAGAAACTCCTTATTTGCACCTGACTCAGCAGCTTTAATTATTATTTTCAGTTTACCTTACCCAAAATGCCTCAAAGAAACTCACAGCTGCGCTACTAATTCACCTCATTAGCACAAATTGAAGCATTTTCAAGTCTCAGCAAGGGGAACACAAAAAACTGACAGAGGTACTGAATTTGTACTTTGCTAGTCTTCATGGTGGGAGATACCAGATGCATATCAGAACTTCAAGAGAGTCGGGGGCAGAATTAAGCGTAGTGGCTATCACTAAGGAGAAGGTGCTGGGGAAGGTGAAATGTTTGAAGGTGCATAAATCACCCAGACTGGATGGACTACACCCCAAAGTTGTGAATGAGATAGCCGAGGAGATTGGGGAGACAATGGTGATGATCTTTCAGGAATCACTGGAGTCAGTGAGGTTCGCAGGCGAATGGAAATGCACTGTTTTTCCTTTTGCAGTAGTAACAAATTATTTGTAACAAGTATTTAGAAGAATAGACTTGCACAGTGCAGCTGTACATTCTGCCTTGCCATGTAACATCTGGTGCCTTCACGATTGAAGAATAAAGGCAAAAGCCACTAAAGCAAACACATAGATCATAGGATCAGAGGTTTGTTTGCAACTGGGATTTTGTGTCTTTTGAGTGTTATAGAAAGTCAGATTCTATAAGACAAGAGAACAATTAAAACTTCAGTTTGCAATTCTACATTGCAGTGTTAGTCAGTTATGGCCTTGAATTTTCTATTCTCTGCTACTGTCAAAATGAAAGGCAATTTAAGACAGAATCAGAACATTTTCCAATCTCAGTGGCAAAATTATGAGACCACCATAGAGTTAAACAAAAAACCTAAACAAATAAGAGTGGCAAATCTATTCTCAGTGCTGAGGAAAGAATTTGATACGCTATATTGTACTCTAGACCTCAGTGAGCAGAAAAAAAGACTGAAAAAAAGACCCAGTTTGAGCATCTTACTAACGTTATTTATTAGGAGAAAGTGAGGACTGCAGATGCTGGAGATCAGAGCTGAAAATGTGTTGCTGGAAAAGCACAGCAGGTCAGGCAGCATCCAAGGAGCAGGAGAATCGACGTTTCGGGCATGAGCCTGAAAAAGAGCCCTTCCTGAAGAAGGGCTCATGCCCGAAACGTCGATTCTCCTGCTCCTTGGATGCTGCCTGACCTGCTGCGCTTTTCCAGCAACACATTTTCAGCTCTAATGTTATTTATTAACAGAACATGGTTACCATCAAAACTCAGGAAGAGGGGTTGAGTACTGATCAGTATGTGTCTACACTGAACCATTTAACCAAATCCTGAGAGTTTGGGCAACTGAAAGATGACTTCATCATCATTAAGATTGTCTTAGGAATAAGAAAACCTGCTGTGAGAGCATGTTGGCTGGGAGAAGAACATAATTTTAAGAAAGCTATCAACATGTGCACAAATTCTAATGTTGTCTTTCATCAACTGGAATGTGTTAATGGGAAACCGTGACACTTTGCATTATTCTAAGAGACAGCCCAACCCAGCAAGAACAGCCCAAGAATGGAAAAATGGAAAGAATGAGCAGTTATAAGGCCATGATGAAATGATGTTCATCCCAAGAGGAAAAACTAAACTGATAGACTATTGGATTCGGAAGAAAGCAATACAGCAGTTGCAGATGATAGACACTGAGGAAAACACATTTATCTCAGCCGATACAAGTTCAAAGCTTGAATTGGTAACCCAACACATACCAATAAGAATTTGCAGTTTTATAGGGCTCCAATCAAATGATTGTTCAATGGATTCTTAAAACCTTATAAAGCTTATATAAGGCACAGCAGGTCAGGCAGCAAGTCCAGCCTGAAAGACATGATGGAACAGCTAGAACAGGAAGAGCAATCGAGAAAGTAACAACTCCTACTGACTGTGCTAATTGGAAAGATGAGTGTGCATTGGTCCAATGGATCTAAATAAAGCTTAGAAGAGTGCTAGTTACTCCGTGCCAAGCATTAAAAACATTTTGCCACAATTTACCAAAGCTAAGATTAGATTAGATTAGATTAGATTACTTACAGTGTAGATCTTTACCTTGTTGCAAAGGATGGATACTAGAAAGTGAAGTTGGATGAAAGCAGTCATTTTCTGGATAATATTCTGATCATCAGATACAATGATCATGCCTGACAGTTAGCATTTCCAAACTTCCAGAATCTACTTTAGATAGTCAATGATCTTTGGGAACTGGAAGTTATCATGAATGATCTACTGGTCTATGGATGTGGAGATACGATGAAAAAGGCCATTGCAGACGTTAGGTATAATCTAGTGAGGCCGTTAGAGAGAGCGGGGAGAAAGTGAGGACTGCAGATGCTACTGAGTCAGGGTGAAAAAGTGTGGCACTGGAAAAGCACAGCTGGTCAGGCAGCTTCCGAGGAATTGGACAGTCTACATTTTGGGCAAGAGCTCTTCATCCTGAACCTAAAACTGAAGAAATGCAATTTCAGATGACAAAAGTGAACTATGTAGATCACATACTGACAACTGTTCAATGGAGTCTTAAAATCTTATAAAGCTGTTTTTCATCGCCTTCGACATTTACCTAGTAAATATAATCTTGAAGTAGGTAAGAGTGTGAAACCAACTTGGCACTTTCTGCCCGAAGGAGAAAGTGATGACTTCAGATGCTGGAGACCAGAGTTGAGAGAGATCCTGTCAAGATAAGAGCTAAGAGCTGTAATATAGATACAGTGATCAATAGTTATGGAAGTACTGCAATGATATGTTGAATCAACCGAGCAAAATTCTTGCCTAATTTCCCATCAGAAAACTTGAAACATTAAATTTGTTTCTCTCTCCACAGTTGCTGCCAGACCTGCTGAGTTCCTCCAGCATTTTCTGTGTTCGTTTAATTTCCAACATCCTCAGTATTATGCTTTCATCAGATGAAAGTGGGATGGACTACAACGGACAAACAAATTTTGCCCTGGATGGAAATTTTCCTCGGAGGCCACGTATGTTGAGTAACTTGCAGATGCAAATGTTAGTGCATGCATTTTTTAAAAATGAAAAGGTGATGTTTGGAGAAATACAGTTGTATATCATAATTGTCCACGGAAACTTGCTATTGTCACGTGACCTCTGGGGAAGCTGTTTTCCGTGTTGAGACATGAAGGCAACAGCTATTAACGACAGTACATTGAACAGGAAGAATGTGAATATTTATTTTAACATCGTTGTGCAAATACGGTTACTACCGATATTTGCTAATGTGTTTCTTCAAGGTGTGGGAGGTAATGAGAAGTGACAGAAATGAATAAAGGTTGGAACAGTCACAGAGGCCACATGCATCTCTCAGATGAAGAAATATTGAGTAGAAAAACAATGCAAATTATAACCAATTCCTTTCGGTGCAGTTGAAATGCAACTGTTTAATTGGCAACAATGTAACAAATACAAATAGCGTGTAATATTTATTAGCATCGGCAATTGAATGGCTTACAATTCTTTCATTTAAAACCCACGTAATAATTTACCTCAATCGGCAATGTATCAGAAAATTGCGTTGCATAATTGGTTGAAGTAAGACAAATGCCATGTTTTCATACAGTACAAAACTAATGTGATACAACAGCTCCCCCACCTTACCAGTTAAAGAATGCAGTTTTCAGTGCCTCATTGTGCACAAAGGCTGTTGTGCAAAAGAAAAATGGGTTTCTGGCTGCTGAAGATGAATCCTTTACTCTGAACACATTTCATGTTTCAGAAATATGAATACATTTTCATGCAAAAAAGTCAGTTTTAAGCAAAATATTACTTTTGCAAATAAAATTAATAAAAATGTAAAACTTCAATGCACTAACAATCTACGGTTTTGGTGATGATCAGTTCGACACTTACTGCTGCAATTTAAACCATTCCAGCTATATTCTTGTCCATATTAATAAGCTGTTAATTTGACTATTGCTTTACTTTATGTAAATACCAGACATATTCATACGTGTATTAGAAGTTCTAGACATGGGTTATTAACAAAAAAGACTGGAATTGTATCATTTTAACTTCAATGTAGTCTTCTTTCTGTTATGTAAATCCAGGCTAAAATATAAATGAAACAAAGACTTTATACAGAAAATAAGTGAATTTTTTTGAAGTAATTAATTCAGTTGTATATACATCTCTGATATTAATGTAAAGTGGGTGCCAGATCTTAGTATTAACATGAATGTTTACATAATGTAAGTATTTTGTTACATTCTAAAGAGATAATAGCATTTACAGAGTTAGGAGATTAAACATTTATAGGGTAGTGCAGGTTGGCAAGCTATTTTCAAAAGCAAAGTTAATGAGTACAAGAGTACTCAGAAAGAACCGAAAACTTACGTCAATTCATATTTATACAGGACACAGCAAATAGTTCAGCTCCTCTGATGTTCCTTGTCACATGGACACGAAACATGATTTTATTTACATAAAAAGAGCAGTTCGTCAGGCTATAACTGTAAAACAAGTTTTCCACTGAAGCAATCTCAAAGACAATCGCAGTGCAAATGGAATTTAAAACAAAATGAAATGTGTATGGTCATAGAAATATCCCAGTACAAAATAATTAAAATCTCTGACTAATATTACAGCACCATTTTCAAGTATTAAAACACTCCTGAGCCAAAATTAGAATGACCTGATGTCCTAAATCCATTTCTCTTAACTGAGACAAATTAGCCTTTCGGGTAATCCTAATTAATCTCCAAATGACGGAGACAAGGGATTTCAAAATTAGGCCACGTTTGGAAGTATTGCTTGCTCAATTGGAGAACATACGATACTGCATTTGTGCAGGACCCATGAAAAGAAAAGCAAGCTATAGTAACACCTAGATCCTCTTCAGGAAGCATTGTGATGCTGCTGGCTCTAGACTTCGAGGCGGACTCCTCCCTGTTGGCTCACTGTTGAAATTCAAGGTTGTTCAAATGGCTTCACAAAGAGCATTATGGATGTGGAGAGCAGCCTATGTGAAGCGGTCTGTCTTCTTTCAGAATGTTATTCCGTTTAATCATGGCTGGACCCAAAATATTTTCACTGGAAAAGTAGGAGCGTTCAAACGCTCAGCGAGGACTGGGATGTTCGAAAACCTAGCTTCCTCACTTCATTAAAGGAAATACCTCTTGCCGCAAGAGCCGTGTTCTTCTGCCGCTCATACACCTAGCAATCTTTCAGAGTCTCTCTGAAGAATTCCTTTTAACTCAGTGGGCGGATGGGGGGGGGGGGGGGAATAAGCAATTTGCATGCATGACCTTTTATGGCCGGATTTTCCCCTCAATGACTTGTTCTTTTCCGTTCAGCATTATCTTTGTTTTTGGCTCCAGAAAACCTTTGTTAAAAAAGACAAACTCAGCTTCAAAGCCCTTCTTAACAATCATCCCTGAGTGACAGCAAGGGAGAAACAGCCTGACTGATTCCTCCTCTATTTCCTCCGCCTCTTGGCCATTTCTCAGCTAACGCTGGCAATTGGGTTTTTTTTTGCTCTTGCTGAAGAAGGAGTCCACCCTTGCAGCGAACTTGCTGGGACGCCACCATCACCAATGTCTCTAAGTTGCCTCTATCTCTTTTGAGAGCACAGGGGTGACATGGTGCACGTGTATCCAAGGTTTTTTTTCCCCCCTTGTTTGTTTACACACAATTAGAATGACTTTGATTTAACACGGAGTTGGTTGGCGGTCCTTCTTACGGAGCGAAAGTGGTCCACAGCTTGGTGAAGTCCGTCCGTACGTGAAACAGAGGGGGCACAGAATGTGGCACTCGATCACTCTGAGGTTTAACTCAGCGTGGAGGCTGCGCTGGGGGAAGTACTAGGTGCAACGGTGCAATTCTGCCTGCTGAGATTTGATCTGACTTTCCCATCTCAGCCACTTGATCGCTCTCACTGCAGAGACGTTTGCTCAGCTAATAGAGCAGCTCGCTTGATGCAGAGGAAAGCTGCTGCTCTCCGTGTTCCTACTCTGTGTAACAGGATAGCCACAACGGCGCTGAATGGACGGAGGGGAGAGATCTCCGCTGTTCGCGGCGACCTGGAGAATGTCAGTTTAACTGTGAGGATATGTGCAAACCTCTGAATTGAAGCGGCTTCTACCCCCGGATGGCATTTTGCTCGTCTTTTGATTTAGCTGCTTGCAAAAATGGCTCTTTTGGAGCTCATCGCAATACAGAACAGAAAACCGTGCAGATTCTATCGATTTTAATAGTGACTTGAGGGATTGAGAGAGACATGAGTGAGAAGACCCACTTACCCTGATCCTGAGCTAACTGGGCAGGGCTGATGTTCGACCTTAAAGGTAACTCTGGGATTTTTTTTGTGACATCTATTTTCACTGCTGGTTTGCTTGCCTTATTTTTCCCCACTCATGCAATCTGTAACGTATTCGGGGTTGGTTTAGCAGCGAATCGCACTTGGGTTTTGTTTTGTTGCATTGCACAGTGTTCAGTGTGGCCATCGTGTGCTGTTCAAGGTGTTCCATGCTGCATCGCAAGCGAAGCTCCGGCGTAAGTAATCGCTTAAGGTTTTTAACTTGATACAGGTACATTGCAAGGTCAGTGCAGCGTTGCGGAGGCTGGATCGAGTGTATTGACTAAATACGGCGGAGAGTGGGGTTTTTTTTTCCCCGAGCGCGTTTGCTGCTTAAAACTGAGTGTAGAACTGTATTTCGCACGTTGAAACCAAACGGACGAATTGTGCAGGCTGCTTGGGAAATTTTAATTGAACCGCTACGCTCGACAGATCAGCTTTTACTGACTCTGTACACTGAAGAATATTCGCAAAAAAAAGTCTTCCCACCTCCCCCGCCACTCCCCCCGCCACACAGTCTATGTAAATTGATACATTTAGAAAGGTTACTTTTGCCCTCCTCCCCGCCCGAGTTGGTATCAGCAAGTACCCAGTCTTCAGATTGAAAGGAATGATATTGAAAATTGTGTCGGAGGGGGTGGAAAGGCTTATGTTGAAAGCGTCAAAAAAAAACCTAAGTCTGCAGTGTCATTTCATTCCAGTACCCGAGGTAAGAGTAAACATCCCTCCAGTGCAATGAGGTTTGGAAAAACAGCTGTCGTTTACCGTAGTGCAATTCTGCTGAGGTCCAGTTTTATTTGGGGCATACGTCTGCTTCAGTTCCATACAAAGAGACCTAGAATAATAGTGTATGCAATCCTAGGTTCCCGCGGCGATGATAAGAGAAATGATTGACATTTCAGTTTAAAAATATATTTGAAGTTTCTTTTTGATGAAAAACCATATGTTTATAACTATCTTCTGAATATATAAGGATTTTCAGCAAGAGTTTTCCAGTAATGATGTTTCCTTCTATCAAGCAAGTCCCATGTGAATTCACAATTATTGTTTTATTTTAGTAAAAAAAAAGTGGGAAAATTGTGAAATGTTCTCCCCACGTTAGGTAACATTGCTGTTCAGTTTACTAAACAAACCTTCCTAATTTCGTATACACTGTTGGTTCTGTCGTGAGCATTATCAAATTGCTGATTCCTTAGAACATTGGGGTAATAACCAAGGTGCTGACGACTTTACATACAAGTTATTGTGGTAATTTAACTTCTGCTGTGTCCCATTTTCTGATCTTTACTAATGTGGTCCAGCAATGCTTGTAGAGGTTAACAAGATCAATTGCTCTAGACTGGCCTCATAAATGTTAAATGTCATATTGTAACAACTGAATTATTCAAAGCTCTAATGTTCATTTGGCACTGGTGACCAACATTGTGTAGATGTAATCATTTTTAAAAGAAAGTAGTCCTTTTCAAGCAAAAAAAATCAAAAGGAGAAAAAATATTTTTCAGCAAACAAAGCAGATGAAGAAACATAATGTTTAATTTTGAACAGATAGTTAAGCAGTCACTTGTCTTTTATATTAATACTTAATTTCTGCATTTTGTAATATTGTACCATTGATATTAAGAATTCCTGGAAAAACTGCAGCTTGGACTCTGCTGCCTGGTGGTGCTACAATTCAAGTTATGCCTCTTCTTCAGCAATAGAAAAAGGCAGTGACATTCCTATCCGCTGCATAACTCAGGAGGCTAGAATGAGACAAGACCATTACTGCAGTAAGCTTCAAAGGTGACAGTTTATCTATTTCAGTGGACGTCGCTGCTCAGATTGGCAATACTTTTGTGCCTTATTTGTGTTAATTAATCTAAGAGACAAACATCAGTCTGTTGAAAGTGCAACAAAACTCATCTTGATATTATTCAATCCAGACCAACATGTAATTTTGTTGTGGCCAGTAGTCAGTGAATATATGTCAATGAACTACCTTGTGCCCTTTATAGCTGCAATCTTTTGAATGTTGTTAAATGTTATTTACAAGAAAAATGCTAAAAGAATCATTATGACATTTATGTGGCTAATACAGTTTAAAAGCAAGCTCTGCCTTTGAGTAAAATGATGCATGCTGTCAGCCTGATCTTGATACCATGTTGCAGCATAAGTGCTAAATGGATGGAATATTACAGCTACATTTTTCTTTTTATTATTTCGCACAACTTGAGATGTTATGGGGAGAAAAATTAAACCACTTTTTTTTACATTAAGTGTATAATTTTTGCAGACCTGATCGTTAGTCACACTTCATGAACAGATAATGCAAACAACTGCTTTTGAAATATTGTACAGCCTAGATTCCAAAGTGGAGGGGCAGTGCTACAATGAATCTTTGTTCCCCCTGACTGCAGCATTGCTAAACTGATTTCTGTGCAGTTACTGTAGAATGAGTGATTTTAAGAGAATAAGTCAGTACACCAGAAGGCCACCATTTGAGTTCTACTCTACTTTCCACACAATAATATCTTAACATGTTGCTAAAATCAACATTAAGCCAAAATCTGAAGGAACTTGATCTTAAATAAAATATTGAATGAGGAACAAATCTTAGTAGTTATGAATGGGGTGGGCTTTTATAAGCCTTTGTACAGCCAGTTGGCAACTCAATGCAGATCACTAGAATTTGAGAAGGTTGGTGCAATGTTATCATAGGGTCTTGGTGATGTAAACATCCTATTACTATGAAAGTCCCAAATGCCCAGCAGTGTTAATAGATGTTAATCCTCAATGCCCATATTCTTATAAAGACATTGACCCATAACTGCAAATTCATTCAGATGCATTCATATTTGGCAGTTACTATTCCTTTGAAATATTTAACTCTTTTCTGCATTTTATACTCAATTATATTCAAAGGATTTATTGTTTTACAAATCCTCTTTTCCTTTTATTTCTTCTTTCTACTTTCCTTTCCTCCATACCTCTTTCAAATCTTGTTTCCCATTTCCAGGTTTATTTTTGGCTGTAGTTCATCTCCATTCTGATTTTGAGGTTCCCAAATCATTCCTGTTATTGATAGGTAATAATATTGTGCAAGCATGTTTACTTTGGACAACATGAGGTAATTCTAAAATGCATGTATTCACAGATTTTTTTAAACCATTATATTGGGAGAAAAAAGTGTCATTTTCACAGAACTACCAACTGTTGAGTTGGTTGTAGCTTCAATTTCAATTCAACAAATGAAAAAAGACAAGTCAAATTGAAACCTGATTTAATATCCCACAATTCTTCACCTACAACATAGCAGGCAGTGCCACACATGAAATAAATACCAATGCAATTCACATACAAAACAGTCACTTAACAGGGGCAGTGACAAGCCAATGAGCAATATCCAGTGTGTTAATGGTAAGGCATAAAAATAATAAAGTAGTTGAAACACAGCCTTGAAACTTTGGGAAAGAGGCATAAGTTGAATTCTAACAGTGATGCAAAACTCAATTGCTTCAAACATAGAGGAGCTCTGATTTGCTTTAGTGGATTTTTTACCTTGCAAAATTATCCTGCTAAACAATGTCCTTGGCTTTGTAAAGCTAATCAGATGTCAGGGAATTTTAATTATTAGTTAGTTTTGTTAGTTTTAAATTAAGTTTTAAATTCTTTCAGCAAAATGAAATTTAATCAAATATGTGGATTTGGATCTACTTAAATTAAATAATCAAAAATGTTCACCGATAGTAAAAAGAATTAACTTTCATGGAGATCTGATCAATTTAATCAAAGACAAAATAGAGACAAATAACAAAGAAAAACTCAATGTTTATTAAAACAGTTGCTGAATATTACAACTAAGAGAAAGTGAGGATTGCAGATGCTGAAGATCAGAGCTGAAAAATGTGTTGCTGGAAAAGTGCAGCAGGTCAGGCAGCATCCAAGGAGCAGGAGAATCGACGTTTCGGGCATAAGCCCTTCTTCAGGATTCCCGAAACGTCGATTCTCCTGCTCCTTGGATGCTGCCTGACCTGCTGCACTTTTCCAGCAACACATTTTTCAGCTCTGAATATTACAACCCAAAGATCTGAGAAAGATTGAGCATTACTGAATTTTGACTAGCAACTGCTAATTAGTCACATACATAGACAAAAGAGAGAACTCAAAATACCTAACTACAGACCTGCTAGCATTTAATTTTAAGGTTGAAAACTCTGAATCTCCGTGATTCAACTTGGGCATTTTGTTCCATTTCAGTTTGTTTCACAGTCAGAAAGCTATGTTATAAAGAGGTTTTCTAGGAGGGAAAGCTACAACAATGCCAAAGAATCCTAAATTTGACCATGTCATATTTCTCCATGGATTTCTGAACATACCACTGCTTGGTTGAATCAGGTTAGGAAATCACTGTCCATTAAAATGGAAAGTGGAAAGAACAAACAGCTTGATATTTCAGCTAAGCATTGTGTTTAACACAACAATATGAGGAACTCCGAACAGAACTATTATGAACTGGAAGGAAGCTTTCATATAGTGACATTGTATTTGATAGAGTGATTCCATATCTTCTCACCGAACCAATTTTTCCCAGGTAATTTAATTCATTGTCACAAGCTACCGTTTTGCCATTATGTAATTATGGAAAATTTCCATCTCTGTAAAATAAAGTGAGCATAAACTCTGGGAAATAAATGTAAATTGTGCAACAGTTATAAGGATGACAATGAAAAGTATGGACTTGAATGTTTGTATCAGATTAGCAATGTATGATATCAGAATTGCACAAGACATATTTGTGATCAGTGCTTAGAATAATACCTAATTTGTAGCAAAGAATTAAGCTGATAGCATCACCTGCTCATAACTGGTGTACAATTGATCATAACCCAAATCTGATTCCAAATCTGATTGACTTTCAATTTAATATAGTGATTACCATTTATACTCTAATAGCCTACTTTAATGGCTTGAGCCTTATTTAAAATAAGCATGCAGCATAATAATATTCAGCAGATAGCTGAATAAACATTAAAACTGCAGTTAAATTAAAATTTTCACAACAGAATTGAAGCTTTCTATAAGTATACTTATATCTTTTTATAAGTTCATTAATTTATGTTTCACATTTGCTTTGCTGTGTGATCTGTCACATCTCAGTAGGGTCAGAAAAAGCATTGGAAATTGACAGCCTTATTACTGCTGAATGCAAGTATGCTGGGAGATTGTTTTTAATACAACTAACCATGAACATTTTTAACACTGCTGCATTAACAAACTTACTTTTTCACATTGGTTATTTCAAACCTGTTTAGATGGTTTTGAAATCGCTACTGAACAGTCATTCAGAGGTATTTTGAATGTACAGTGTCAGCTTCAAAAAAATTGTCAAATAATCCCATTACTAGTTGGATTGCTAGAAAAGGTGTTTGAATATAATGAATATTAATACACTATTGTGTCTGTGTCTTACCTACGCATCTATAATTTAGAATGACTGTCATTACAATTCCTCTGCAGCTATGAATGAAACTATTTGTTAAACTGGAGACTTTTAATTACACTATTTGAAGTTCATAATGACATATTAAGGCTTCAGATTACATTAAATCCAGCCATACTTTCTCCATTTAATATTTTCTACCTTAGAGCGATAATTAGAAATTAGCACTAAATCAGTGACAGTTCCCTTCTGAAATGCCGAAATCTGTGAAAGGCAGTCCACAAGTAAAAGTGATCTGCAGTCTTTTGTAAGATTGTTTTAGATAACTAAAAAAAAGTTTTATAATATGCATTGAATATATATCATATTATATTTTTACTTTGAAATAATCAGAAATATTGGCACATTGATGATATCATTTTTCATTTGCTGCATAATTTAATATTTATTTATTAAATATAATGCATTTGGCCTGTTCTTAACTGCCCACAGTCCTTACTTCCTGGTCAAGGTTTTTTAGACGCATTTCTAATATTGACATTGTACATTGAATTACTACTATGAACATTTAATAAAATTTCTTATATATCAGCAGTCATCATGAGAAAAAGTATATCTAAATAGATATAGTTGAGGAACTAATTGATTCATAAAAAAACTTTTCTTTGAAAAAATTTTGGTTTTGTTTTCATGAAATTAATCTCATTAGTGATGAAATTTTAACTTGAAAGTAAAACACTCATAAAAAAGGAATTATGTTTTCCTTAATTTTTGTTGTACTTTTTTGAAAATTACATTAACATTTCAAAAGCCTTTTGCAAATGTTGGATTCTAACTGGATTTATGTTTTACTGAAAACAATTAGAAGGTTTATACATTGCTTTGTATTCTAAATTTGTGCATCTCGAATGCAGTATTGATTGAAATGAGAAAGAAAAATTAAAATTGTTCTCTGAGGGGTTTATATCTTACTTTGTTTCTAGGGCTTTGAAACAATTGAAAATTGATTTTTAAATTATTTATTTTGAGCATGCCTCATTTAAAATATCAACAATATGTCTCTAATGAAATGCTCAACCAAGCCGCACGTGTTGTTTACTGTTGTTGTAATTTCAAGAATTGCTTTTTTAAGCCATTTTAATTCTTACCAAATATTGCTTACTGATATTATGTTTTCTTTTCCTAAGTAAAATACTTGCTCTTTGAATAATTTTAGACTAAATATTTTTAAAACATTAAAATCTAGAAAACTACATAAACAGTGCAGTTTGAATATTTCTTGAGATTATTTATATTTCTTTATGGAAATTTTTGTTTGTTTAATGTTGTATGGATCATTAACATACCGGTGAGCAAGATGCTTTAATGTAGAACATTAACATTGGATATCGAGATGAGTTCAATGGGATATCTGAAATTGTAGTGTAAGAGAGTTGCTGTTGAATCGAAGAGATGGTGAGGCCACAGTAATGGAGAAAGGAGGGGAATTGGTACCTCGTGCTCCAAAAGGAGAGCCTGGGTGCCATTTTCTGGAGCCTTATAAAGCTTGTTAATCCTATCTCCAGTATTACTCAATCCTTTAATCCTCAGTTTCGACTGTTTGCCACGCTAAAAGCTGTCAGGACTGTTTTCTGGTTCAGCTAAATCCAGAACTTCCTTTCATTCTCAGCTCCTAGAAAGCCTTATAATTCCCAAGACTTGATTTCCCAGACTCATTGTCCCCAGACTCATTGATTTCGGGTTTACTCACAATGTACTTGGATGCTAATATTTCCTTCTCTGAGAGGTGTCAGGATCCTTCTCCAGTGATTCGAGCATTCACTTAGGAAGTCCCAGAATCTCTTTTACATTGCAAACTCAGACACTTTCTCAGGGCTCCTCAACACTTGTCATTGATTATTAAAACATCAAGTGCCAGCTGCTAATAATCCTGTTCTTACAAAATCTCAACTCACTATGAACAATGCTTTGGGAGGTTTGTTAATGTATTAATAATTTTGCTTATTGTTCAGATTGCTATCAATATCACATTTTTACATGGCATTTTACAAACAAAAAGAAACAAAGTGTGACAAGGAACAAATTATTTCTTGGTAGAGTACATCACATTTTCAATTTACTATTAGTTGTTATAAGCAAACTAAATTGTGTTACCTTCACAGAACCCAAATTTGTCATTAAACACTCTCAGTTGCCATATATTTTTCAGACAGTGTGGTTAATAATTGAATAGATTTCTCTGCTGTATGGAATCTAAATGTGTATATCTAATCAATATTGCATTAAGTTATTAACAGTGCTGTATACTTTTGAACTTTTTTAGATCATCCCCACTTATTTGTCCAAAATCCTTTTACATCTTTCCATGTTACAGTACCAATTGACTGCAAGACACTGTGGATCATCTATCAAGTATCTGTAAAGGTTGATATTGATCCCACAATTTGTTGATATACAATAAGTCAAGGTTCTTTGCCTTCTATTTTAACCTAGTTAGTGAATAGTCATATTAACATCTCAGTAAAACTTGGAACCTAACCATATAGGTTTCCTCCTAGACTACTATATCTCAATTTGCTCCATTACCAGTGCACTTATGTGTCAGCACACTACCATCATGCTGCTCAATATCTTAAAAGAATATCAATACATTTGCAATAGGAATTATTCGGAATAACTTTAGTTTGAAAAATGCTTTAGAACACATGGATTATACTGAGTGAATGATGTTTGGTTCTTCTGAAGATCTACTAAACATTCTGTTTCTGTTCCAGGCTAGTTAACCAGATTTACAATGGAAAAACTGCTTTTTTATCTGCTGTTAATTGCTATGACAGTGAAGGCCCAGGTCTGCCCCAAGCGTTGTATCTGTCAAAATCTGTCTCCAAACCTTGCAACTCTTTGTGCCAAAAAAGGACTTCTCTTTGTCCCAGCCAACATTGACCGAAGGACAGTGGAGCTACGTTTAGGAGATAATTTTATTACAATCATTAAAAGGAGAGACTTTGCTAACATGACCAGCCTGGTAGACCTTACATTGTCAAGGAATACAATTAATTATGTTGCACCGCAAGCATTTGCAGACCTACGCAATCTGCGGGCCTTACATTTGAACAGCAACAGACTAACCCAGATCACAAATGACATATTTAGTGGACTTTCTAACCTTCACCATTTAGTGGTCAATAACAACCAACTAATTGATATTTCCTCAGAAGCTTTTAATGATATTTTGTTGTCCCTTGAAGAGTTGGACGTATCCTATAATAATTTAAAATCTATTCCCTGGGAGGCAGTTCAGAAGATGGTCAACTTACATACATTCAGCATGGACCATAATATGATTGAACAAATTGATGAGGGGACTTTTTCCCATCTTCACAAGTTGACTCGTTTGGATATGACGTCTAATAAATTACGGAAGCTACCACCTGATACCTTGTTCACGAGAGCTCAGGTACTAGCCTACTCAGGACTCTTGAACCCACCAAGTTTTACATTGAGCTTTGGAGGAAATCCCTTGCATTGCAACTGTGAGTTACTCTGGCTGCGCCGTCTTTCAAGGAATGATGATCTGGAGACCTGTGCCTCACCTCCACAACTAACAGGTCGGTACTTTTGGTCTATCCCAGAAGAAGAGTTTATCTGTGATCAGCCACTGATTACTCGCTATACGCATGAGCTCAGAGTCTTAGAAGGTCAACGTGCAACATTGAAGTGTAAGGCCATTGGGGATCCAGACCCTTCCATACACTGGACTTCACCTGAAGGCAAGCTCATTTCAAATTCAACACGGACAGCTTTATATAGTAATGGAACTTTAGACATCCTTATAACTACTGTCAAAGATACAGGCACTTTCACCTGCATTGCTTCAAATGCTGCTGGAGAAACCACTGCTGTGGTGGAACTTCACATAATCAAACTCCCACATTTAGTCAACAGTACGAACCACATTCATGAGCCCGATCCTGGCTCATCCGACATTTCTACTTCGACTAAATCTGGCTCAAACACTAGTAATAGTGTTAGTGACACTAAGGCCAAACCAGAAAAGAGGGTGGAAGTTGCTGAAACATCATCATCATCTGCACTTATTAAATTTAATTTGCAACACAATATCCCTGGCATCCGTATGTTCCAGATTCAGTATAATGGTTCTTATGACGATTCACTTGTTTACAGGTAAGCTCTTTCAACTGTTTCTGCATTCTAGTATTTAATCAGTTGGAGCTGTATTTATTTTGTTAATGCAGTGTTCTCTTTTAGTACATAAATAGAGGTGAAACCACTGTCACATTACAGCTTCATGTGAGCTCTGTGAGGACATGGTCAATTATTAATGCAGTGTTTTTCCTTGTCTGGTAATAAACAAGTAAGAGTAAAGCCCTCATAATACCATACTGATCCTTAATCCTGTACTGTAATCTTATTTATTCTGTGCATGCAGCCACATCACAGTTCACGTCTCTCTGTGAAAAGTTGGTTATTGTGTGATGACACTTAAAAAAAATGCTTCAAAAAGACACTTCAGATTATGGTGTCAAAAATCAATCAAACGGTGACTTCTTCAATTCTTGATCCAGTTGCTTTGTAGTTGACTTTATAGAATTTTGTTTTGGCCTGGGAACTAACTTCAAATTTTCTTTCTCAACTTAAAATGACAGCATCTTTCTTTTTGAAATGAAAGTAACATTTTTGTAATGTAGGCCTTCAATGAGCTATGTCCAAACTTAAGTGTGGTTATTTATCCCAAGAGACCTGCACGTGTATGTGGCTTTAAGCTTTCAGTTATGTTAATAAAAGAAGTTTCTTTTTCAATAATTGAGAAAAGAATGAAGTCTCAAAGGTGAACTAATGCAAGTCAATGTATTGTCCCTCAGAATGATTCCTTCCACAAGCAAAAGCTTCCTTGTCACTAACTTGGCTGCAGGAACGCAATATGACTTGTGTGTCTTAGCAATCTACGATGATGGTATCACTTCCCTCACAGCTACCAGGGTTGTTGGCTGCATACAGTTTACCACAGACCAGGATTATGTTCGCTGTCATTTTATGCCGTCTCAGTTTCTGGGAGGAACCATGATAATTATAATCGGTGGAATTATCGTAGCTTCTGTGTTGGTCTTTATTATCATACTGATGATTAGATACAAGGTGTGCAACAATAATGACACACACAAGATGACAAAGGTCAGTAATGTCTATTCTCAGACAAATGGAGCGCATTTGCAAATGTGTAGTGGAATATTAACCCACTCAAATTCTAAAGTCATCATGGGTCACGAAGAGAACACACAGTATCATAAAGATCCCAAATCACAATCTTCGGAATCTACCTTGAGCCAGGAATGTGCTACCACTACCTCCATCGTACCACCTGACTGGACTACAGGTGTTACTGCATCTCAAAAGCTGAAAAGAAAGGCTGGGCCAAAGTCAAGTGTCGAAAGACCAATGGAAGCTTTCACCAATGTTGAGACATCCAAAAAGAAAAGGGAAAATACTGCAATTTTACAGAAGCCCTCCTGTGCTCCAATTTCTCTGAAAGAAACTCCCACATTTAGACGAGCACATTCTAAGTCCATTAAATATCTTACTCTGCCAACAGAAACAAGCAGAGCTAAACGGAGATATTCACTCAATGGAGATTTATCAGAGTATCATTGCTATACTCATTCACAAAAGATTAGCAGCCTGTGGTCAAAAAGAAGCATGTCAATGAATGGAATGTTGTTACAGTTGGAAAACTCTGATGCTGATAGTGGGAAAGCCACTTTCTCAAGTTCTGAGTGGATAATGGAAAGCACTGTGTGACATGTTAAATATGTTACAGTAAAGGAACACTGCCTTGTAACAGTTTGGGAATTCTATGCTAGTCTTTCAGTTTGATGGCATTTCCAGCAAGGTAGGAATGGAACTGGCTCATGCACGCAATTCTTCGATAGAAATCAACAGGCAGCACAGAAAGACTGGAAGGTAAAGCACGATTTAGCACCAGTGCCTTATCCTGCTTTAGGATTGGCTTTCTGGTTCTGGAGTATAGGATAAATGAGTGAATTTTTTTTCACAGAAGCCTTTGACCAAGGAAATATGGTTTCCTGCATCTTAAAGAAAAAAAAGCCTATTTATGGACTACTTAATAAATTGATATTTTTTAAAAAATGAGCTGTATGTTTCTTTTCAGTGACAATGGTAAATGCCTTTTGTTTTCAGGCAATTGCTGTACAGATAAAACAACTTTGTGTTGTTATGTTGTGTACAATAAAGGATTAAATAAGTATACTCGGCCAGTGTTAGTACAATGAATAGCTGTTATGTGTGCAATTAGGCAGGGCCTGGAAATTGTGGTAGCCCAGCCAAGTCTGGTAAAGGTACTCCATCCTGCCAGCTAAGTAATCTAAAATGATTGAACTTCCATAATAAGGGTGCCAGTCCTGCATCAGAAAAAATAATGGTTGTGGTAATGTAATCTTCGCATTTAAATCAAGTATTCATAGTCTGACTACCACTCAAAGGAGCCATTAAATAAAAATATTGCCACTCAAAGGAGCTGCATTAAGGCCCGCTGCTGAAGTGCTTTCAACTGATTCTAATGCTATTTTTGTGAAATTGTAACACAGAAATACGTAAGGAAAATGGTATAAACTAGAATGTGCAAAGAATCTGAGGAACAGATTTATTTAATCCAATACCAGGCTAACCATTAAATTAGAAAGACATTTTTACAAAGCACATTACAATATTGTGATGTTTGAAGAGCCCAACTGATAAAATCGTTATTTACCTGGTACAAATGAGCAAATGGACAATAGCATTTCAGATTAATGGGCTGGTGTGGTCTAAGCGAAAACGCAGCCAAACTCAATCACAGTTTTGAGCCATTTAACTACTGGTATAAACTCAGTAGTGTTACTAAAAACTCTGTGCCAAGTTTTTGCTCAAGCGTGGGATTGTATTTCTTGTCAAAGAACATGATTATCCATTTTCAAGAAATCCAAAATCCGAAGCAAGCTGGTGAAATCTTGGCTGTGCCCCAGATCACATCTAATCAACCCGGTTAGTAAAAGTTTGGACCTTGTGTTGTGCTCACTCCCATTATCTGGTGAACATTTTTAGACTCCTTTTGACATATGCAATTTGTAAAATTAGTGAAGCACACATTATATCATGGCTTGACCTAACCTGATAGAAACACGCAAGACAGTCAGTCCATCCAAGGTTTTACAAGGGGTGTTTTTTTTGGAACCTAGCAGCAGAGTAATGATGAACCTGGTTTTATTTTAAGAGGAAGGTTTACCCAGACCTGTCAAATTCACTCATTTCAATAAAAAAGTATAACCTGTTTCTATGTGTTTCGCTCTTTGAAAATAAAGTTTAGATATTTAAATGAGTTTGTAATCTGTCTGAATTTTTGTGTTTGCAAGCTCTTCTGAATTTACAGACTAAGCTGCACAATGAAATCCTTCTTATAGAGCCCCTGTGTATTGAAACTAGCTTATCTGATGATCCTGCCAGCCAACAAGTGAATTAATGATTTAAACCTGATGCCTCAGGAGACCAGCTGTCTATAAAGGCCATCTGGAGAGTCTGTCAAGGATAGATTTTAGAAAATGCTTTCACTGTACTTTTCAGTTTTGGGGTCTATTTTCTTTGCCCCTACAATTTGTGTGGTATGAGATACAGATATTTTCTGCTCCCTGACAAAATGAAGCTATATATTTTGAGTGTGGATCATTAGAAGGTAAAATCTCACAAATGTATGTTCACTGACCTACTCGCTGCATTCAAGAATGCAAGAAAAGGTATGTCCTTATTATTTTTCTTTTTAAATTGGTATCAATCCAGGTTTGAAAGAAGACTTACACAGCCTTAACTTCTACCATTTTTCGAATTTCTTGATGCATTTACTGCAGTTCTTATATAAATTTGTTGTTGACTATCAGATGACAGTCTGAATATTAACACCAAACAGAATTTTTGTATTTCTTCTGCCTTAAAATCAGTTTGAAAAAAAAACTTTCTCCTTCACATCCAGCTCATGTCAAATATCTATTTTTCAATGCTATATTCAAGCAGCTCAGTGTACTGTGTTGTAAATTGTTCCCCAAGATTGAAGATACATTTCTACGTTATTACCTGAAGACTGTATTTTTGATTTCATATTTTCATCTTCTTAAAGCAAAACATTAATTACTGAAACAAGTGCTTTGCTAGTCAAATGGGAAGTGTGCTTGGCTTGGTAGAGTACTGAAGAAACATGCAAGATCTTCAGTACAAAGAAATGAACATTTCATTTTGTTCTTGAAAATGATTTATGTGATAAAAGTTGTGAAATTAGTCTGCAAAGCACTTAAACTGATTAATCATTTTCCAGTTGATATTTTTGGATGATTTTAACATTACTTTTAGCATTGGTTAGTCATTGCTTACATCAAGACCTCCATTATATATACTGATGTCAAATGCAGATGACATTTTGGATCTAACAATGTTCCTTAATGCATAGATAGTTCTTAAGGGCTATCTAATTGCATCAATCTGACTTTTTTTTCATGTCAGTTATAGTTATCTTTGAATAAAAACAAAATACATGGATGCTGAAAGTCTGAAATAAGCAAAGAGAAAGCTGGAGAAACTCAGCAGGTCTGGCAGCATCCGTGGAGAAAGAAAGGGTTAACATTTTAAGTCCAGTATGACATCTTCAGAACTGAAAGGTTCAACTTTGAGTCAGGCTGTTTTCTTCACACCAATAGATAGTAGATAGTATTCTGTGCTCAGGAGTTGGTTAAAAAATATGCTAGACATTCTACATTTTTTGAGCCGGAGAGAATAGGATCTGAACTTTTTCACATACAGAGTCAGAGCCCCAAATCCAGAAGTCACACCATCCTCCCCCATATCCAGGACTATTTTTGCAAGGAGGGGTGGTGAAGGAAATTATGGTTTGTGCATTCATGGTTCATAGAGATAGATGCACATTGTGGGTGTACCTACACCAAATGGACTGTGGCAGTTCAAGAAAGCAGCACATGAGCATGTTTTCATTCATGAGATGTAGAATCACTTGCTAGGCCAGTATATTAGGAATAGGCAATACAGCTGGCCTAGCCAGTGAATCCTTCATCTCATGAAATGAATAAAAATAATGTTAATGGTTGGCTACCTTCAGTCAGATCTGATTTTGGTTAATGATATGTATAAAATATCTCTTGCGCACTTAGACCTA
The DNA here is from genome assembly GCF_004010195.1 of Chiloscyllium plagiosum. NCBI lineage: Eukaryota > Metazoa > Chordata > Chondrichthyes > Orectolobiformes > Hemiscylliidae > Chiloscyllium > Chiloscyllium plagiosum. The sequence continues at coordinate 54,337,022 of NC_057719.1, forward strand.
TATTGAGAAGGTTTAAACACACTGACAGCCTTGGGAGAAGTCCTTTCAGAGTGATAAACTGCCCTTTTTGGTTATGGTCCTGACACACCTTTGGAAAGGTCAAGTGAACTTTGGGGTTGTGAAAAGCTGACATGAATATCCACACAAAGTAAACTCATTGGAACTATTAAGTTTGCTCATTATAAACATCTAAGGATGCTGTCAAGGCATTTACTATTTTGCTGTTTAAACATTTTGGGGGTAGCAGATCTGCATTGTTAAAATAAACTATTTTACTCAGTTGACTTGAGTCTGAGGGCTGTTAAAGGATTAGTAATCCATGACTGATTTCACAACAAGTGGATTACCTATTGTGCACCATGTAACTGACATATCCATATGCTTGTGAAGTCTTTGAAGTGGGACTAGGAATACAAATGCATGTTTTTATAAGGGATTAAAGGAAGTTAAATGTAGCAATTTTTTTAAAAAGGTTTTTTTTGGAAATGTAACTATCAATAGAGACTTAATAGTTCAAGATTAGAATGGATCTTCAAGTCTCAACATGGTATATACTCAGTGAGTTTGCAGAGAGGGTATAAGGGAAGATGGTGGGAAACATTAGTTGGCACAGTGCTACAAAAGGCCGTGAGCCATAATTCAACATGGAGGGTATGAGGGGCCATGGGAGTAGATGAGGGCATACATTGGTAAAGGAGTGTGTGAAGTGCAAGAGACGGCATGGCATGGTGGCTAGGTGATTAGCACTACTGCCTCACAGCACCTGGGACATGGGTTCGATTCCAGCCTCGTGAAACTGTCTGGGTGGTGTTTACACATTCTCCCTGTATTGGGTTTGCACGTTCTCCGTGAGTTTCCACTGGGTGCTCTGGTTTTCTCTCACAGACCAAGATGTGCAGGTTAGGTAGATTGACCATGGTAAATGGCTCCTGCACCCCATTTATTTCATTGGTCACATTTGTAGCACTGTAAAATGTCAGATTCTGCATTTATTACCGGTGAGAAAACATTCTGACCCAGCAATTCACCCCAGGAGTTACGGTGATTTGATCTAAACCACGTTGAAAAGATATGATTCTAATGCATCATACCACTGAATGTGCTATTTAGAATTGCAAGTAGATTATCAGGGAAAATATTGCGAATCATTGGTGCAATTTTGGCTTGAAGGAACAAATAATTCAGTCAGGTCAGTTTCTTTTATGCTTCCCCTGGAAGCAGTGCTTACCAAACTCAAATGTAATAAAACATCTTTGACATAGTTGAGGGTTTTGAGTGAAGTACTGATCTACCTTGTCTCTGTTCTGTTCTCTCTGATTCAGCACTGACTGAGCAATCTAGAAGCACTGAGTGATTACAGCACAGAATTAGCCCATTAGATCCATCGTGTCTGTGCTGGACCCCGAAGTAACAATTTATTTATTGCCATTCCCTTGCCTTTCCATCACATGATTTGTCCTGTACAAATAGTGAACCAATTCTCTTTTGCAAGCCTGAGTTGAACCTGCCTCCATTGCATTCTCAGGCAGTGCATTCTAGATCCTGACCACTTGCTACATTAAAGGTTTTCAGTCATCATTGCTTCTTTTGACAATTACCCTCTCTGCTCCCCAGTTGTCAACCCTTCCTCAGATTCCACAGAGGGGACAGTTTCTCCACATCAGTTTGTGATTTTAACAGTGTTATCAAATCTCCTCTTGACTTCCTATTTTCCAAGGAGAACAATCTCAGCCTCTTCCATTGTTCTACATTACTGAAATTCTTCCTGGAAACATTCTTGTGATCCTTTCTGTACACTCTGTAATACCTTAACATCCTTTCTGAAGTCCGATGCATTTGAAATGTCACACAAAAATACCGGAATTCTGGAAAAGATAGCGGTGTCATTTTCAGGGCACCAGAACAGCTTTAGCTGAACTTTGTAACTCTCCAAATCATGTTCATTAATCTTGTCACTGACTGGCATGTTTAATTTTCCAGATGGTCACCATATACAGAAACAGTTGCAGGGTGGTTATGTATTGTTTCTCTTTTATTTTTCTCACATTTGTACCTTTGATTAAAAGGATTTGAATTAAAGACTGAGAGCGAAGTTTGTTATGGCCAAATGGGAGCCATAATGATTGGTGAGGTCTGATTTTATATCTGTGTACATGGACTTTAGTGCCATCCTGAATTGGTCCCTGTGCCAGCTTAGCTTAAAAGGGATGGGTTGTTGATGTTAATCAGGCTTTTTGTTGTCAGTTTGCTGAATTGGGAATGAGAAACCAAGTGTCACTGGCATCAGTTTTATTTTTAAAAGCCTGGACCTCAAACAGATAAATTACAATGTGGCTGTAATCAGTTGCGCTCTGAACGGTAGGAAAACGGCAAGCAAGAGAAATTCTTGATTTGGTGGTATAGTGCAGGACACCCAGCTGAAGGAGGGAGTTCAGCTTTCTACATAGCACTAAGGGTGCGTCCTGGACCACCTCCCAGCAACAGCAAGCACAGGGGGCACACTGGTCAGCACCAGAAGTAACAGTGCAAAGACATAATGCCAATATATTTAAATATATTAAAATTCATAACAACAATACATAAATTAATTTTATTTCATGATTTTACAGTGTTTACCTCAGCAATACAAAACTCCCTCCCTGTCTCCCTCAGTTTTCTCCAATTATCAAAGCACTTTGTTACTCTCCAGCCTCCTGTTACTATAGGGACACAGTGTAATTGCTGTTGTATCACTTCTCTCATCTTTCTTTCATGTCTTACTTGTGTTGTCTTTTATACAGCAGAAATATTATTCTATCCTGATATTAATATCTTAAATTGTCTCAACAAACTAACATTAAAGGCGACACAACAGGGAACAGACAGCCACAAGAGGACCACCATCTAGATCATGTTCTTTCTCATAGAAATCAATGTAAACACTGTAAGCAGGACCTGTGTCAGGAGTTTGGCCTCTGGAAAGCTTGAGAAAATGACTCAGAAAGTTTTTGATTAACTCATCCTTGTTCCCTTCTCATTGAAATCTCTCTCAGGCTGTGCATGACACACGTATGGTGCTTCTAATAGACATTCTCTCCACTTATTCTTGTTATTAGCGACTAACCCTTGTTTTCATTTTCCTTTTCAGAGTTTGAAACTGTAGTGCGCAATATGGAACTGGAGAAAGTCAAGGGATATCTTCCAGAAGATCCTGTGCCATTCAAAGTTGGCACCACAAATAGAATAGAGGCTAGAGTAGAGCAGTTTGCACTGGGAGATTCACTGAACACAAATGTGTAGGAACAATAATAGGATATATGTTAACAAAGACTGTTACTTTTCTATTCTTCTTTCATAGGATGTGGATGCCACTGGTAACACCAGCATCTTGTTGCCCACACTTAATTGCCTTGGACATGAGTGGCTTACTAGAGCCATTAACTACAATGCTGTGGGAATAGAATCACGTATGGGGGTCAGACCTGGTGAAGATGGCAGATCCTCTCTGCAGACATTAGTAAACCAGAAGTCCTTATGACAATTGATGGTAGTTTCATGGTTGCCATTATTGAGAGAAGCTTTCAATTTTAGATATATTTATTAATTGAATTCAAATTGCACCAGCTACACCAAGGTCCCAGAGCAATAGTGAGGTCCTCTGCACTATTGATGGAAATGTGTTGCTGGAAAAGCGCAGCAGGTCAGGCAGCATCGAGGGAACAGGAGAATCGACGTTTCGGGCATTAGCCCTTCTTCAGGCTAATGCCCGAAAAGGATGGTGGCAGGAAGATTGCCCAGACAATTTTATGAGACCTCTGCCTGTTAAATTCTGCTCTTGGATTTCTCCCTGTACTATCCTCTACATGTTGTAACTCAAAAGAGGCAGAATATCCAGGTTCCAACATTATTCCTTTGCAACAGCCACGAACAAATCATTTCGGAATTTAGCTTAGAGAAAACAGTTACCAAAAATAAAGTCAAAAAGCACCAAATGTTTTCCCAGTAGTTTGTCAGGATGGTGCAGAGTCTACTTGACTGAGCAAAATATGTTTCAGTTGGTAAAAGGGTTGAGAACAAGAGAATATACAGATTTTAGGGTTATTGGCAAAAGAACCAAAGATGAAATGAGGTTAAAAAAATAAAGTTTTCATACTGTATGAGTGATGATGGTCTGGAATGCCTTGCCTGATTGTGTGGTAGAAGCAGATTCAGTTGAAGCTTTTAGAAAGGATAGTTTGGAAAGTGTGCTGCTGCTCAAGCTTCACTGTTGCTGGGGTCGTCACAATTCATTCATGCAATATAGGCATTGCTGGATGGGCCAGCATTTATTTTGCAAAGGGGACAGTTAAGAGTCAATCACATTGCTGTGGGTCTGGAATCGCAAGTAGGCCAGACCACGTACGGACCTTGGCTTCTGTCCCTGAAGAGCATTAGTAAACCACATTTTCCTTTTATTACCAACAATCAATTATGCTTACTCATCAACACAGTTTTTGGAATTCTGAGGTTCTGAATTCCAAATTTTGATTGTATTTAAATTTCATCATCTGCTGTGACAGGATTTAAACCCAGGTCCCCAGAAGATTATCTGGATCTATGGATTAGTAATGGTATTAATACCATGGGCCATCACTGCTACCGGACTGACAGACTCAAGTCAACAGGAAATACTGCAAGGTTTCAGTACTTAACAAGAACTACTTGTTACTGCACAGAGGCTCAATGATTAGCACTGCAGCCTGTTAGCTCCAGGGACCTGGGTTCAATTCTAGCCCTGAGTCTGTGTCAGATTTGTACACTCTCCCCATGTGTGTATAGGTTTCCTCATGGTGCTCAGGTTTCCTTCCGCAGTCCAGAGTTATGCAGGCTAGGTGGAATGTCCATGCTAAATTGACCATGGTGTCCAAGAATATCTAGGCTACATGGATTAGCCATGGGGATAGGGTAGGGGGTTGATTTGAGGCGGATGATCAGTACAGACTCGATTGGTTAAACAACTTCTTTCTGCACAGTAGAGATTCTATGATTCTGATACTGTTTATCATGAATATACAAATGCTCACCACAGGTAAACAAGTATGAACTTTCAATATGTACTGCTCCTGATTGAAACTCTAGCCTGCCTTTTCAAACCTCTACACATACAAAAAACGACATGGATGCTATCCATGTGAAAAGACCTGGATAAGCACAGTTCACTAAAATCAGTCCATTGGGGTAGGTGAAATCTTTATTTTGCATCCCAAGACTTTCTATTGCTTGACCTCCTTTCTCCACTTCTTCGCAAGAGGCACAGGATGATTGGGTACTCTAATTATAAAGGTTATTATTTCAAGGCGACAGCACACTGCAACTGGTGGGACAACATAATTGGCTTTCTTCAGGCATGTTTACTTCGAAGGGATAGTTGCTGTTCCAATGATCTGGGTGCTTCACACCCATTATTGTAAACACCTGACCAGGAGTCAAAGAAATGTTGTCAGGCTGATAAGTTCCAGCTTCCACAATTAGTCAGACTTGTACAAGGCAATCAGCATTCTGTTGCCAATGAAAATCCACTCTGTGCCTGCCACTGTGCTGTCATTTCTCTCCTCCCTCACTGCTTGAACAAAGCTGCAGTATGAAAACAATTTATGCCTTGTTTTTTTAAAATGACAGTAACTCCTTCGCAGCCATTTATTTTAAAAGCAGTCTTTTCAGTTTACAATCAAAAATAAAGTAAAAGATTTTTAAAAAAATGACTTTTACATAAGTGCATGAAGGAAAAAAGAAATGAAAGCAATTGGAAAAAGAGTAGACCAAACTGAGTTGTTCTTGCAGATAACAATTCAAGTTCAATGGGCCAAATGGTCTAGTGTGCAGTAACCATTCTATTATACTGTTGAACTGGATTTTACAACCCCCTTTACCAACATGCTTGAAGGTACAGAGGGCTGATAAAATACAATGCAGAGCCTCCCCACCATCTTCCCATAAAGGCCCAACCTGCGTCCCAGTCAGGTAGGAAGGTGGGGACTTCATCCAGCTAGCTCATCCTCAAGTAGCCAATTAGGGGCTACCCAAAGTGCATCATCCCAGCCCTGTTGTTTTACCCATTACATGGAAAGGCCCACTCCAAGTCTGGCAGCATTTAATGCCTGGACTACTATCAAACAAAAGTAGGGGAAACATCCTCAGTAGAACCCTCCCACAATGTCAGACACCATCTTTAATTCTGCTGCCCAGAATGTCAAACCCAAACCTTTTCCCTCACCACCCCACATCCATCTCCACCCTCTTAAGTCCAGTCAGTTTGACCCCCCAGATAACTGTGGACTTGCCACATCTTTAGCCTTCATTAGCTCCTCTTCTTTACAGAATGTCGACAGTCTCAGCATTGACCATCATTTGAACTGGGATTGCTGGGATAATCCACTAAGGTGAATCTTCCTACACAAAGGGGGACAGATGTCTTGACATCCTTTCGAGTATAAAATGGCTGTAGCTCAGGGTGACATTAGGGTAACAAAAACTGGATATGCCCCCCATAAAAACCAACCCCAAAGGCTTAAACTGTCTTCTTGTACCAATTTACAACTGTTGGATCTTGCTTCATCTCACATGCCTATTCAGCTACTGAACTTTTCTAGCTATTATGTTCACAAGCTGTCAGACAGGGAGGCTCAGTGACATCATTGAAGGCAGCTGAAAGTTCATTGACTCCTCTCAATAACCAATTCCTAGACCACTTCTATTCCAAAGCAACTTTGAGGAATATTTCTCTTCAGTATGTTGACTCAGTCCCTATTAACAATGAGTGACCTAATTGCTGGTTTAGAATGAAAACATGAAGACATTAAACTGCATAACAGAGCATAACAAACAAAATACTTGATAATAATTGATAAAGTATCCCTTAACATTTTCTTATTCAATTTACAGCTAAAACCAAATAAAAGTTAATCTGTTGACCCTAATTTGTGCATCTACCCACAGATTCAAATTTTGCATAAATTTGAAGGATGACTGTTTGGAATGGAACAGGATTTTCATGTCAGAGGGGTATCAGGAGATGAGAAAAATTTCATCATTGCAATGCCACCTCTATCTCAAGACTGCTAAGTAATACGATTTTCAGCAATTTCAGACCTTGAGCAGTCTGGAGGCCAGGGTGGAAATGGAAACGGACTGAGCTCAAAGTGGGCTGGTTATCACATTTATATGTGATTGAACTTTCTGATTACCTTGAACTGCTCTCGCCTGTACTCTCTTCTCCTCACACCCACACCCATTACCCACTTTATGACCAGAAAACATTAAATGTTTATCGTACAGTTGGAAGCCATTGAGTAACAAAAAAATCTCCCTCAGTGAACAAATAGCTTCTTCAAAACAGCTGTGGAAACAGAGTCAAATCCTTGTAAAATAACTGTAACAGTTGGTTTGCAGCTAAAATGTACATAAAACTCTCCAAGTAAATAAATAGACTTCAGAACTATTATTGTGTGAAATGTACTCCACATTTTTATACATTAGATGACCATCTTGAACTCATCTAAAAGATTTTTTTTCATTGACTTTGTTTTTTTCTTTCACTTGATAGCTTGCCAGCTGGCAATATAACAACCTGGCCAACATATTGTTTAAGGGGTGGTTCAATCTTCCAATCACAGCATTGTCATAACTCACCTTCAATAAACACTTCATGCTGTAGTGTTTCATCATGAACTTGAGAGGAATCAAACTAATTTTACATATTGTAATTTTTTTTTATTCCATTCCATGGCTAATGTTTCTACACAGAAGCTGAAAAACCTGAAGCTGAAGTCAGATGTCTCCATGAAAATTAAAAGAAAAGCATCAGGACGGGCTTTCAAAAAGCACACAATGCTGTCAGTCTCACCCTTCATAGAAATTAACTTAATCCTTCCACTGTCATTACGGAAATGGCCAAGAATAGGAGGAATTCTAGTTCCACTACTCAGTGGTCACTTTCTTTAAAGTCCAATCTCCATTTCATCCTGATCAGGACCATGATAATCCAACCCGAATATCATTAGTCAAGGTCTGTGTTTTTTTTGGCACAAACCACAGTTCTATTAGGAATTGAATTACTTGTGCTAGAAACAGATTGATGGAGCACAATAAATGAAATACAAGGCAAGAAATGCTCGTAGATTTTTAACAAATTGAACTGCAAGAATTCACAGCAACCAGTAGTTTTAAGTGGTTGAACATTCAATGCAAAAAGAGGAATTGTTATCCAATTGCACTTTTCAACAATGATCAGAGAAGTCCTGTCAGCAAGTCGATTATGCTACCTTAGCCATTGTGAAATAAATTATTCAGCATCAAAATTAAAGATTTCTGTTGTATTGCCTTGTCAATTCTTTTAAAGACAATGACTGATGAAGTAAAAGATAAATAATTGCAGATGATTTTTAAATTACCTTTGAACTGATTTTAGTTATATATTGAATTGTGCAAAAAATGGATTGAAGTTGACAAACAGAATATATAGCAAAAAGATATACCTTATCTACCATCAATGTTATTACATAGTTTGTGTAAACAGGAAAAATTAATTTTCGAAGGATTGGACAGCAAACAAACTGTGTTTTTCCTTGTGATAATGGCAGTGATGTATTTCTGCAAATCTGGTTCATGCAGTCCAATTTCAAAATGATCTTATAGTCAATTCTTTAGGATTAAAACAAAGTATGATTCACTATTACATTCAAATCCAGGGCAGAATATTCACACTTACATCTATTCCAAGAAAGAAAGCAAAGAGAAAAGTAAGGACAGAAAAGTAAGATAACATAACTAGGTCACATTAATTAGGGAGTCCAGTCAGTTAACATCCAGTGGAGGTTCTTTCAGTTGACTGTGTGCGTAAGTCTCTTTTGCAGGAACTCAAGATGCAGTCAAATTGTAGTTGAAGTTGCAGCAACTTTAAACTGGGAATTGATTCGCTTTCAGGTGAAATGCGGAATTCTTTCCAAGAAATCAGATTTTTGATTGAGGTTGTGATCGGAACCGTTATTTAGTGGAGCTTGGAGCATGACAATATTTCTTTTCTGAGAAAGGAAGAAGATCTCTATTTCTATACTCTTTGATATTACAGTTGGAAAGATTTGATAAGTAGTTGGTGGTCATTGATGATTCGTGCAAAATCATTTATTCTGCTAAAGTGTTTAACTTTTTTATTGTAGCTCCACCTTAATAATTGGCTACAGTGCTTTATGGCTTAAATTATAATACTTAAGTATCAAAGGAGTTATGATTCCAGATTTTTGCAGATATAGAACTTGTACAAATAGTACAAATGGCTAGCCTTTCATTTTCATTAACACCCATTATATTTGCATCAGCCATACAGAATAGTTCAGCTGACATTTTGCACCAAAAGGTAGAATAAATAAAGTAAATTGAAGAATAAACTAAGGGTTAAATAGGTAAGTATAACAATGTGAAATTTGTTCAGTCACCATGAATGCCAGGCCATGATCAGCCAGTGTTCTATCCTTTTATATATTGGGAAAAAAATTGCTAATTGCTCCAATAAATAAATACTTCACATCTGCCTCAGTCATTCTCACTTCATCTGTTAACCATGTTTTACTGAACTTCGAATCTAAACAAATAAAACGTGGTTTAAAACTGCATCTGTGCAGATCAAGTATATCATACAAAAATGTTGAAAGTCTCTTGAAAAGGGCAGCAGCAGACTGAAAAAAAAACATTTCAAGTTGAGTAAGCCAATCATGAAAATGCAAAGTAATGTGAAATGGAAGCCCAGGTCTCAGTCTTGGTACAGTGATAATGCCCTCATATTTGGAATAGTTGTTTATGTGCTTGAACCCTAACTTGGAGAATAAATCTAAACTGGTATGTTAATACAGTACTGAAAGCCTGGCGCGACTACCAAAAGTGCTGTCTTTCAGACGAAGTGTTAAAAGCCACACCTCAGGTAAATGTAAAAGGTTACATGCCACTATTTGAAGAGGAGTCAGTGTCCTAGTCAATATTTATCTCACAATCAAACTTGCTAAAACAGATTATCTGATCATTCTCACATTGCTGTTTTTGTGATTGTTGTGTACAAGTTGGTTGTGGTATACCCTACATCATAAAAATACTACAGAAGTATTAAGTTGAATGTTATGTGCTTTGAAATCATAAATTACACTGTAAAAATGTTTCTTTAATGGTCAATGACATTAATGAGGGAGCCTACCAAGGGACATCAGAGTAGAAACTAAATTGAAAAGCAAAACTCAAGCAATTAATCTCTGCAGTGTTACGTGGACCACAAGTCAATTAGCATGTGGATAAACAGACCAGGAAAGTGTGAATAGGAACCTGAAAATGTGATGTATGGGAAACAGCTCCATTTCATGAGACATACAATACATTGCATATGAAAGAGTTGTAATGTGGAATGGGCATTACTTGAACAGTCCACGGTGAACATTTTAGCAGAAGGGATAAATAGGACTTAAGAACATTCAACCAGTAAATGGGGTGAGTAGAGACATAATAGATGTGATAGATAAACTAAAAAAAAAACAAAAGATGAAAGTAAAAGGAAGACTACTCATGAAACAGATAGGTTTGTGGAAAGTAATTATGGGTGAAATTTTACCACTTTCAATGAAAGAGTTTGTTGAGTGAGATACATGGTCTCGTTCCAACATGGAATGCAGCAACTTTTCTCATTCAACATTTTGTTGTTTACCTCAGTAATTATGCAGCCGGACTCTGATACCCCTCTTGTTTAGATCAGAGTGGTGCTGGAAAAGCACAGCAGGTCAGGCAGCATCCGAGGAGCAGGAAAAGCGACGTTTCGGGCAAAAGCCCTTCATCAGTAATAGAGGCAGGAAGCCTTCAGGGTGGAGAAATATATGGAGGGTGGGGCTGGGGAGAAGGTAGCAAAGAGTACAATAGGTGATTGGGGATGGGGATGGAGGTGATAGGTCAGGGGGAGGGTGGAGTGGATAGGTGGGAAGGAAGATTGGCAGGTAGGACAGGTCATGAGGATAGTGCTGACCCTCTCTTTGGGTCACACATAGGAGAGGCTGATGTGCTTGCTACTGTTGAGACCTTCCACCTCTTTCTCTTCCATCATATTTAATGATCAGTGGCACACACTGTCAGATGCTGCAAGTCAGGCACAAGCCCTCACACTGTGGTGCTCCTTCACTATCATTAAGGGCATGCCCCAGAAACGAGCTCCCCGGATGCTGCCTGACCTGCTGCGCTTTTCCAGCAACACATTTTCAGCTCTGATCTCCAGCATCTGCAGACCTCACTTTCTCCTCATGCCCCAGAAAGTAAAGCTTGGTCCCCACATCTCAGGTAAACACTGGGAGGAGGATGGAGGGCTGGAAGTCAGGACCTTCCATTTTCCTACAAATTGCTAAAGAAAGCCACATCACCACCACCAGCCCAGACATGCTTAGCAGCCCAAGTCTTTGCTATGACCATGTTGAGAAGACACAGCCAACAGTACTGGAAGAAGATTAAGTGCCATTTCCTCTCTGCTACTTCACACTCAGAAAGGGCTACCATTCACTCAAACTCTGTCACTGCAGATACCTTTGTCAAGGCTCATGAACTGCAACTTTCATCATTTCCTGTTTCATGTTGAATGGCCTAAGACATACGTAATTGACATTTTGCTTTCTTCCAGGCAGTTGAAGAAAATGACAATGAGACCTGGCTCCGGGTCTCATCATTCTCCTCAGCAGATCTCTATCTCTGTCTCGAATGCAGTAACTGCTTAAGTTTGCTGTTCTTGTTGGGCTTGCTAATAAAACTGTAGTTGCTATCTCATTCTAAACTGCCTTTGAATCTGAAGCAAGGTCACAAATTTGTGTCCAAATCAGATGTGTGTAATTACTCTGGTGAATGTCAGAAAGATAAGGAACTCATTTTCCTTCATACCCAGCCTGGTGAAGCACAATGTTTGTCTCCACACATGTGAAATGAAAGCTTTGCTACAAGGTAAACTCATGACTCTATCAGCTGAGACATATAACTCATGTTATATATGATAGAATAGGTTTCTGATTGGAGCAACTCAGCTGATGCTTTCTAATTGACTTGGCCATCTCTTTGCTTAGAGACAAAAAAAAACTGCAGATGCTGGAATCCAAGGTAGACAAGCAGGAGAATGGAAGAACACAGCAAGCCAGGCAGCATCGGGAGGTGGAGAAGTCAACGTTTCAGGTGTAACCCTTCTTCAGGACTGGGGGTGGGTGGAAGGGGAGCTGCAGATAAAGGGTGTTGGGAGGAGCCTTGTGGTGAAGTGGGGATAGATGAAGACTAGTAGAGGGTGCGGCCTGGTTAGTCAATGGGAAGATAGAATCTGGTAGGTGGAAGAGAGGAGTGGAAGAGAGGGGGAGGGGCTAGGAAGAGAGTTTGGGGATGGAAAGGGACATTATTTGAAATTGGAGAACTCGGTGTTGAATCTTCTGGGCTGTAGCCTGCCCAGGCAGAAGATGAGGTGTTGTTCCCTCCAGTTTGCGGTTGGGCTTGTTGTGACAATGGAGGAGGCCAAGGATGATCATCTTGGAAAGGGAGTAGGGAGGGGAATTAAAATGGGTGGTGACTAGGAGATCCAGTTGGCCCATGCAGGCCCAGCTAAGATGCTCGATGAACCATTCCTGAAGTTTACATTCGGTCTCCCCGATAGAGCTGACCACATCAGGAGCACCTGATACGGTAAACTAAGTTGGAGGAGAAACAGGTGAACCTCTGTCTCATGTGGAAAGATTGTTTGGGCCCGGGATGGAGGTGAGAGGGGTGCTGTACTGGCAAGTTTTGCATTTTTTCTGGTTGGAGGGGAAGGTACCTGGATGTTGCTTGGTCTGGAGAATGGTTCAAAGAAAGGACTGGCAAAGGGAATGGTCTCTGTGGAAGGCAGAGAGGGATGGAGAGGGGAAGATGTTCTTGTGGTATGGTCCAGTTGGAATTGGCGGAAGTGTTTAAGAATGATGCATTGGCTGTGGATACTGGTGGGTGATATGAGAGGACAAGGGGGACTCTGTCTATATTGCGTTTGGAAGAAGAGACGGGTTTAGATCAGTGGAATGGGGAATGGAGGTTGTGCAGCGGACGGCTGTCTGGATGACAGAGGAAGGAAAAGCACATTGTTCAAAATAGGTGGACATCTGGGATGGTTTGGAATGGAATGTCTCCTTGTCTGAGCAGATGCAATGGCGGCGGAGGATTTGGGAGAATGGGATGGAGTTCTTGCAGGATACTGATTGGAAGGAGGTGTAATCCAGGTAGTTATGGGAGTCTGTGGGTTTGCAGTAAATGTCCATCTGGAGACTGTCAACAGAGATGGAAATGGAGAGGTCGAGAAAGTGAAGAGAGGTGTCCAAGATGGACCAAGTGAATTTGAAGGCGGGGTGGAAGTTGTGGGTAAAGGTGATGAACTGCTGCAGTTCAGCCTGGGTGCAGGAGGCTGCAGTGATGCAGTCATCGATGTAATGGTGGAATAGTTGGGGTACAGTGCCTGTGTAGGTACTGAAGAGGGACTATTCGACGTGGCCGACAAAGCGGCAGGTGTAGCTGGGGCCCATCCAGGTACCAATGGCCACCCCCTGGAATTAGAGGAAATGGGAGGAGTTAAAGGAAAAGTTATTAAAGGTAAGGGCTGGTTTGACAAGGTGGAGGAGGGTATTGGCAGAGGGGGACTGGATAGGTCTGTTGGAGAGGAAGAAGCTGAGGGCCTGGAGGCCATCCTTCTGGGGTATGGATGTGTATAAGCACTGGGGCCGCCGAACTAAAAGTTACTGAAGGGATGGAGGGTGTGGTTGGTGTTGCGGATGTAGTTGGGAAGTGCCTGAACCAAGGGGGAGATATGGAGTCGAAATAGGACCGGATGAGTTTGGTGGGGCTGGAGCATGCTGAGATGATAGGTCGGCCGGGGTAGTTGGGCTTGGGTCTTGGGGATCAGGTAGAACCGGGCAGTGCAGAGTGGGAGATTATGAGTTTGGAGGCAGTGGAGGGGAGATCACCAGAGGCAATGAGGGCATGGACAGTGCGAGGGATTTTGGCCTGATGAGTCGCAGTGGAGTTATGGGCAAGGGGGAGGTAGGATGTGGTATTTGGCCTCTGCGACATGGAATCATAGAACCTCTACAGTGTGAAAACAGGCCATTTGGCCCAACAAGTCCACACCGAACCTCAGAAGAGTATCCCACCCAAACCAAAACCCCCACCCCTTTACTCTACACCTACCCCTGTTTAATGCACCTAACCTACACATCCCTGAACACTATGGGCAATTAAGCATGGCCAATTCACCTAACTTGCACATCTTTGGACTGTGGCAATAATTCAGAGCACCCAGAAGAAATCCACGCAGACACAAGGAGAACATGCAAACTCCATGCAGTGATCTGAGGCTGGAATCGAATCCGGGTCCCTGGAGCTGTGAGTCAACAGTACTTACCACTGAGCCACCATGCCGCCCTCTTCTCCAGATTACCACTGCCCAGCTTTTATCAGCGGATTTGATGGTGAACCAGAGGTTGGTGCAGAGGGAGTGGAGTGCTGCACATTCGGACGGAGTGAGGCTAGTGTGAGCGAGGGGATTGGAGAAATTGAGGCGGCCAATGTCACATCGATAGTCTGCAATGAAAAGGTCTAAGGGAGGTACAAGGCCGGTGGGTGACCTCGAGGAGGAAGAAGTTTGGAGGCGGGGCAAAAGGTACGAACATGAGCCCTTTCCTGAGGACGGATCATCTGGCCTCAGTGCTTGAGGTTGAGGGGGATAGTGAATATGTGGCAAGGCTCAGGGGTGGGGATTGGGGATCCTGAAGTGACTCATGGAGAAAGGTTGGGGTAAGGGTGGTGGCATGAGATGTGGTTGGGGGGAATGGGTGTGGAAGTGAAAGGAGATTGGGAGGGGGTGGGGTTGGGATGTGAGAAGGGTTGCAGGGGGGATGGGATGAAGAGGGAGAGGTGGAGGGATAAGGTGCCTTTTGGGGGTGGATGGGCGAGGAGGGAGAGGTGAGTGCTGGGCTGTCTGCAGGTCAGCTTTAGTGTTCACTTGGTCCATCTCAAATACTTCCCTCCCCTTTCTTGACCTTTCCATTTCCATCTCTGGTGACAATCTGCAAATCGATGTTTACTATAAACTCACAGACTCCCATAACTACCTGGACTACACCTTCTCCCAATTCCTCCGCCTCCAGGGCATCAGCTCGGATCATGAGGCATTCCACTCCCAAGCATCCCAGATGGCCACCTTTTCCTCCTTCTGTCATCCAGACAACCCTCCACCGCACCACCTCTATTCTCCGCTCCACTGCTCTAAACCCCATCCCCTCCAAATGCAATAAAGACAGAGTCCCCTGGTCCTCCCCTACAATCCCACCAGTCTCCGCATCCAATGCATCATTCTTAAATATTTCCGCCAACTCCAACTAGAACCCACCACCAAGGTCATTTTCCCCTCCCCACTTCTATGTGCCTTCCATAAGAACTGTTCCCTTTGCCAATCCTTGGTTCATGCCACTCTCCCCACCAACCCCCCTGAACTCCCAAGTACTTTCCCCTGCAACTGGAAAGATGTAAAACCTACCAGCACATCCCCCAACTTCCCCCCCCACCCCCTCCCTCAGCTCCATTCAGGACCCTAAATAGTCCTTCCAGGTGAGACAAAGGTTCACCTTCCTCTCGATGTGGTTTTCTCTATATTGGGGAGACCGTACATAAACTTGGGAACATTTCACCGAGCATCTCAACCGGGCCCACAGGGCCTGACCAGACCTCCCAGTCACCGCCCATTTTAATTCTTCTTCCCACTCCCTTTCCAACATGACCATCCTTGGCTTCCTCCATTACCAAACCGAAAACTGGAGGAACAACACCTCATCTTCAACCTGAGCAGCCTTTTGCCCAGAGGACTCACCATTGAGTTCTCCAATTTCAAATAACCTCCCTTCCCATCCTCTGACTCCCTTCCCAGCCCCACCCCTCCCTCCCGTCCCTCCCAGCCACCTACCAGATTCATTCCTCCATTGACTAACCAGGTCATACCTCTACCTGTCTTCACCTATTCCCACCCTGCCCCAGCCACCCCCTTTATCTGCAGCTCCCCTAGGGCTTTTGCCCGAGACGTCGATTTCGCTGCTCGTTGGATGCTGCCTGAACTGCTGTGCTCTTCCAGCACCACTGATCCAGAATCTGGTTTCCAGCATCTGCAGTCATTGTTTTTACCCCTTACACATACCCTTGTCCTGAAGAAGGGTTAACCTGAAACGTCGACTTCTCCACCTCCTGATGCTGCCTGGCTTGTTGTGTTCTTCCAGCCTTCTACTGTCTATTATGGTCTATTATTTGCTTAGCTAACATGACAAAGAGAGAAATAGGACAATGTTCAAGATTTTTTGAGGCTATAATTCTTAAATTTACATTCTTGGACAGTGAATGACCTGCCAATGATAATACAAATTAAAACACAACGAATGATATCACTGAATCAGTGGAGGCATGAGTACTTCAAATGCCCAATAGTGGGGCCTCAAATTTAAAAAAAAATTATTCTGCTCCCTTCCACCACTAAATTAAAAATGCAGGAACATACTCCTCCTGCAAGCTGGCACACTGATGTTTCTCCATTCACACTGTAACCATTTTAAGATTCTGTGTTTTATGATTCGAAGAAGCAATTGCTGATGGATTAGTCAGCACACCCCTGTTGATGGAGCCTGCTGCAAAAGTGAAGCTGATGATCAGCTCTGTGACCATGAATAGGATAAACTCTGCATTAATATTGATAACTACTTGAATCTTGAAATGTTAGAACCTCAAGTTAGTGCAGACTTTCCAAAACTACTGAACCACAAGACCCAAATAAACATTTCTCATTATAAGCATGCCTGCACCATTTTCCAATGGGAAACATATTGAATGTGATTCCATCCAATTTCTAGGCATCAAAGGGTAACCACAATCATGTATTTAGCAGAACGTGTTTCTAAACATGACTTACATATGTTTGACGCACCATCAATCCGTTGCAGTCATGTGGTGCAGGTTTTATTTTATTCTGATGATTGCCTGAAATGTGTGTAGATTACTTAGCAATTTTCTATTGAAGATCCTGAGCCCAGAGATCATAGAATCATGGACTTACCCACAGTGTGGAAGAGGCCATTGACACATCAAGTCTACACTGACCCTCTGAACAGCATCCCACCCAGACCTTGTAACCCAGCATTTCCCTTGTCTACTCCACCTACCCTGCACATCCCAGGACACTATGGGACAATTTAGCATGGCCAATCCACTAACCTGCACATTTTTGGACTGTGGGAGGAAACTTCACACAGACATTAGATCTAAGATGGAATTGAACCCAGGTCCCTGGCACTGTGAGGCAACAATGCTAACCACTGAACCACCATGCCGCCCTAAATCATTTGCTAAATCCATTTCAACTAAACACAGTTGCACATCTAATGTTTCTGGCTTTCCAGTTGACCAATGAGATCCTAAATGCTCAAAAAAGACCTCTGAACAAACCTGCAAGCACATTTTGTAATTTTTTTTAATATCAAACATAGGTATGTTCTTAATATTTCCATGTTACTACCACAGGCCACTATCAGCCCTTGCATATCACATGTCATGCTTGCCTTACCCCTCCTTCCTTGAACTTAGCTGAATTGCAATGGATAGCTTTGAAGATTTATTCCCATATAGAATGGATGTGAAATTTGGAGTGACTGTAGGCATCTCTCTCTAGACCGCAATGTTCGTGGACCATTGAATGTGAAATATAGAATTCTAGAGATGAGGTTAAAAGTATTGATCTGCAAAGACTAAGGCTGAAATCTTACAGAGCCAACAGAGGTCTTGTTACTGACTAGAAAGACGACAAATCCCAAATCACCTTTTGGAAGGACCTGCTGCATCTTGTTCTACTCAGGTACCTGACAACCAATGACCTTGATCACCTGGAAGGACAAGGGAAAAATATGCATGGGAATGCCACTTGCAAATTCCCTTCCAAGGCACATATTATCCTGGTTTGAAACTCACCATTGTTCCTTCATTGTTGCTGGACCAAAATCTTTGAAGTTCCTTCAGAAAAGCACTGTGGGTGCCTCTACACCGCATGACCTACAATGGTTCAAGGCGTCATCTCAATACAACCTGCTCAAGAACAAATATTGGACTAGACAGTGATCTTGAAATTTCATTCATTGGTTTTGTACCAAACATATAAACTACATGGCTAAAAGCTAGCCCTTGCCATCAAGTATCCATTCTCTGATTTGTTGTGATGGCACAAATGCAGTTGACCCTGTGTACTGTAGCAGAATGATGGTCACATGACTGGTGTAGAATCATAGGCATTAACCTGCATGTTCTGCAGCATGACTAGCTGGACTTGAGTAGAATTCCTTTGTGTTGGAGTACATTATAGAGTTCAAAGGCAGTGACAGCAGAGTGATGCGAATGTAGCAAGAGCAAACGTGCAATCTTGTTATACCAGACACTCCCTCTACCTGTTTCTGCCCCATTCTCTCACTCGTTTACTAACCTGATTCATAATCTTAGTGCCAGGATTACTGTACAGTTCCACCCAATCATTGTGAATAAATCAAACATGACTGGAACTCTGCTTTGCAGAACATAGCAGTGGGAAGCAAGGATGTTTCTCCTCAATTTAATTGCAGAGTAGTGGTCTACACTTTGGAACCAATAATCTCAGTTGTTCCTAATCTGCCCCTATTTGAGCATTTTCCAGGCATGGCTAACACCAGAAATAGGATCCCTGGGTGATTTAATATTTGTTACATTATGACTGAAGCTTGAAATACATCTGTTACCCATGCTACACTGGAGATCAACCCAAGAAGCCACTCATCTGACTGAAGCATGATGCCAGGCATTTACTAAAGGGATTTTTAAAGTGTTAAATGTCAAATGAGTAATCCATTTGTCATGGTAGCTCCTGAGCTGCTGAGACCAAACAAATACCATGACAAGGAAACTAACTTGTGAATGATGAATAATCTTGGCTGCTGGGTTAGATATGTACAAGTGCAGAAAGCTTGCAGACTCTGGTTCACATCATTTTCTGCCCGGGGCTATACCCATGGCTAGCAACAGGTGCAATTTAACAATAATTGTTAAAATAAATGAGGCAAACTTTTCCTATTTTCAGTCAAAGCGTTGTTGGTGGCTGGGAATTATGCCGTCTGCCGTGGCCTAAAGTGACTTTTCTTATGCAATTTTCCAGAGATCACCTCATTGATTGTATTACTGTTGGACATATTTGTCACAGAATTGCATGGCTGAGGAAACACAAGTGTTCCCCACTGGTGAGACCTTCAGACCTACAGGCCTCTGGCTCCATATTTAAAACCCATCTGCACACCAGGTTAGACACAGCAAACATGGAATAACCCCTCACATTGTGATGCATCACTGTTATGACTGAAGATATATCCCAGAAGAAAGAGAGTCACACTCACTACTTCATTGACAGGGAATTGGAAGTGTTGGCTCTTTGGCTTGGTTTTTCTTTAGGGGTGGGGGTAGGGAGGGGTGGTCTAGGGGAAGGCAGTTGTATCTTCAATCTGAGTCAGACTGAGGGTTTTGTAAATGTCTCATGGGCTGTGTTTGGAGGGGGTAGTCCTTGTCTCTCAGCAGCTATCCAATAATGTCTAAGGACCAAGGTAGGAGGCAGGAACTTGAGGTTCTCTCGTACGCAAGAGCCATGGTAGATCTCAGGATATCTGGGGAAGTCCTCCAGAATTTGTCAGCGGAAATTGAGAAACAAATTTGTAAGGAGACCTCAGGTTGGTTATGTTAGGGGATTTTAACTTTCCAAACAGAGGCTTGGACTGCCATGGAGTCAAGGGCTTGAACGGAGAGGAATTTGTTAATTGTATACAAGAAAAGTTTCTGGTACGGTATGTGGTTGTACCTACTGAAGAAGGTGCAAAACTTGACCTATTCTTGGGAAATAAGGCAGGGCAGGTGACTAAGGTGTCAGTGGGGGAGCACTTTGGGGCCAGCGACCAGAATTCTATTAGTTTTAAAATAAAACATAGAACATAGAACAATACAGTGCAGAACAGGCCCTTCGGCCCTCAATGTTGTGCTGACTTGTGAACTATTCTCAGCTCGTCCCCCAACACGATCCCAAAATCATCCATGTGCTTATCTAAGGATTGTTTAAATCTCCCTAATGTGGCTGAATTCACTACATTAGCAGGTAGGGCATTCCACGCCCCATTACCACTCTCTGCGTAAAGAACCTGCCTCTGACATCTGTCTTAAATCTATCACCCCTCAATTTGTAGTTATGGCCTCAGCATCCTAGGAAAAAGCCTTTCACTGCCTACCCTATCTAATCCTCTGATCATCTTGCATGTTTCTATCAAATCCCCCCTTAGCCTTCTTCTTTCCAATGAGAACAGACACAAGTCTCTCAACCTTTCCTCATAAGGCCTTCCTTCCAGACCAGGCAACATCCTGGTAAATCTCCTCTGCTCCCTTTCCAATGCTTCCACATCCTTCCTGTAATGGGGCGACAAGAACTGTATACAATATTCCAAGTGTGGCCGCACCAGTGTTTTGTACAGTTGCAGCATGATATTGTGGTTCCGGAACTCAATCCCTCTACCAGTGAAACCTAACACATCGTATGCCTCCTTAACAGCACTATCAACCTGGGTGGCAACTTTCAGGGATCTATGCACATGGATTCCAAGATCCCTCTGCACATTGTGGCACACTACTAGTAACTGGACTCCAGACTGAATATTTTCCATCAACCACCACTCGCTGCTATCTTTCAGAAAGCCAGTTTCCAATCTAAACTGCTAAATCACCCTCAATTCCATGCCTCTGCATTTTCTCCATGTGGAACCTTATCAAAGGCTTTACTGAAGTCCATGTATACCATGTCAACTGCCCTACCCTCATCTACATGCTTGTTCACCTTCTCAAAAAACTCAATGAAGTTTTTGAGACACGACCTGCCCTTGACGAAATCATGTTGACTATCTGAAATCAAATTGTTGCTTGCTAGATGATTATAAATCTTATCTCTTATAATCCTTTCCAAAATCTTACCTACAACAGAAGTAGGGCTTATGCCCGAAACGTCGATTCTCCTGTTCCTTGGATGCTGCCTGACCTGCTGCGCTTTTCCAGCAACACATTTTCAGCTCTGATCTCCAGCATCTGCAGTCCTCACTTTCTGCTACAACAGAAGTAAGGCTCACTGGTCTATAATTACCTGGGTCATCTCTGTGACCCTTCTTGAACAAGAGCACAACATTTGCAATCCTCCAGTCCTCAGATACTGAACCTGTAGACAATGACGACTCAAATATCAAAACCAAAGGCTCTGCTATCACCTCCCTAGCTTCCCAGAGAATCCTTGGATAAATCCCATCTGGACCAGGGGACTTGTCTACTTTCACTCATTCTAGAATTAATAACACCTGTGCGTAACTAACCTCGATCCTTTCTAGTCTAATATCTTGTACCTCATTCTTCTCCTGTACAATATTCTCCTTTTTCTGAGTGAACACCAATGAGAAATGTTCATTTAACACCTCTCCAATCTCTACAGGGTCCACACTCAACTTCCCACTTCTGTCTTTAACTGGCCCTATCCCTACTGATGGAAAAGGATAGATCGGATCTAAACATTAAAATTCTAAATTGGAGGAAGGCCGATTTTGACAGTATTAGGCAAGAACTTTCAAAAGCTGATTTGGGGCAGATTTGCACAGGTAAAGGAACGGTTGGAAAATAGGAAGCCTTCAAAATGAGATAAGAAGAGCCCAGAGACAGTATGTTCCTACTAGGGTGAAAGGAAAGGCTGGTAGGTACAGGGAATGCTAGATGACCAGAGAAATTGAGGTTTTGGTCAAGTAAAAGGAGAAAGCATATGTCAGATATTGACAGTAGACATCAAGTGAATCATCAGAATAGTATAGAGGTGATAGGTGTACCCTTTTGAGGGAAGTCATGAGAGCAAAAAGGGGACATGAGATAGCTTTGGCAAATAGGGTTAAGGAGAATCCAAAGGGATTTTATAATACAGTAAAGACAAAAGTATAACTAGGGAGAGTATAGGGCCCCTCAAAGATCAGCAAGGAAGCCTTTGTGGGGAACTGCAGGAGATGGAGGAGATACTAAACAAGTATTTTGCATCAGTGTTTATCGTGGAGAAGGAGATGGAAGGTAGAGAACATGGGGAAACAAATAGTGACATCTTGAAAAACGTCCACATTACAGATAAGGAGGTGCTGCATGGCTTAACATGCATAAAGTGGATAAATCCCCAGGACCTGAATAATTCTGTGGGAAGCTAGGGAAGTGGATTGCTGGGCCTCTTGCTAAGATAATTGTAACATTGATAACCACAGGTGCCATTATTTAATAAAGATGGTAAGGAAAAGCCAGGGAACTATAGACTGGTGATCTAGACATCAGTGGTGGGCAAGTTGTTGAAGGGAATCTTGAGGGATAGGATTTACATGGATTTGGAAAAACAAGACCTGATTAGGGATAGTCAACGTGGCTTTACGCATGGGAAATCCTGTCTCACTAATGTGATTGAATTTTTTGAAAAAGTGATAAAGGAGATTGATGAAGGCAGAATGGTGATCATTTTCTTTATGGACTTTAGTAAGGCATTTGACAAGGTTCTGCATGGTAAATTGGCTAACAAAGTTAAATCACATGGAATACAGGGAGAACTAGCCATTTGGATACAGAGCTGGCTCAAAAGGTAGAAGACGGAGGGTGGTGGTGGATGGTTACTTTTCAGACTGGAGGCCTGTGACTAGAGGTGTGCCAGGTTGGTGCTGGGTCCACTTTTCGTCATTTATATAAACGATTTGGAATATAGGAGGAATGGTTAATAAGTTTGCAGATGAGACCAAAATTGGAGGAGTAGTAGACAGCGAATAACGTTATCTCGGATTAAAATGGGATCTTGATGAAATGGGCCAATGGGCTGAGAAATGGCAGTTGGAGTTTAATTTTGATAAATGCGAGATGCTGCATTTTGGGAAAGCAAAGCTTAGCAGGATATACACACTTAATGGTAAGGTCCTAGGGAGTGTTGCTGAACAAAGAAATCTTGGAATGCAGGTTCATAGTTCTTTGAAAGTGGAGATGCAGGTAGGTAGGATAGTGAAGAAGGTGTTTTTTAATGCTTGCCTTTATCTGTCAGAGTATTGAGTACAGGAGTTGGGAGGTCACGTTGTGGCTGTACAGGACATTGGTTAGGGCACTTTGGTATATTGCGTGCAATTTTGGTCTCCTTGCTACAGGCAGTATGTTGTGAAATTTGAAAGGGCTCAGAAAAGATTTACAAGGATGTTGCCAGGGTTGGAGGGTCTGAACTGTAAGGAGCAGCTGAATAGGCTGGGGCTGTTTTCCCTGGAGCGTGAGAACTGATGCATGACCTTAGACAGGTTTATAAAATCATGAAGGACATAGATAGGAGAAATAGACATGGTCTTTTCCCCTGGGTGGGAGAGTTCAAAACTAGAGGACATAGGTTTAAAGTTAAGGTGGGAAAGATTTAGTAAGAGACCTAAGTAACAACTTTTCCATGCAAAGGGTGATACGTGTATGGAACAAGCTGCAAGAGTAAGTGGTGGATGCTGGTACAATAACAACATTTAAAAGGCATCTGGATGGGTATATGACTAGGAAGGATTTAGTGGGATATGGTTCAAATGCTGGAAAATGGGACTCGATTAATTCAAGATATCTGTTCGGCATGGACAAGTTGGACCAAATAGCTGTACAACTCTATGATTCTGTATAATTTGGGCATTCATAGAGTAGACATATTTTCAATTGAAAAACTCTACAGGTTGGTGAGATCTGCTGTGAAAGCCATGTGAGTAGTGCCCTGCAACTGGTGAAAGCAAGCAAATGTGAAGAATCCTGTTGCCTGAGCTACTTAACACTGGTGATCATGGACCAAGATTATGAACAACTTTGATCTGAAGAAAATGGCATCAGTAACATCACAGATGCATTTCTGGATGAAGGATTGGGAGATGCCATACTGATCTTCTGTTGCTCCTTGAAATAATTTGCTGGTGTAAGGAAGTCAGAGTAATCCTGATCTTGACAGCCAGAGGGTTGGGTTTGCCACTCATTCTTTCCAAGCAAATATCCTGCTCCAACAGATGATACAGTTCAGGGACAATGGAGTGGGATATCCTTAACCAGAACCCACACTGTCTTACAGAGAGTTGACAAAAATGACAGTGAGGCCTTTAGAAATGAGGTTTCATTATTCTCTGACTAGTTGATTTATCTTCCAGAGTAACCTGCCTATGGATCAGGGAGGTGCTATGATATAGTGATATATGCACAGCTGTTAAAGTCCTATGATATATTAGTTATGAGACATAACATAGCAAGTAGCGCCAATGCCTCCGTGCTTTGGGGTAACTTTAAGGGTATCCACGTACATTTTCCTTTGGTTGCTGTTGAGTGTTGGCACTGGATAAGGAAACTTGCTTATTTGGGAGAAGAGATCTTGCTAAGTTCTACACAGACCATGATGCCATTGTAAACTATTCCCATCTGCCTTCACATTGTCCACATTCTTGTATTCCTTGCCTGTCCATGCATCTGTCTGAATGCCTCTTAAATGTTGCCACTATACCTTCTACCATCTCCCCTGGCATTACATTCCAGGCACCTACCCTCTCTGTGTAAAAGAAATTGCCACATTCATCTCCTTCAAATTTACAGCCTCTCACTCAAAGCTATGCTTCCTAGTATTTGACATTTCTACCCTGGGAAAAAGTTGGACTATCCACCCTATCCATGCCTTTCATCATTTTATCTACTTCTATCAGGTCAGCCCTCAGCCTCTGATGCTCCAGCAAAAACAATCCAAGATGTTCCAATCTCTCCTTGTAGCTAATGCTCTCCAAACCAGGCAACATCCTGGTAAATCCCTTCTGCTCCCTCTCCAAAACCTCTACATTCTTCCTTTAAATGAAAACCATATGCCAATGTTCCCCTAATTTAAGTTTTATATAGCTGCAAAATGACTTGCTAACATTTATACCCAATGTCCTAACAGATGAAGGCAAGCTTGCTGTACTCCTCGTTTACCACCTTATCCACATGTGCTGCCCCTTTCAGGAGTTATGGACTTGCATCCCAAGATCCCCCCATATATCAATGCTCCTAAGGGTCCTGCCATTTATTTATACTTTCCTCTTGCATTTGACCTAGCAAAAAGCATCATCTCACACTTGTCTGGATTAAACTCTATCTGCCATTTCTCAACCCAGCTTTCTAACTGGTCTATATAATGTTGTATCCTTGTTAACATCGTTATCTAATTAAACAGTCAGTGAGCTATTCTAGAAGAAGGAAAAAGATACAAGTCAAGGACAGATAGCCTTTAATCCATCTAAATGATCTTGTTGTTGCAGATTTATCATTCTGTAAAGTCTGTGAATATGATTATTCCAAGGTTGGTGGGAATCCTGTTCCCAGCAATGGAGCTTTACCAGCACCTGGAACACATCAGGACACCTAGGCCCATCCATTAGAGTGGTTCTTCAGGAGCAGGGCTTTGATACTGGTAGATGGATCTTCATGGAGTACATTTGCATTGGATGGAGATGCTCCAATTTGATCTCAGGATTTGATGTCAGCAGAGCTGGTGGAGATGAATGGAAGACAGTCCATGATTCATTGCAGTAGAGGAGGTTGGTGAACCCTGCAGCATTAAAGACAAGGATCTCTGCTAACTTCCAGAAACCCTGTTGCAGCTTGAAAAAGTTAATGCTCACACAATTGACTCAATGTTAGTCTACAAGTCCTACATGATCTCCAAAGACTCCCATTGACATTGATGGTACAGGGCATGCTCAGATTGCCTGGAGAAAGTTGGTGTAGGACTTTCATCTTGGCAATAGTTAAGGATAGGCCAAACACCACACAGAAGATGCTGTAAAAATTAAGCATCCTTTGCATGCCCTGAACCTGGTGCATGGCAGGGGCATGTATTGATTGATCTGCTGCCCACCTGCTCTGATTTGCAGGTTGGAAATTTATATTATTTAAAGGGAGGAAATTTAGAACTGAATTAAAAATAAGATGATTTGGAATTTTAATGAAAGGCAAATGCTTATAAATAAGATAGTCATCCCTTACTGGTGAGATTCTGTAGTCACCATTTTAGGCTTGAGGGAAAAATCTGAACTTTTTTTTTGACATCAAGAATCTGATTTTTTCACATTCCCTATATTTTCCACCTTCTTCACTGTTACTGAAATTACATCAGGGAGGAGAAATTCCACCCCAGGTTCCATTCTCGCGAAAAGGAACAGGAAACTATTTGATTAATGTAGTCTGCTGGAAATCTTCTAGCAATTAAAACCCAGGCCAAGGGTTTAGCAGCGAATGATAATAACTTGTTATGACCCCTCATTATTGCCTGACATCTCCGTGCTGCATTCATCTGTGCCTCATATTGTTGAGCTGATATTTATAGGGTAGTCTGTGAAAGTTCTGATGAAGATGTATTGTTTTTCTTGCAATGGGAAACTCCAGTTAGCCTCAGAAAATAATGAACCTCTTGAATGACAGTTGCCATAAGGCATAGCAATCAAGGGGCGATATCCATTGATGCCTCAGTAATATTTCTGTCATTTCTCTGACGATCAGGAAGTGTCAGAGCAGTGAAAACAATTTCATTGAAACTGCGAGCACAATAATGTTGGTGAGTTGTCATTCTTTAGGTGGTTTTGTGTAGGAATCGATGAAAAGATTGGCTCTTCACATTTTTCAGCACCATTTATTTAAAGTGGTATGGGACCTTATTAAATCCTCAAGGCTGTTTTCCCACAGAGCACTGAGAATTTACAAAGGGTGGGTGAATGGCTTATTCACCATAATCTGAACTTTAAGTGATGAATTTTATTTGGGCTTAGGTGACACTGTGCTGAATTGTTTTGAAGAATTCACTAACAGCTAGTTGAGATACAAACACCGATTTTCTGAATGGTCAAATGGTGTGCATTGTGCACAATTAACCGTGAATCTGAAGCATCTTCTTCATAATCTACTTTTCTTATGAGGATAACTTAGAAGCCATGGTCCTCCATGAACATCCAGAAGTTTATAGGAAGCTCATCATGGCATTAGAAAGCACTGCTGAAGTCTGAGGCTGTTTTTAGATTGGTGCCTTTTGGGGAATGGTGAACCTTTCTTAAAGAATAAAATCATTTTTAATTGGCATGGCTGGACTTGCTGACATTTACTGTCCATTCCTTAGACGATACAGATTGTGAGCTTTCTTTTTAAAGAACTGCATTCTGTTTGGTTATGCTTGCCCAGTATTGTGAGTTGTCATCCATACTGAGAAACAAAATCATTTCCTTTCACAGCCATTGTCAGACCTTTTGGTGGAATAACGTTAACAATGGAAGAATGATAAATTGTGAGGAGGGTAGTGTGGAAGGATATTAACAAGTTAGTGGAATGAGCAGATAGGTTGCAGTTGAGTTTCCGTGCAGCGAAGAGTGAGGTGATGCATTTTGGTTGAAAGAACATTGAAGGACAATTTAAAATAGGTGTGCATTTCTAAAGAGAGTGCAGGAGCAATATGTGGGTGTATACTTATCCAGACCATTGAAGGTGGAAGGCCAGTTGGAGAGTCCAGTTAATAAAGCGTGCTGTATTCTTAACTTCATGAACAGGGACATAAATTATAAGAGTAAGGAGATTATGTTAAACCTGTACAAGATACTCTTTAGACATCAATTGAAATAGTGTGTGCAGCTGTGGGTACCACATTATGGGAAGATGTGAATGCATGGGAGAAAATTCAAAAGTGATTTACAAGAATGTTCCGAAAATGAGAAATTTCAGCCAAGAGGAAGGTTGAAAAGGTTAGGACTGTTTGCCTTGTGAAGAAGAAGGTTAAAAAGAAATTGGTACATGTTTAAAATTCATGAACATGCTGGACATCGTAGATATGGAGAAATTATTCAAGCTGTAGAAGCAAAAGGAGCAAGAAGGTGTAGACTTAAAGTGATTTGCAAAAGAAGTATGGATGACATGATTAAAAAAAGACCTTTTCACACAATGAGTAGTTAGGGTATGGAATGCACTGCCTGGAAATGGAGTTAAGTTCAATTGAGGCATTCAGGAAGGCATTGGATGATTATTTGGTTATAAATGATGTGCAGGGAAATGGGGAAAAAGGCAGAAGATTGACGCTATGTATTGGAACCAGTGCAGGCATGATGGACTAAATGGCCTCCTTCTGTGCTGTAACAATTCTGCGATTAGTGCTGTAAGTCAGCATTACATGCCAGCACACTCAACATCCAGCCTGCAGCTTTTTAGGCCAATTAGTACATGCCTCACCTACTGTTAAGAGGCTGTTCAGAGTACAAGTGCTATTCCACATATTTACTCTGTTGTTTTTATTTTGTTCTATTTTCTATTTATATCCCATTGACTAACATGACACAGGTACCTCAGACTGGAAGGTTGGGAATGATTTGGATTGCTTGCTACTTGATTTGCCAATAAATAGGTGGAATAATGCCAAGGTTTGTTACCTACTAATTTGTCATGCTGAGACTGAATGCATTGTTTCTGCATAACATATCACTCACATGCCCAACAAAGAACTGATTAAACAAACTTATTCAGGCAAGAAGACTTGGTTGACGTTAGTTCACTGTATTAACCTGAGCTCCAGTTTGCAAAATTCATTGTTGAGGCAACTGTTTGACTGCTTCTTCTGCTAGGCTGCTAATGCTTTCAAATGTCAACAGAGAAAAATAAGTTTAACATATTTTTAGTTTACCTGTGTATGCAAAAACAAAATGCACTATGGATTTCATTCCCCATCAAACACACATAAGCTTAGGTTGGGAGTCCAAAATATATGTGAATCATTCATCATCTGTCATGAAACATTCAAAAGGAAATAAATTCCAAGAAAATACATGAAAATTGCAGCTGTAGCATAGGAATATGCTAAACATGCTAGTATGCTAGTGTCCTTATCTTAGGCATGAATTACTTGTATGCCGACACCAAGCCTATGTTTACATGCTTGGGCAGATCAAATAAGGTCCACAGAAACAATTAACCTTCAGGCTTTCTGCATGTAAGTCAGTGTGCTGGATCATACACATCTTCTCATCAATAGCTAATTTATTACTTTATACTTCTTTTTTCTTGATGGGATTTAGAGTTATCAAATGTGGTTGGTGTTTTCAACTGCTCTGGCACCATCTGAATTTTGAATACAAGCACATCCTGGAGAATGTGCTTACTTGCTTCTGAAGGTAACTCATCCTTGATAATACCAGTGACCTGAATAAGTCAAGTAATGATATTTACATTCAAAGACTGTGCTAGCTTCTCCAAGAAATTTTAAACACTACAGCTTGAATCACAGAACAATTAGTTATCCTGTGAAAGATAGAAACATATGAACTTATGAACCTGTAGCAGGCATGGGCCATTCAGCCCCTTGAGCTGGTTCTGCTATTCCAAAAATTCATGGTTGATGTTATGTCTTGCTGGAGTAGCATATTGGATATCAAGCATTTCTATTCCTGGACTGGTCACAAATGTTAAACATTTCATACAAGTGTACAAAATTCCCCAATTTACCTGCCTTTTACCCTTAGGTTGACAGAAAGCATGGGCCAGGTTTCTTAACAAGAATTATTATTTATGACAAATAAGTAGGTTTTTCCATACAATGATGAACTGTTGATGTGAATCTCTACTAATTAATAATCTAACCTGCTTATAAAAATCCCCCAAAACAAAGATATCGAGAAAAGTGTGTTATTGTTGGAGGTAAAATCTGGGAAGGCAGTTCAAAAGTCCCTGTCCCTAGGACTGGTTGAGATAATCCTTTTACTTTGCCAAGTCTTGCTGCTCCTTGGAGTTTCTTCTCTAGTTACATTCACTTTATTTTTCAAGGTGCAGAGCGACTGGTTCACATAATTCTCTGACTTTTTGGTTAAAAGCAATGGCTTATTGCAAATAGTGAGGTAAAATAAATAGGCTTCCTTCAAGATCGAGGTATTTTTCACTGCCGAAAGACAGAAATCATCATCCTGGAGGTCCAAAGGCTTCTACCCCCTGTATTCACACTCACAAAGTATTCCACTACCTGAGAGCCAATCACATAGATCGTTGGGAGGCAGGAAGCCTTGGCCATTGACAACTGGTCACCAGTCCAAAAAGAGTTAGTTACCTGGGGCTGGCAAAGTTCCAGCCCATCTGCAATAGCCTCTACCTCCCTGCCAAACATCACTTACAATGAGTGTCAGTAACCTGCTTTTAAAGAGTGCAGTAACCCCTTCCACAATCCTTGGTTTATAAAACAGCCCTTCTCCCATTTCAGTCCACAATCAAAAATACAGAAAAATAAGAAGATATGGTCTTTCCACTGATCTGTTTGTAAACTCAAGTCTGCATTCCCACCTAACCCTGATAACATGTCACTCCCTTGTTTAAGAAGAATCTTCTAACTCTGCTTTAAAAATATTGAAGGACTCTGCATCCATCACTTTTCCAGGGCGATTGTTCCTCTGAGAGAAACAGAAACAGTTCTCCCAATTTCAGCTTTAATTGGGCAACTCTTGACTTTTAAACAGTTCTAATTCTAGATTCTCCCATAATAGGATACACCTCCTCCATGTCAACCCTGTTTTAGATTAGATTAGATTAGATTACAGTGTGGAAACAGGCCCTTCGGCTCAACAAGTCCACACCGACCCGCCGAAGCGAAACCCACCCATACCCCTACATTTACCCCTTACCTAACACAACGGGCAATTTAGTATGGCCAATTCACCTGACCCTGCACATCTTTGGACTGTAGGAGGAAACCGGAGCACCCGGAGGAAACCCACGCAGACACGGGGAGAACGTGCAAACTCCACACAGTCAGTCGCCTGAGTCGGGAATTGAACCCGGGTCTCTGGCGCTGCGAGGCAGCAGTGCTAACCACTGTGCCGCCGTGCCGCCCACTGGTTAATAGTGCTCAGGATCTTTTATATGTTAATCAAGTAACCTCTCTTTTGGTCCTACCCTGGCCTGTTCAACCTTTCCTCGTGAGACAACCCATCACATTCCAAGTATTGGTTAAGTAAACTTTTTCTCAACTGCCAGCAATCCATTTAGGTCCTTCCTTAATGGCAACATCATTTGCCATTTCTGAGATTACCAGGGAAGGAGAATAATGAATATTCGGTTTTCAATAATAAAACCAGAAGAAAAAGAAGGAGAGGTGAAAACCCACTGAAGGTCTCACACATTGCAAAATGAAGGTAGGTTGTTAAAATACAAATACAGTTCAGCAATTCCAGCACATTTTCAGATCTTTT
Organism: Chiloscyllium plagiosum; assembly: GCF_004010195.1. Taxonomy (NCBI): domain Eukaryota; kingdom Metazoa; phylum Chordata; class Chondrichthyes; order Orectolobiformes; family Hemiscylliidae; genus Chiloscyllium; species Chiloscyllium plagiosum. The sequence goes on from NC_057719.1 coordinate 54,368,404, forward strand.
GAGAGTGAATAGGAGTGAAACTGGTCAATACCAGCAGAGCAAAATAAGCTCATACTGATCAGCTGCAGATCATTCACTGGGACCAAACTTCACTCTGCAGAACAATAACTCCAACTCTTTTGGAGGATCTTTCTAATGTTTTATTTTCATTCAATTTGAAATTCAGAATCTTGGCAATACTCGCACAGTGTGTTGTATTCAATTACAAAATATTCGATTATGTGTGCCTCATTAACTCTTCACAATGTGCTATTAGTCAATCCTGGGTACTGTTACTTTAAGAAAGCAACTAGACTGAAACAAACTGCAAACAGAAAAGAGTGGACATTTTAAAAGTAAATCAGGTTTGCATTCAAGGAAGTATATATTAAGCAGGCTTTATTAAACACAGCAGTAAGTACACCACAGAGGATAGAAAAACCTTTTTGAAATGTCTTCACATACTCAACTTCCATCTTGATCTGACACACCAAGATGTCATTTATGATATAGTCCACAAATTTTCATAATATGTATTAACTCCACATACTTACAAAATGTTATGTAAACAGAGCTCCTGCTCAGAGGCATGTCAACTCTGCATATCTCCGAAACATAAAACACACAATAAGAACCTGTTTTGCTCCAAGCCTATTTCATGCAAATGATGTGGGCCCATTTCATGCCCTTGGCCTGTTATTCCTCTGTAGGTGCTATCTCATTACACTGTTGATGTTCAGCGTAAGTACCTTGAAATGTTTTGCCATGTCAAAAGTGCTGAGTTGTTATTCATTGCCAGTTACTCTGATCCCAATTACCTTCACTTTTCTGATGTCATTTTGTACTGTTGCTATTCTAGTATCAATCTAATTTAATTTCAAATGGATTTTTAATAACAAATTTTCTATGTGGATTTCTGCCAATCTCCACTGCCAGGAGGTCAGAAATCTTCACAGATACAACACAACTAGCCATTTTCAACTATATATTCTTTTTCTCCTACAGTTTAGCCAGTCCCTCATTGCAGGGACAACTTTACAGCCTTGAGGGTCAAGTATCCATGTTTGGTACTGGGGTAGGGGGTGATAGAGGGGAGAGACCCTACCTTCTTTCTTTTCTCATTGAGCACCGTTAACGCCAATAGAAAGAATATTTTCACACTGCAGACTCTCAAAAACATTGTTAGATCTACTAGTTAACCAATTGAAGACACTTTCTTTAAGCAGTTTTTAAAAAAAATTAAGCTACAGTATCCCACAGTTTTGAAAACATTTTTACTAATCAATGTTAGAACAGTGATACATGTACAACATCTCATTCTCATACTCAAAATTAATCTGTGATTAGTAGTAGATTGTGATAAAATATTCCATAGTTACACATCAAATGACAAATGTGATTAAAAACCATTTGACAGACTTGTCAGCATTTGCTCCAGGTATTAATATCATGGTGGGCCATTAAATATGATTCAATTTCATAAATGAATAGAATTCATTTTTTTCCAATTTGGTCTTTAACCTTCTTTTTAACAATGTTTTAAAGGATAAACTTGTAGAAGAAACCTCAATCAAGATTAAAACTAGATGAACCATCTCAAGCTGCCTAAACTGCTATTCCATTCCACTCAATCACCTGATTTGCCTAGATCTATGCTAGCATGGACTCATGTCACTTTGATACAAAAGTTGCTCAAGGGCTGAATTACAGCTTTTTACTGACAGCTAGCTTCACTAAACCAGAACTACTCCTGGAATTTTTACCTGAGTTCTAAACTTGGTAAATTGCATCAAACAAAGCTGACTTGTGAGCTTCTCAACACTCACACTCAGCTGTTCTAAACTATTAATGGAACATGCCTTCTTCTAAGTTTGCACACCTCCCACAACTGTTCTGAAGCCCTAACTGGGACACTTAACTGCCTATGGGCTCTGAGAATGCCCAAGGTCAAACATCACAACTGTTCTTTTGAGCAGTTCTCACTGAGGATCCTACATACAACCTGCATAGTTCAGTTGTCTTCCGTACAGTGCGGCTTAAAGCAACACTGCATGACATTGGCATCTATCGGTCTCTTTTTCTAAGTGACTGTGATCCTGGAACTGATCTGTTTTGAATGATCTATGGAAAAACTTCAAACAAATCTCACTTCCTACTTGAAGCATATAAGAATGTAAATAATATTTTCTAATGCCTCATCTTCACCATGGACATCCAATCCCTCTACACCTCCATCCGCCATGACAAGGTCCTCCAGGGCCTCCAAGCCCTATGTTTCTTCCTCTCCCAATGTCCCCACTAGTTCCCTTCCACTGACACTCTCATTCGTTTGACTGAACTGGTCATCACTCTCAACAATTTCTCTTACGAATCCTCCCACTTCCTCCAAATGGAAGGGGTAGCCATGGGCCCCAGCTACACCTTGTTGGCTACGTAGAATAATCCATCTTCCGTAGTTACACCAGCACCACTCCCCATCTTTTCCTCCGCTACATTGATGACTGCATTGGCGCCTCATCGTGCTCCACCACTAGGATTTTGAGCAGTTCATCAATTTCGCCAACGCATTCCACCCCAACCTTAAATTCACATGGACCATCTCTGACACCTCCCTCCCCTTCCTGGACCACTTCATCTCCATCAATGATGACTGACTAAACACCGACATTTTTTACAAACCCACTGGCTCCCACGGCTACCTGGATTACACCTCTTCCCACTATACCTCCTGCAAAAATGCCATCCCATATTTCCAATTCCGCTGCCTCCGCTGTATCTGCTCCCAGGAGGACCAGTTCCACCACAGAACACACCAAATGGCCTCCTTCTTTAAAGATTGTAATTTCCCCTCTCACGTGGTTGAAGATGCCCTCCAATGCATCTCATCCAAATCCTGCACTTCCGCCCTCAAACTCGATCCCTCCAACCACAACAAGGACAGAACTCCCTGGTCCTCACCTTCCACCCCACCAACTTCCGCATAAACCGCATCATTCGCTCACATTTCCGACACCTACAAATGGATCCTACCACCAGGGATGTATTTTCCTTCCCACCCCTATCCGCTTTCCGCAAACATCATGCCCTCCCTGACTACTTAGTCAGGTCCATGCCCCCCAACAACCCACCCTCCCCTCTTGGCACCTTCTCCTGCCACCGCAGGAATTGCAAAACCTATGCCCACACCTCCTCCCTCATCTCCATTCAAGGCCCCAAAGGAGCCTTCCACATCCATCAAAGTTTCATTTGCACTTCCACCAATGTCATTTATTGTATCCGTTGCTCCCGATGCAGTCTCCTTTACATTGGGGAGACTGGACGCCTTCTCGCAGAGCGCTTTAGGGAACATCTCTGGGACACCCGCACCAATCAACCCCACCACCCTGTGGCCGAACATTTCAACTCCCCTTCCCATCTGCAAAGGACATGCAGGTCCTGGGCCTCCTCCACCGCCACTCCCTCACCACCCGACACCTGGAAGAAGAACGCCTTACCTTCTGCCTCAGAACCCTTCAACCCCAGGGCATCAATGTAGACTTCACCAGTTTCCTCATTTACCCTCCCCCCACTTTAACCCAGTTCCAAACTTCTAGCTCAGCACCATCCTCATGACCTGTCCTACCTGCCAATCTCCCCTCCCACCTATCCGCTCCACCCTCCTCTCCGATCTATCACCTTTACCCCTTCATCCACCTATTCCACTCTCAATTACCTTCTCACCAACTCCATCCCCTCCCATTTATCTCTCTACCCCCGAGGCCTCCAGCCTCATTCCTTAGGAAGGGCTTCTGCCCAAAATGTCAACTTTCCTACTCCTTGGATGCTGCCAGGCCTGCTGTGCTTTTCCAACAACACTCTAATCTTGACTCTAATCTCCAGCATCTGCAGTCATACAGCCATAGGGATGTACAGCATGCAAACAGACCCTTCGGTCCAACCTGTCGATGCCGACCAGATATCCCAACCCAATCTAGTCCCACCTGCCAGCACCCAGCCCATATCCCTCCAAACCCTTCCTATTCATATACCCATCCAAATGCCTCTTAAATGTTGCAATTGTACCAGTCTCCACCACATCCTCTGTCAGTTCATTCCATACAAATACCATCCTCTGCATGAAAAAGTTGCCCCTTAGGTCTTTTTTATATCTTTCTCCTCTCACCCTAAACCTATACCCTATAGTTCTGGACTCCCCGATCCCAGGGAAAAGACTTTGTCTATTTATCCTATCCATGGCCCTCATAATTTTGTAAACCTCTATAAGGTCACCCCTCAACCTCTGACGCTCTCGAGAAAACAGCCCCAGCCTGTTCAACCTCTCCCTGTAGCTCAGATCCTCCAACCCTGGCAACATCCTTGTAAACCTTTTCTGAATCCTTTCAAGTTTCACAACATCTTTCCGATAGGAAGGAGACAGGAATTGCGCGCAATGTTCCAACAGTGGCCTAACCAATGTCCTGTACAGCCGCAACTGGACCTTCCAACTCCTGTACTCAATACTCTGACCAATAAAGGAAAGCATACCAAACACCTTCTTCATTATCCTATCTACCTGCAACTCCACTTTCAAGGAGCCATGAACCTGCACTCCAAGGTCTCTTTTTTCAGCAACACTCCCTCGGACCTTACCATTAAGTGTATAATCCTGATGAAGGACTTTTGCCCGAAATGTCGATTTTGCTACTCCTCGGAGGCTGCCTGAACTGCTGTGCTCTTCCAGCACCACTATTCCAAAAACCATTAAGTGTATCAGTCCTGCTAAGATTTGCTTTCCCAAAATGCAGCACCTCACATTTATCTGAATTAAACTCCATCTGCCACTTCTCAGTCCATTGGCCCATCTGGTCCAGATCCTGTTGTAATCTGAGGTAACCCTCTTCGCTGCCCACTACACCTCCAATTTTGGTGTCATCTACAAACTTACTAACTGTACCTCTTATGCTCACATCCAAATCATTTATGCAAATGACAAAAAGTAGAGGGCCCAGCACCGATCCTTGTGGCACTCCACTGGTCACAGGCCTCCACCACCCTCTGTCTTCTACCTTTGAGGCAGTTCTGCATCCAAATGGCTAGTTCTCCCTGTAATCCATGAGTCCTCACTTTCACCTAATATTTTCTAACAGTCAAATGTAGCAAGCACTTGAAACTTTCTGCTCCTTAAATGTTTCCATTCTGATAGAATGCTGGCTTATAAGGGAAATTGCTTCCAACAAAAGGAGGATCTAAAACATCTTGCCCTTTCTTCAGAGTGAAGGTTACCTTTTAGATTGGCTTTGAAAATGAAATAAATTATCTTTGTAAACACCTATTAAGTAGCTTATTACACGCTGTACAGATAATCTATTCATTTATGCATTTGTGTATCTCATATTAACAAGGCTATAAACATTAACTCAAAACAAAAGCAAGTTATATGCAGTTAGACCATAAGACCATAAGACAAAGGAGCAGAAATTAGGTCATTCAGTCCATTGGATCTGCTCCACCATTCGATCATGGCTGATAGGTTTCTCAACCCCATTTTTCCACTTTGTCTCCATAATCTTTGATCCCCTTGACAATTAAGAACCTATCTATCTCGGTCTTAAATATACTCAATGGCCTGGCCTCCACAGCCTTCTGTGACAATGAGTTCCATAGTTTCATCACCCTTTGGCTGAAGAAGTTTCTCTTCATCTCCATTCTGAAAGGACCTCCCTTTACTCTAAGGCTGCTCCTAGTGTCTCCAACCAATGGAAACGGGGGGGGAGGGCACAGTGACTCAGTGGTTAGCACTGCTGCCTCACAGTACCAGAGACCTGGGTTCGATGCCATTCTCGGGAGACTGTCTGTGTGGAGTTTGTACATTCTCCACATGTCTGCATTGGTTTCCTCTGGGTGCTCCGGTTTCCTCCCACAGTCCAAAGATGTGCAGGTTAGGTCAATTGGCCATGCTAAATTGTCCATAGGGATATGTAGGTTAAGTGCATTAGTCAGGGGCAAAGATAGGATAGGGGAATGGGTCTGGGTGGGTTACTCTTCGGAGGGTCGGTGTGGACTTATTGGGTCGAAAGATCTGTTTCCACACTAGGGATTCTAGAAACATCTTTCCAACGTCCACTTTGTCCAGGCCATTCAGTATTCTGTATGTTAGATCCCACTTCATCCTTCTAAACTCCATCGGGTATAGACCCAGAGTCCTCAAACATTCCTCATATGTTAAGCTTTTCATTCCTAGGAACATTCTTGTGAACTTGTTCTGAACATGCTCCAAGGCCAGTACATCCTTCCCGAGATATGGAGCCCAAAACTGCATAAAATGCTCCAAATGTGATCTGTTTTCAGAGTGGAGGCCTGTGACCAGTGGAGTGCTACAAGACAATCTCAGAAATACATCCCTGATTTTATATTCAAGTCCTCTCAAAATAAATGCCATCAGTGCATTTGCCTTCCTAACTACAAACTCAACCTGCAAGTGTACCTTGAGAGAATCCTGGACTAGAACTCCCAAGTCTCTTTGCACTTCAGACTTTTGAATTTTTTCCCTATTAAGAAAATAGTCCAACCCTCTATTCTCTCTACCAAAGTGCATGACCTCACACATTCCCACATTGTACTCCATCTACTACTTCTTTGTCCACTCTCTTAACCTGTCCAAATCTTTCTGCAGCCTCCCTGCCTCCTCAAAACTACCTATCCCTCCATCTATCTTTGTATCATCTGCAAACCTAGCCAGAATGCCCTCAGTTCCTTCAGCTAGATCGTTAACATATAAAGTGAAACGTTGTGGTCTCGACACTGAGGTTTGTGGAACACCACTTATCACTGGCTACAATCCCGAGAAGGATTTTACCCCCCTCTCTGCTTTCTGCCACACAGCCAACTTCTATCCATACCAGCACCTTACCTCTAACACCATGGGCCCTTATGTTACCCAACAGCCTCCTGTGGGGCACCTTGTCAAAGGCCTTCTTGCAGTTCAGGTAGATAACACCCATTGGCTTTCCTTGGTCTAACCTACTCATTACTTCCTCAAAGAATTCTAGCAGATTTGTCAGACATGGCTTTCCCTTGATGAAACCATGTTGACTTTGCCCTATTTTACCACACACTTCCATGTATTCAGAAATCTCATCCTTCATAATGGATTCTAGGATCTTATCTAAGACCAAGGTTAGGCTAATGGGTTTGTAATTTTCCTTCTTTTTCCTTACTCTCTTTTTAACGGGAGTGTCACATTATCAATTTTCCAGTCCTCTTGTGACCCTCCCTGACTCTAGCAATTACTGAAAGATCACCACTAACGCCTCTATTGTCTCTTCAGCTATTTCCCTTTGAACTCTGGGGTGTAGTGCATCTGGTCCAGGTTATTTATCCACCTTTGGACCATTCAATTTTTCTAGCACCTTCTCCTCGATGATGGCCATCATACTCAGCTCTGTCCCTCACTCCCTTGGATTTTTGGGATAATACTCATGTCTTCCACCTTGAAGACTGATGCACAGTATTATTTAGTTCTTCAGCTGTTGCCTTGTTCCCCATGACTATCTCTCCAGCATCATTTTCCAGCAGCCCAATGTCCACTTCTGCCTTTCTTTTTGCCCTTCACACATCTAAAGAAACTCTTAAAATCTTGCTTTATATTACTGGCCAGCTTACCCTCATATTTAATCTTCTCCCTCCTTATTAAGCTCATCTAGTTTTAATTTTGGTTGAGGTTTCCTCTACAAAGTTATCATTCAAATCATTGCTACAATGAAACTAGAAGTTAAAGCATTTTCCTTTGCACTCGTCTGAACTAGAATGCAAGAAATAGACTTGAGTAAAAGATACACTATTTTATACAAAATGAGAAGGTTGGAATTCATCTGGAAATACAGCAAGAACAGTTAACTATAAATCTTAATTCTCAAACTAGGCAGTCAAATTTATATTCATCAGTGTATTGCAATGGAGTTGCAACAGAGTCTGGTTGAATCCATGCTCCCCTTTTTTGAAAAAGGGTCCAAATTCCTTTTGTCAACATAAAATAGACGCCTGACTATATACGTAGTGTCTAATGCCTGCAAATACAACACACAGTAGGGCTGGTTGCTAAACATAAATTGGTTTCCGGCTTGCTGTTTAGCTCCACCTGGATTATTATGAAATTATTTCCACTAGCAGAGCCATATCAAATGATTGATACGCTTTTCAGAGGCTTGCAAGTTTGGCCAGTTGAGTATGAGCAGCATGCTGCCAACTGAAATTTGTATAGTTATTACTCAAAAAAAAGCCTCACAATGAGACCCAAATTCTGCAGCATTTCCATAGCCTAACCAATCAGCACACACTTCCCATTTGGTATAAATGTTTTCTATTGCTTGCATACTAGTTCTGATATGTTCTAGACAACAAGTTTCAATTTCTAGGCTTTTTTTGCTAAGTTTTGTAATTTAATATTTCAAGCATTCACTCAAGTGTTTTACTTCCTGTAATTAATGCACAAAATGCTATCACCATTTCACATTTTGACGTGCTGTATTTTGGTAATACATGAGTTTTACACTTAATGGTAAGGTCCTGGGGCGTGTTGCCAGACAAAGAGACCTTGGGGTGTCAGTTCATTGTTGCTTGAAAGCAGAATCGCAGGTAGACAGGATAGTGAAGCGGCTTTCAGTATACTTGCCTTTATTGGTCACTACATTGTGTTTAACAGTTGGAGGTCAAGTTGAGGCTATACAGGACATTGGTTAGGCTCCTTTAGAATACTGCATTCAGTTCTGGTCTCCTGCTATAGGAAAGGTGTTGTGAAACTTGAAAGGGTTCAAAAAAGATTTACAAGGATATTGCCAGGGTTGGTGGGTTTAAGCTATAAGTAGAGGCTGAATAGACTGGGGCTATTTTCCCTGTAGCATCAGAGGCTAAGGGGTGACCTTCTAGAGGTTTATAAAATCATGACGGCTATTGATAGGGTGAATAGCCAAGATCTTTTTCCTAGGATAGGGGAATACAAAACTAGAGGGCATAGGTTTAGGTAAGAGGGGAAAAATTGGCGGCACAGTAGCTCGCACTGTTGCCTTACAGAACCAGAGACATGCGTTCACTTCCAGCCACAGGCAACTGTTTGCATGGAATTTGCACATTCTCTCTGTGTCTGCATGGGTTTCCTCCAGGTGCTCCGGTTTCCTCCTACAATCCAAAGATGTGCAGGTTAGGTGAATTGGCCATACTAAATTGCCCATTGTGTTCAGAGATGTGTCGGTTAGGCATATTCGTTAGGAGTAAATCTAGAGTCATAGGGTAGGGGAATGGTGGGTTACTCTTCGGAGGGTTGGTGTGGACTTGCTGGGCCAAATGGCTGTTTCCAAACTGTACAGATTGTATGATTGAAAAGGTTCCTAAGGGGCAACCTTTTTATGCAGAGGGTGTTATGTGTATGGAATGAACTGTCACAGGAAGTCAGAGAAGCTGGTACAATTACAACATTTAAAAGGCATCTGAACAGATATATGAATAGGAAGGGTTTAGAGGAATATGGGCCAAATGCTAGCAAATGGGACTCGATTAATTTAAGATATGTGGTTGGCATGAGTGAGTTAGAACGCTCTGTTTCTATGTTGTACATCTCTATACATTAATCTTTCATGATGTGGAAGTGTCGGTGTTGAATTAGGGGTGGACAAAGTTAAAAATCACACAACACCAGGTTATAGTCCAACAGGTTTATTTGGAAATATAAGCTTTCGGAGTGCTGCTCCTTCATCAGGTAGCCACCTGACAGGACGAAGAAGCAGAGCTCCGAAAGCTAGTGCTTCCAAATAAACCTGTTGGACTACAACTGGTGTGTGATTTTTAACGTCATCTTTCATGTGTGAAAGTTAGTTCTTTAAATTAATCTACATTTCTTTAGTAGAGCCTAGTTTTTGATGCTGCTTTTGACATTCTTCCATTTCTAATACTAACTTTGCTGGATTTCAGGCTCGTCTCCTTTCCACTTTATCTTATCTCGTCTGATGAACTTGGGCTGTAGCTGCTGTATCGGTGTGGAACGGGCTAGTGTGTCATTCCTACAAATTGACCATTTTACTCATTTTATCTGACCCTTGCCAGGGTTGGAGGGTTTGCGTTCGAGGGAAAGGCTGAATAGTCTGCGGCTGTTTTCCCTACACTATCGGAGGCTGACCTCATAAAGGTTTATACAATCATGAGGGGCACGGATAGGGTGAATATGCAAGATCTTTTCCCTGAAGAGGGGGAGCCCAGAACTAGAGTTCAAGGTGAAAGGGGAAAGATTTAAAAGGGACCTAAGTGGCAATTGTTTCACACAGAGGGTGATGCATGTATGGAATGAGCTGCAGATGAAGTGGTGGAGGCTGGTACAACTGCAACATTTAAAAGGCATCTGGATGGGTACATGAATAGGAAGTGTTTAGAGGCATGTGGGCCAAGTGCTGACAAATGGGACTAGATTAATTTACAATATCTGGTCAACATGGACAAATTGGACTGAACGGTCTGTTTCTGTGCTGTATAACTATGACTCTTGAAGCTTTCAGACATGTGAAGAATTTCATACTTACCCAATCATTGCCTAACATAAAATCCACCTCTTCAACGGATAAACTGGGACCAATTCCCATTTAACAATTCGGACGACTAAGTTGCTTTGTAAATTAATTTTGCATAAGGGAACACATCTATAACTGACTCATAACAGCCTTCCATCAAACTATCTGGAACACAAATTATGTCTCTTGTTGGACAGTGGTAGTGTCCCTACCTCCGAGCCAGGAGACATAGGTTCAAGTCCCATCTGCCTTAGAAGTGTGCAACAACATCTCTCTGAACAGGTCGATGAGAAAATATCTATCATCAGCCATCATCTGCTGCAGTAGCTCTCAAAATATTAATTGATTCACTTGTGCTGTTGGACAAATATGGGAACAGTTCTTCAGAGACAAAACTTCAACAGTCTTTGGCGAGATGTGTGCAGTAATAAAGGAAAAATTTTCTTGACTATACAAAGTCACATCCCCATTGCAACTGTCTGTGTGGAGTTAGCACATTCTCCCTGTGTCTGCGTGGGTTTCCTCCAGGTGCACCGGTTTCCTCCCACAGTCCAAAGATGTGCAGGTCAGGTGAATTGGCCATGCTAAATTGCCCGTGGTGTTAGGTGCATTAGTCAGAGGGAAATGGGACTGAGTGGGTTACTCTTCGGAGGGTTGGTGTGGACTTGTTGGGCCGAAGGGCCTGTTTCCACACTATAGGAAATCTAATCTAATCTAAAAATTACAGTAGCTTCCGAGGGACATGTTAAACAAGCAGTATTGTTGCTGTCTTAAAAACAATTTCCTTAAGTGCTCCTATTACTCTCACTGATACATTGTTTCAGCATAGGGGAGGTGGTGGTGTCGTGGTAATACCACTGGACTAGTAATCTAGAATTCCAAATTAATGAGAGCTTTGAAAGGCACCACAGCAGGAGGTGAAATTTCAATTGAATAAAATCCAGAAAAAGTATCTAGCCAAATGGTGACCAAGTAAAATTTGTCACAAATATCCATCTGGCTCCATCATGTCCTTTATGGAAGGATGTCAACTAACATCATCAAGTCTGTTCAACATGTGACTCCAGATCTATAGTGATGTCGTTGACTCTTAATCATCCTCTGAAATTGTCCATCGCAAACCACTCACTTGAATCAATTCACTACAAAGTCTAAAGAAAGGTATGAAATTGGATGGACCACCTAACAGAGACTGAGACACCACAAATAGGAAGGGTAAACACAGCCTGTTGACCCCATGGAGTCCCATTTACCAATATCTAATTTTTCTTATTACCTTATTTTTATAATGAATCGGTTCATGTAAGTTAATACACTTCTCAGCAGCAGGTGGGACTTGAATCTGGATCTCTTAGTCCAGGGAGAAGGCTGCTACTGTGCCACAAGAGGGCCCCTTGTTTTTTTCTAATTTAACCTATTTTTCTAATCAACTTGTTCAGAGAAATTTTATTACACACCTCTGGAGCAGGTGGGACTTGAACCCAGGCTCCCCTGGTCCAGGGCAAGGACACTACCATGGGGACACAAGAGGGCCCTTTACTAACATCGAAAGGCTTTGACAAGAAAAAAATGGTCACCTGTACCAGGGACAGACTCATGAAGTGACAGCTTGACAGTTTTACTCACATAACCATACTGAACAAACAATGACTCAGGCAGCACCATCACCATGCAAACCAGACAGCAGAGTGATATGTAGTTAGGAAGGAGTTGCCCTGAGAGTTCTCAACATTGATTCCAAACAATATAATAACTTCATGGCATCAAGTCAAACCTGAGCAAAGAAACACAATCATGACCTATTTTGCCCCTCAGCTGATGAATCAGTACTCCTCCATGTTGAACACCACTGCGGGAAGCAGTGAGAGTGACAAGGGCAGAGAATGTCCTCTGGCTGAGGGACTTCAATGTCCATCATCAATATTGATTCAGTCGCAATGCCACCGCCTGAGTTTGCCTCATCCTAAAAAAAAGGATAGCTGCTGGTCTGGATCTGCAAGAAAGAGTGATGGAATTAATTAAAAAGGGAGAAAAGTTTCACTGAATTTATCCTTAACAACGTACCTTTCACAGATATGTCTGTCCATGACAGTATTTTTAGGATGGACCACTGCACAATTCCTGTAGTGATAAAAATCCCATTTTCACATTGAGAATAAACTTCACCACGTTGCATGGCACTGCCATTGTACTAGATGAGGCACTCTTTGAACAGATCTCGCAATTCAAGACAATTCACTCAGCTGCTGTGGGCTGTCATCAACAGCAGAATTGGATTAAATCACAGTCTATATCCTCAGGCCATGGGTTATGCCCCATTCAGTTATTACAATCAAGTCAACAAATCAACCCTAGTTAAAGAATACAGGAGGGCAGGCCAGGACTACCACTACATAGACCTGAAAATGAGGTGTCAACCTTCTGAAGCTAGAACACAGGATAGCTTCCATGCTAAACAGAAAAGCATAGAACGAACGATGGACAGAGTTAAGTGATCCTGCAACTGCAGATAAGAGATAAGGTCTGCAGTTCTGCCAGATCTAGTTATGCAATTAAACAAATTGAAGAGATGAAAATTCCACAACAACCACGTGTTTAATGATAGGGGAGTTCAACACATCAGTGCAAAAGCTGTGGTTGAAGTAACTGCATCCATGTTCAGCCATAACTGTCAAGTGGATGACTCATCTGCCATATCTTAGGTCCCCAGCCTCACAGATGCCAGTCATTAACCAATTTGATTCATTACATGTGATCACAAGAAATAGCTGAAGAAAGTTGGTAGTGCAGAGCTTATATGTCAAGACATATTCCTGCAATAGTGCAGAAGGTCTTTGCATCAGAACTACCTGTACCCCGAGCGAAGATTTTCCATCACAGCTATAGCATCTACCACACATTGTGGAAAATTGCCTAGGTAAGTCCTGTGCATAAAAAGCATGGTGAATCCAATCAGCCAGTAAGTGCCCTATCAGTCTGCATTTGATCATTTGTGAAGTGATGGAAGTGCTGATCAACAGTGCTATCAAGCACCACTTTAAACAAATACACTGTTTATTCATGCTCAGTTCAATTCCATCAAGACCACTTGTGTCTTAACCTCATTGCAGTCTTCATCAAAATATGGTCAAACCAGCTGAATTCCAGAGATGAGCTGACAGTGACTGCCCTTGACATCAAAACAGCACTTGACTCAGTGTGGCAATGTGGATACCAAGCAAAATGAGAATTAGTGGGAATTAAAAGAAAATCTTTTTTTCTAGTTGGAGTCATACTTGATGTGAAGGAAGATGGTTGTGAATGTTAAAGGTTAATCATTTCAACCACAGGACATCACTGAAAGTGTTCTTCAGCTAGCATCTTGAGCCTAACTATCTTACTCTGCTTGATCAGTGTTCTTCTCTCTGTCGTAAGGTGAGAAATGTAGATGTTCGCTCCTGATTGCACAATGTCCAGCACTATTTGTGACTGAAGCAGTCCATGTTCATAAGCAGTAATTCCTGGGGAACAACCAGATTTGGATTAATGTGAGCCAAATAACACTTATGCAACATTTCCAGACAATATCTCCAATGTCATTACTACCACAGAATCCCCCACTATCAACTTCCTAGTGGTTACCATTATCTAGAAACTGAACCATACAAATACTGTGGCTTGTAGAACAGGTTAGAGGATAGGAATTCTGAAGCAAGTAATGTATCTACTGCCTGTCCACCACCTATGAAATACAATTCTCCAACATGTTGGATAACCTTTTGCTCGCCTGGATGAATGCACCCCAAAATACATTCAAGAAGTTCAACACCATCGACGACAATGCAGGCTCCGTGAATAGCAGCCCAACTACCATTTAATTTGCACTTCCTTCACTACTGATGCACGGTAGCGGCTATTTGTAACATCTAAAAGACTGCTTGCAGGTACTTATCAAGCTTCCTTTGATAGCACCTTGCAAACCCACGATCTGACCACCCAGAAGGAAAAGGGTAATTGATGCATGGAAACACCACAAGCTCAAGTCAAGGAATTTAAGCAAATTAATATTAACAGAGAACATGTTTTGGAAAACTGTAAGAGACTTAGATCTTACAAATTCCCAGAACCTGGTGACTTATGTCTCAGGCTTCTGAAAATGATAGCTGCAATGATAGTGGGTATTGAGCTATAATTCTCCGGATTTCCCAGCAGATTTAAAGTTAGAAAATGCTTTTCAAGAAAGCAGGGGGAGAGAAAACAATGAAATACAATCCAGTCAACAAAATACTGGTCATTTGAAAAATTCTGAAATCTATCCTTAACTCATTCTTAATAATGCACTTAGAAAAGCAAAATATCAATCGAACAAAGAAATATGGTTCTCCAAATAAGAAATCCTGGCTGAAAAATATACTGAGGTTCTTTGGGGATGTGACTAAAATGGTTGATAAAGGGAACTGGAATGTGTAGTTTATTTGGATTTCCAAGAGGGATTTGATTGGTAGGATAAGGACTCAAAACATTAGGGCAATAAATTGGCTTGGAGAAAGTATTGTTCAATGGACAAAAAACAGAGGATGGGCATAAATGGAGCATGAGCATAGGCAGTGAATGATGGAGTGCCACAGAAGATGATTGTAAATATGTGAGGCCCCAGCAATCTATAATAAGAAGATGGATGAAAAGACAGAGTAAAGTCTCTAAGCATGCTAATGAAATGTAAGCTCTGGCAAAAGCCCAGAGAGGCCACAAAGTAATACAGGCAGGTTAAATAGAGTCATAGAGTCATAGAGATGTACAGCACAGAAACAGACCCTTTGGTCCAACCCGTCCATGCTGACCAGATATCCCAACCCAATCTAGTCCCACCTGCCAGCACCTGGCCCATATCCCTCCAAACCCTTCCTATTCATATACCCATCCAGATGCCTTTTAAATGCAATTGTACTAGCCTCCACCACTTCCTGTGGCAGCTCATTCCACACACGTACCAACTTCTGTGTGAAAAAGTTGCCCCTTAGGTCTCTTTTATATCTTTACCCTCTCTCCCGAAACCTATGCCCTCTAGTTCTGATCTCCCTCACCCCAGGGAAAAGACTTTGTCTATTTTGCCTATCCATGCCCCTCATGATTTTACAAACCTCGAAAAGGTCATGTCTCAGCCTCCGATGCTCCAGGGAAAACAGCCCTAGCCTATTCAACCTCTCCCTATAGCTCAAATCCTCCAACCCTGGCAACATCCTTGTAAACCTTTTCTGAAGCCTTTCAAAGTTCACAACATCTTTCCGATAGGAAGGAGACCAGAATTTCACGCAATATTCCAACAGTGACCTAACCAATACCCTGTACAGCCATAAAATGGCCTCCCAACTCCTGAACTCAATATTCTGACCAATAAAGGAAAGCATACCAAACGCCTTCTTCACTATCCTATCTACCTGCGACTCCACTTTCAAGGAGCTATGAACCTGCAGTCCAAGATCTCTTTGTTCAGCATCACTCCCTATGACTTTATCATTAAGTGTATAAGTCCTGCTAAGATTTGCTTTCCCAAAATGCAGCACCTCACATATATCTAAATTAAACTCCACCTGCCATTTCTTAGCCCATTGGATTACAATCCCATTGTAATCTGAGGCAGCCTTCTTTGCTGTCCACTACACCTCCAATTTTGGTGTCAACATCAAACTTACTAACTATACCTCTTATGCTCACATCCAAATCATTCATACAAGTGATGAAAAGCAGTGGACCCAGCACCGCCCTTTGTGGCACTCCACTGGTCACAGGTCTCCAGTCTGAAAAACAACATTCCATCACCACCCTCTGACTTCTACCTTTGAGCCAGTTCGGTATCCAAATGGCAAGTTCTCCCTGTATTCCATGAGATCTAATCTTGCTATTCAGTCTCCCATGGGGAACCTTGTTGAATGCCTTACTGAAATCCAGAAAGATCACATCTATCACTTTGCCCTCATCAATCCTCTTTGTTACTTCTTCAAAAGCCAATCAAATTTGTGAGACATGATTGCCCATGCACAAAGCCATGTTGACTATCTCTAATCAGTCCTTGCCTTTCCAAATACATGTACATCTCTGTCCATCAGGATTCCCTCCAACAACTTGCCCACCACCAACATCAGGCTCACTGGTCTATAGTTCCCTGGCTTGTCCTTACCACCTTTCTTAAACAGTGGCTAACCTCCAGTCTTCTGCCACCTCATCTGTGACTATCGATGATACAAATGTCTCAACAAGAGGCCCAGCAATCACTTCCCTAGCATCCTACAGAGTTCTGGGGCAACCTGATCAGGTCCTCAGGATTTATCCACTTTTATGTATTTCAAGACATCCAGCACTTCTTCCCCTTTAAAATGGACATTTTGCAAGGTGTCACCATCTATTTCCCTACATTCTATATCTTCCACGTCCTTTTCCACAGTAAATACTGATGTAAAATACTCATTTAATTTCTGCCCCATCTCCTGCGCTCCACACAAAGGTTGCCTTGCTGATCTTTGAGGGGTCCTATTCTCTCCCTAGTTACCCTTTTGTCCTGAATGTATTTGTAAAATCCCTTTGGATTCTCCTTAATACTATTTGCCAAAGCTATCTCATGTTCTCTTTTTGCCCTCCTGATTTCTCTCTTAAGTATACTCCTACTGCCTTTATACTTTTCTAAGGATTCACTCGATCTATCTTGTCTATATGTGCTTCCTTCTTTTTCTTACCCAAACCCTCAATTTCTTTAGTCATCCAACATTCCCTATACCTACCAGCCTTCCCTTTCACCCTGACAGGAATAAACTTTCTCTGGATTTTCGTTATCTCATTTCTGAAGGCTTCCCATTTTCCAGCCGTCCCTTCACCTGTGAACATCTGCCCCCAATCAACTTTTGAAAGTTCTTGCCTAGTACCGTCAAAATTGGCCTTTCTCCAATTTAGAACTTCAACTTTTAGATCTGGTCTATCCTTATCCATCACTATTTTAAAACAAAGAGAATTATAGTCACTGGCCCCAAAGTGCTCCCCCACTGACACCTCAGTCACCTGCCATGCCTTACTTCACAAGAGTCGGTCAGGTTTTGCACCTTCTCTGTAGGCACATCCACATACTGAATCAGAAAACTGTCTTGTACACACTTAACAAATTCCTCTCCACTTAAATCCTTAACACTATGGCAGTCCCAGTCTATGTTTGAAAGTTAAAATTCCTGACCATAAACTATCCTATTGTTCTTACAGATAGCTGAGATCTCCTTACAAATTTGTTTCTCAATTTCCCTCCGACTATTTGGGGGTCTATAGTACAATCCCAATAAGGTGATCATGCCCTTCTTATTTCTCAGCTCCACTCAAATAACTTCCCTGGATGTATTTCTGGGAATATCCTCCCTCAGTACAGCTGTAATGCTATCCCTTGTCAAAAATGCCACTCCCCCTCCTTGCTTGCCTCTTTTTTTGTCCTTCCTGTAGTATTTGTATCCTGGAACATCAAGCTGCCAGTCCTGTCCATCCCTGAACCATGTTTCTGTAATTGTTCTGATGTCCCAATCCCATGTTCCAAACTATGCCCTGAGTTATCTGCCTTCTCTGTTAGGCCTCTTACGTTGAAATAAATGCAGTTTATTTTATCAGTCCTACTTTGTTCTCTGCTTAGTCCCTGCCTGCCCTGACTGTTTGACTCCCTTTTGTTCTCAACTGTACCACTCTCAGATTGAAATCATTCCTCATTATCTCCCTGGGTTCACCTGCACCCTCCCACCACATTACTAGTTTATGTCCTCCTGAGCAGCTCTAGCAAATCTCCCTGCCATTATATTAGTCCCCTTCCAATTCGCATGCAGTCCGTCTTTCTTGTACAGGTCACTTCTACCCCAAAAGA
Organism: Chiloscyllium plagiosum; assembly: GCF_004010195.1. Lineage (NCBI taxonomy): Eukaryota > Metazoa > Chordata > Chondrichthyes > Orectolobiformes > Hemiscylliidae > Chiloscyllium > Chiloscyllium plagiosum. Next base: position 54,386,779 of record NC_057719.1, read on the forward strand.
GATTCCAATGATCCAAAAGTGTGAATCCTTCTCCCATACAGCAGCTTCTCAGCCATGCATTCATCTGCTCTCTCCTCCTCTTCCTGCCCTCACTAGCTCATAGCACCGGGAGTAATCCAGATATTACTACTCTCGAGGACCTCCTTTTTAGATTTCTGCCTAACTCTCTGTATTCTCCATTCAGGATCGTAACCTTTTTCCTTCCTATGTCATTCGTTCCAATGTGTACAATGACCTCTTGCTGGCCCCTCTCCCCCTTGAGAACATTCTGCACCCTCTCTGAGACATCCTTGATCCTGGCACCAGGGAAGCAACACACGCTTCAGATTTTTTGTTGCTGGCCATAGAAACGACTGTATGTATCTCAGACTAAAGAATCCCCGAACACAATTGATTGCTTGGAACCCGACGCAACTCTCATTACATTAGAGCAAGTCTCAATATCAGAAACTTGGCTGTTCATGCTACGTTCCCCTGAGAATCCATCGCCTCTTATATTTTCCTAAATAGCACACTTGTTTGAAATGTGGATAGTCACAGAAGACTCCTGCACTATCATCCTACCTCTCTTACTTTTCCTGGAGTTAACCCATCTATGTGACTGCATCTGAGACCTTCCCTCCTTCTTATAACAGCCATCCATCATATCCCTTTGCCCTTATAAATTCCTCATTGCCTCTAACTGCCTCTGTAACTGATCCATTCGATCTGATAAGATTTGCAACCAACGGCATTTATTGCAGGTATAATCCTCAGTAATCCGTAAACTCTCCCTAAACTACCACATCCGAGAAGTGAATCATACCATTCTACTAAGGGCCACTTTTGCTCTTTCAATCTACAGACCCACTGTCTTATTCCTCTACAAAGCACTACTCCAGGTTAAATTAATTCTTCTGGCTTATATTTTAAGTTTAGTCAAGAGACATAGCTCGATAAAACATATGATCAAGAAAGAACCTAGTCTATTCACTACTGCAAACTTATTTTAAGGCCACACTTAAAATCCACTTTTCTAGGGTGCAGGTTTGCTCGCTGAGCTGTAGGTTTAATATCCAGACGTTTCGTTTCCTGGCTAGGTAACATCATCAGTGGCGACCGCCAAGTGAAGCAAAGCTGTTGGCTCCTGCTTTCTATTTATATGTTTGTCCAGGATGGGGTTCCTGGGGTTTGTGGTGATGTCATTTCCTTTTCGTTTTCTGAGGGGTAGATAGATGGTATCTAGATCTACGTGTTTGTTTATGGTGTTGTGGTTGGAGTGCCAGACCTCTAGGAATTCTCTGGCATGTCTTTGCTTAGCCTGTCCCAGTTGAAATGGTTTTCTTCATCCGTGTGTCGGCTATGAGGGAGAGAGGGTCGTGTCTTTTTGTGGCTAGCTGGTGTTCGTGTATCCTGGTGACTAACTTTCTTCCTGTTTGTCCTACGTAGTGTTTGTGGCAGTCCTTGCATTGAATTTTGTAGATGACGTTGGTTTTGTCCATGGGTTGTACTGGGTCTTTTAAGTTTGTTAGTTTTTGTTTGAGAGTGTTGGTGGGTTTGTGTGTTACTAGGATTCTGGGGGGTCTTAGTAGTCTGGCTGTCATTTTTGAGACTTCTTTGATGTATGGTCAGGTGGTTAGGGTTTCTGGCTGTGTTAGGTCTGCTTGTCGTGGTTTGTTCCTGAGGAATCTGCGGACTGTATTTTTTGAGTATCCATTCTTCTTGAATACGTTGTATAGGTGGTTCTCCTCTGTTTTCCGAAGTTCGTCTGTGCTGCAGTGTGTGGTGGCTCGTTGGAATAGTGTTCTGATACAGCTTTGTTTGTGTGTATTGGGATGGTTGCTGGTGTCGTCAAGTATTTGATCTGTGTTTGTCAGTTTTCTGTATATGCAGCTTTGTAGTTCTCCGTTGTCCATTCCTGGACGTCACAGTCGAAAGAAGAGTCTCCCTAGTTAAGCACACTGACTCTGTGGTGGCTGGTTAAACAAATGGATACATCCAGGAGATTTAGGGTCACTTCAGCTTAGGCCATTGATTCTGTGCTGGCTGGTTAACGATATATAACCAGGGGATTTGGAGTCTGCTCATGTTAGGGCACTGGTTCTATGCTGGCTGATTAAATAAATATACATAACCAGGAGATTTAGATTCTCCTCTATTTGTGTTGGGATGGTTCCTGGTGTAGTTAAGTATTTGGTCAGTGTTTGTCGGTTTTCTGTATACGCAGGTTTGTAGTTCTCCGTTGTCCTTTCTTTCGACTGTGACATCCAGGAATGCGAGTTTGTTGTCGGTTTCTTCCTCCTTAGTGAACTTTATGCCTGTGAGGGTGTTGTTGATGATGTTAAATGTCTCTTTTATCTTGTTTCGTTTTGTGAAGACAAAGGTGTCATCTATGTAGCGGACCCAGATTTTTGGTTTGATGGTTGGTAGGGCTGTTTGTTCTAGTCTTTGCATTACCGCTTCTGCTATGAACTCTGATAGCGGAGATCCCATGGGTGTGCCATTGGTTTGTTTGTAGATTATGTTGTTGAAGGTGAAGTGGGTGGTGAGGCACAGGTCCACTGGCTACATGATGTTTTCGTTGGTAATGTGATTGATGGTGGTTGGGGTGTGTCATAGTCTCTTCTAAAAGTGTGGTAAGTGTTTCCTTTGCCAGGTCGATGTTGATGATGGTGAACAGTGCTGCGACGTGGAATGAGATCATTGTTTCATCTTCCTCTATTTTGGTGTTTTTGATGATTTTTAGGAATTCCATTTCAACTGGGACAACACATCTATCCTGGGACAGGCTAAGCAAAGACATGCCAGAGAATTCCTAGAGGCCTGGCACTCCAACCACAACACCATAAACAAACGCATAGATCTAGATACCATCTATCAACCCCTCAGAAAACGAACAGGAAATGACATCATACAAACCCCAGGAACCCCATCCGGGACAAACATATAAATAGAAAGCAGGAGACAACAGCTTTGCTTCATTTGGCGGTCGCCACTGATGATGTTACCTAGCCAGGTAATGAAACGTCTGGATATCAAACCTACAGCTCAGCGAGCAAACCTACACCCTAAACCTCAACCTGAGCTACAAACCTTCACAAACCTTGCAAAAATCCACTTTTCTGCTTCTGTGCTGTGATCTCTCCCAGGCAGGTTCCTCCAAGATCAGTTGTGAATTTCACTTTTTTTAAAAATCTTTCCCAGATGCACTCCGATGTCCAGCAATACATGAATTCAACAGCAAAGGCAGTAACTGCCAGCTCAGTCAGTTAGCAATATGAGTTCTTTTTTTTCTCTCTCTCCTGCACTGACTTCACCATATGCTGCCTTTGTCTGTTCTTATCCCTTTTAAAAGTGCTGTGGTTTTGACTTATTTTCTCCAAATTTCCAAAACAATGCAACAGCATATAAAACAGTAATTGCTGCTCCTGGAATTCAAGGAAATCACCCCGAACTCCTAAAGTACCTCAAAAATGGAGCAACTGTTAGACCCAGAAAATTTTCCCATCCTCCATCTTGGACTACCCAGAATCCACCAATGAATGCACAAAATGTTGGCAGAGGAAGTGGAATGTCGGGAAGTGTGAAGCTGCTCACTTTTGTCATAAGAATAGAGAAGCAGAATATTTTTTAAAAGTGTAAAACTTAGAAGGATTGATATTCAAAGAGACTTGAGTGTCAGGAATTTGCAATTGCATCAAACAATGAGGAAGGCATATGGAATGTTATTGTTTATTCCAAGGGGTATGGAGAATAAAGACATTTTCCTGTTTTATAGGTTTCTTTGTGAGAGTACATCTGGATAACTGTTTGCAGTTTTGGTTTTCACATTTAAGAGAGAATATACTTGTTCTGATGGTAGTTAAGTTAGGGTTGACTAAATTGATCCCTGGGAATATCCTATGTTGAGAAGTGAAATAAATTGGATTTAAATTTCCTGGTGTTTACAAGAGTGAGAGGCAAGGTTGTGGAGACACAAAAGGTTCTGAAGTGTTTTTATGGGGTATATGCTGAGGTATTGTTTAATATGATTGTGGAATGCTGTGGTTCTATTCGCCGAGCTGGAAGTTTTTGTTGCAAACGTTTCGTCCCCTGTCTAGGTGACATCCTCAGTGCTTGGGAGCCTCCTGTGAAGCGCTTCTGTGGTGTTTCCTCCGGCATTTATAGTGGCCTCTCCCTGCCGCTTCCGGTTGTCAGTTTCAGCTATCCGCTGTAGCAGTCAAATTCATGTTGCTTGTTGTCTGCGTGTGCGGCTACTAGGAATAGCTGGTCATGTCGTTTCGTGGCTAGTTGATGTTCGTGGATGCGGATGTGAAATCTAAAACACAGAGCATTTTCAAGGTAAGGAACCAATAATTTAGGACTGAGATGAAGATAAATATCTACACTTAAAAACTGCAAGTCTATAGAATGCTCCACCTTGTAATTTCTGTATCCTTTTTATTGAATACATATCAGGCTGTAATACACTTTTGTCTCTTTGTGAATCAAAGGATATTGCAAGTGGACAGGAAGATAGACTTGAAGCCATACATTAGCCATGATCATATTGAATGATGGAATAGGCTTGATGGATCAGATAGTTTAGTTCTGCTTCTATTTCTTGTGCTCATGTTAACTCACAGATGAAGCTGATTGAAATAATCAACAACAATTTTGTCTCAGTGATGACCATTGGCATTATAAGTGTAGATATGACATTAGACAAAAAAATAAAGAAGTAGAGGATAAAAAAGAGAAAGTCAATCAAACTGAGTCAAGATACAATCTTCCAGTCTGGATAGATTGCATCTTCAGATCTTAGAAGTTACAAAAGCGATAACAGAGACAAGATTATATACTTAAAAGGAACCTTTTTTAAAAAGTGCAAGAAAACTTGTGGATAACTAATGTGATTCCTAAATGTTAGGGGAAATAAAGACAAGTCCAGGGATAGATAGACCACTTACTTTAATGTAGATGATTGGAAAGGAGAAATAACAGAGAGGGTCAGTAATGTATTATGATCAGATTTAGTATGCTACAAGGCAATTGCTAAAGTGCTGTTTTATAGATTTCCCAGCAAATTTGAAACCCATTGAGTGAAAATGGCAAAGGTTGCATGAATACAAAATTGGCTCAGTGACAGGAAACAGAGGCGAACACTTGTTTTTCACTACTGGATGATGTTTCCTGTGGAGTTAAACTTGAATGTACAAAGTTCAAATTTTGCAGATTGCACAAAATTATAAACATTGCAAACTATGAGAAAGATAATTGTAGACTTCAATATTACATTTGCTGCTAATAAAAAGAGTAGACAAAGGCAGATACATTTTATTGTAGTGATGTATGAAGTGCTATACTTTGGGAGAAAGAATTAGGAGAGAAAATACAATCAAAAAGGATATACACTACAGGGAGGTGCAGAAACGGAGTCCTCAGGGTATGGGTAAATAGCTCCTTGAAAGTAGTAGGACAGGTTGAAAGTGGTTAGAAAGGGACATAGGATCCAAAGCTTTATAAATAGAGGCATAGTGTAGAAAAGCAAGTAACTTACGATGAGTATTTATAAAACACTGATTGTCCTCATCAAGAGCAAAATGTTCTGAAGTAAGCTCACTGGAGCCAAAATGTTAACTCTGTTTTCTCTCCACAGGTGCTGCCAGTCTTGCTGAACTTTTTCAGCAATTTCTGTTTTTGTTTCTGATTTCCAGCATCTGCACATCTTTTGGTTTTTTTTTGCATCATGTGCAATTCTCAGCACTCCACTTTGGGATGCATGGAATGAATTAAGAGAGGGTGCAAAAGGAATTGCCAAAAATGGTTCCAGGTTTGAGGGGCTTAAATTATTTGGATAGATTGATGAAACTGGGGTGGTTCATTTTCAAAAAGAGAAGGTTGAGAGGATGTGTTCAAATTCATGAACGTTCGCAACATAGTGGATAGAGACAAACTGTTCCCATTGATGAAACAGTTGAAAAGCAGGGGCACATACTTAAAATGAATGGTAAAGATTAAAAAGTGACATGGGAAAAAGTTCCTGATGCAGTAAAACTTGATCTGAAAGAGTAGTGAAGTCAGATTCATCTGAGGTTTTCAAGAGAATTAGATAAGCACCTGAACAGTAATACAATTGCAGGTCTTCAAGAAAAGGGAAAGAGAGTAAAGCTAGTAATTGTTCTTGCAGATCTTTGAAAGTTGCCACCCAGGTAAATAGTGCGGTGAAGAAGGCATATGGCGTACTGGCTTTTATTGGTAGAGGAATTGAGTTCCGGAGTACTGAGGTCATGTTGCAGTTGTATAAGACTCTGGTGCGGCCGCATCTGGAATACTGTGTGCAGTTTTGGTCGCCATACTATAGGAAGGACGTGGAGGCACTGGAACGGGTGCAGAGGAGGTTTACCAGGATGTTGCCTGGTATGGAAGGAAAATCATATGAGGAAAGACTGAGGCACTTGGGGCTGTTTTCACTAGAGAAAAGAAGGTTTAGAGGTGACTTGATTGAGGTGTACAAGATGATTAGGGGGTCAGATAGGGACGACAGTATGAACCTTTTCCCGCGTATGGAGTCGGGTATTACAAGAGGGCATAGCTTTAAATTAAGGGGTGGTAGATATAGGACAGATGTTAGGGGTAGATTCTTTACTCAGCGAGTCGTGAGTTCATGGAATGCCCTGCCAGTAGCAATGGTGGACTCTCCCTCTTTATGGGCATTTAAACAGGCATTGGATAGGCATATGGAGGATAGTGGGCTAGTGTAGGTTAGGTGGGCTTGGATCGGCGCAACATCAAGGGCCAAAGGGCCTGTACTGCGCTGTATTCCTCTATGTT
>NC_057719.1:54395034-54469920 GCF_004010195.1 Chiloscyllium plagiosum
TGTTGTGGTTTTGTTCGCCGAGCTGGAAGTTTTTGTTGCAAATGTTTCGTCCCCTGGCTAGGCGACATCATCAGTGCTTGGGAGCCTCCTGCGAAGTGCTTCTTTGATGTTTCCTCCGGTGTTTATGGTGGTCTGTCCCTGCCGCTTCCGGTTGTCAGTTTCAGCTGTCCGCTGTGGTGGTTGGTATATTGGGTCCAGGTCGATGTGTTTGTTGATTGAGTTTGTGGATGAATGCCATGCCTCTAGGAATTCCCTGGTTGTTCTCTGTCTGGCTTGCCCTATGATAGTAGTGTTGTCCCAGTCGAATTCCTACAGCGGACAGCTGAAACTGACAACCGGAAGCGGCAGGGACAGACCACTATAAACACCGGAGGAAACATCAAAGAAGCGCTTCGCAGGAGGCTCCCAAGCACTGATGATGTCACCTAGCCAGGGGATGAAACGTTTGCAACAAAAACCTCCAGCTCGGCGAACAGAACCACAACATAAATGGGGATGTGCAGCATAGAATCATGGCCTTGGCCAATTCTCTGTCTCAAAGTTATTCTCCCATATCTTTTGATATTTTAACCCTCTAAAAGTCTCTTTCTTAAATATATTCAGTAACTTGGCCTCCACAGCCTTCTGTGAAAGTGAATTCTGTAAGTTTATCAGCTTCTGCTTGAAGAAATTTCTCCCCATTTCAGACTCAAATGGTCTAATGTTTCTCCTGAGACCATAACTCTACATCTGGATATGCCATCCGGGGACACATTATTGCTGCTTCAGTCTGTCCAGCCCTATCAGAATGTTTTAATGAGATACCTCTCATTCTTCTAAACTCCAGTGAGTTTAGCATAATCAACCCAACTTCTCCTCATAGGACAAACCCATTATCCCAGGAATCAGTCTGATGAACTATTGCCAAACTTCCTGCAAGGCAAGTACATATGTTCTAAATAAGGAGGCCAAAATTGCACGTGACAGTGCCATATATAGCTGCAGAAAGACAACCTTGTCTCTATACTCAGAACCTCTTCCAGTAAGGTCAACATATCATTTTCCTTTCTAACCGCTTGCTTGCTTTCAGTGACTGAAATCTTCGAGGAGAAAGTGAGGTCTGCAGATGCTGGAGATCAAAGTTGAAACTTTATTGCTGGAACAGCGCAGCTGTGCAAGGACTAAGTACTTTTGTCCATCAACATTTCTTGGTCTGTCAATTTAAATAATATACTGCTATTTTGTTTTTCCTCCCAAAGTGGACAACCTCACAGTTATCCACATTGTAATGCATCTGCCATGTGCTTTCCCACTCACTCAACTTGTTGAAATCCTAAACATTTGCAATCACACCCAACTTACATCGTTAGCAAACTTGGATGTAATATATTTGATGGCCTCATCCAAACTATACATATACATGCATCAATGATGATCTCCACTGCGTCAACTTGTCATTATCTTCCATTCCAAAAGAAACCCATTTACTTCTACACTCTATTCCCGCCTGCCTACTAATTCTCAATCCATGCCACCAATCCTACAGCTTTTGATTTTGTGCACTAAGTCTTGTTTGAGATACCGTCAATGGTTTTCTGAAGATTCAATTGGTCCACATTCACTTGTTCCCCCTCATCTACTCTATAAAAGATGTCCTCAGAAACTCCATTAGTGTTGTCAAACAGGACTTGTTTTTGACAAATCCATGTTGGTTTTGTGTAATTCTATTAATAAAGACTGTGTATTCCTACTTTCTATTTAAAAAACAAACAACAGTGGACTGAAATAAGACAGAGCTGATTTATAATTGGTGCTTGAAAGGTTAGCTGCAGGTTTTGAACAGGAGGTAACCTGATACACTTGCCGAATGTCATGTAAGTTACTACCATGTAAACCAGTTGTGATCAAGCATCACTTGACCTGAAATGTTAACTCTGCTTTCTCTCCACAGATGCTGCCAGACCTGCTGTGTTTTTCCAGATGTTTCTGATTTTCAGAATCTGCAATTTCATTTTTTGTTTTATGTAAACAACTGTTTGATCAAGCAGAACAAAATTTGGAGAAGAGACGGTATACAGATGCAGCTTTTACTGGAAACATTGATTGGTCAATAATCAATAACAGAGAGAGGCCTTCTTTCCTGCCAACAATTGTGTGATTGGTTCTCAAGGAACTGAACAGTTTGGAGCTGGGAACAAGTTTCAGAAAGGAAGAAATGTTTAATTTTTCTTCAGGATGAGAGCAGCCTTTCTGTTCTCTGGAAACAAGACTTGCTGTAAACCTGAAGAATATCAGTTTATCTTTCCTGCAACAATTATTATAAGCTGTGACTTTTAACTGATAACTCAGACATTTTTTTTGTGAGTGAACTGACCACATTGCATCTCTTATCAACCAATGGATGCGTCCGAAGAAAGACAGCTGTGGTGATCAGCAAAAGATTCAAAGGTCTCAGAAACATAATCAAGAAACAAGACTACAAAACTCTTTTTCTGCTTGTCCTCACAATGTCCAAAACTTAGTTTGTCCTGTCTGTATGTGTGTATAATGGGTAGTTTATAAGGTGATGGAGTTTTCATTTTTAATATGTCTGTGGTATATAATTGTTTACTTATAGCTCGAGTCTAATTAATTGGATTAGTGATTTTTTTGTTCAGTACATCAATTTGATCCATGTTTTCTATCAATCTGAATCTGCAAGTCAGTGAAATTGGGGAATTTTAGATACTTTAAAATACTTCACTTTTGTGATGACTCCAAGAATAGCAGGATTCAATTTTGCACTACCGTAATGAGTTGTATGTATTTTCGAAGTGTTTTCTTTTCCCAAACCTTTATAATAGATTCCAGGATTTTCCCTCCTACTGACATTAGGCTAACAAGTCTGTAATTTTGGTTTTTCTCCCTTTCTTCTTTTAAAAAAATTTAATAGTGAGCTTAGGTTTGCCATCCTCCAATTTGCTGAGACTATTCATGAATCTACTAAAATTTTGAAAGTGACAACTAACATAACCACTATTGCCGTGGTCAACTCCTAGGCATGTAGATTATCAGGCCTTGGGGATTTATCAGCTTTCAGTCCCATTAATTTCACTGGCACTGTTTTTGTTTAATTAACTAATACTAATCTCCTTCAGTTTCTCCTTCATAATGGACCCCTGCTTCCCTAGCAATATCCACAATGCAAACTCTGGTAGAGAGGGCGATGTCCCCAGAAGATTCCTGCAGTACCTCTCTGCTTGCTTTTACTCTGCTAGGAAATCATCCATTCCTCTTCTGCCTGTGCACTGTGTAGCTGCATGGTGATCACTCCGTTGTATGTCCTATTCTTAAAGATCTCAACCTTGCAGATATGCCATAGTGACCCCAAATGGCATTTCAGTTTGAAATGGTGGATTTCAGGTAGCTGCAGCTCAAGTCAAAGCCTGTACCTATGGTCACTCTGGATACGAAAAGTTTAGGGAATATTGATGTATACCATGGACCTTCCCTTATTCCTAAACTTCAAAGATATATATTCAGAACTCAGTCACGATCTCATTGCACTGCAGAATAGTCTTCCAGAGATAAATGGTCTACATCTACTTCTAATTTGTATTTTCCTAATGCTGTTTGTACTTAGATAAATTATTTAGACTTGGGAATAAAATTTCAAAACTGTTGATATATCCAAGTTGGAGGTGTGGTTAATACAAGAAGAAGGCAGCAAAAACAAGCATGAAAAACATCAGTAAAGTCCTAGAATAAGCAATTAACTGGTGTATGAACTTCTGTATAACCAAAGTGTGAAGCAAAACATTGCAGTATCAAGAAAAATATGAGAGTACTTAGGGAATAAAAAATGAGGGAGGTCTGGAGATACAGATGCACAAATCATTAAAGCAGCAACATACGTTTAAAAATCTAGAAATAAATTTTTGACAAATCCCTCAGGTTCGTTTCTAGTGGGATAGATTTTCTGCATTTCAAATTCTACGCTAACCACTGTGCCACCATGCCGCCCTGTATAACCAAAGTGTGAAGCAAAACATTGCAGTATCAAGGAAAAATATGAGAGTACTTAGGGAATAAAAAATGAGGGAGGTCTGGAGATACAGATACACAAATCATTAAAGCAGCAACATACGTTTAAAAATCTAGAAATAAATTTTTGACAAATACCTCAGGTTCGTTTCTAGTGGGATAGATTTTCTGCATTTCAAATTCTACGTTAAACTTGCATAGAAACTTGGTTTGATCACACTGGAAGCACTGTGCCAGTTCTGTTTTCCATATCATAGAAAAGACCTAGGGCACAGGAGAAAAAAAGAAGGACTTGCATTTACATAGCATCTTTCATGATCACCAGATATCTTAAAGCTTTTTACACCCAAAAGAAATGTTTTGGAGTGTAGCTGCTGCATAATGTAGGAAACGCAGCAATCTACTTGCAGCTTCTACAGACAGCCACTTGATCAATGACCAATCAGTTGTAGTGATTTTGGTCAAAAGATAAACATCAACCAGGACCCTGAGTTGATTCACCCATTATTCTTCAAAATCACGTCTTAGGATCTTTTTATATTCAACTGAGAAAGCAAATGGAGTCTTATTAATCTTGCTCTGTGTTTCATGAGAAAGCCAAAGTTAATTTTATTTTCAAGTTTTCAAGTGTAATTTGAACTCATAGGCTCAGATATAGGAATGTTATCAACTGAGCTACAGTCAACACATCGCAGATGCCAAAAGAATTTACTATGTGATGGCAGGACTGAAATTTGAGACTTTGTTTGGAAAGATTGAGGATTAAGAAAAAAATATACTGTATAGTGACCTGATAGAGATCTTTAAGATTTATGAACCGGTTTGATAGGGAAGATATGGAGAAGATGATTTCACTTGCAGCCAAAAAGAGAGGTGGGTGTCATTACTGATAGTCACTAATAAATCCAATAGGAATTCAAATAAGCTTCTTTTAGCACAAATAAGTTCTATTATAGGTCTTGCTATAATAAGGAATAATTGAGAAGAAGGTGATACCAGACAACTAATTGAAATATGAATCTGAATATTTTGATGGACTAAAACAAGAAAGCTGCTAGGAAATTAGCATGGGAAACTAACATCAGCATGCATCTATTAGACAGTATGGTAAGTTTCTGTGTATTAAATTTGAAAAAAACATGAGAGTCAATCTTTCCAAACAGGTCAAAAACTTCAGTTCTGCCATCACATAGTAAATTGTCTTGACATTTGCCATGTGTTGACTGTGGCTCAGTTGATACCATTCCTATCTCTGAGTAATAAGCCTACGAGTTCAAGTTGCACTTGAAGACTTGAACACAAAAAAATCTCATTGAAATAATAAAGGTTCGGTTAGAGCTTAACAGAGGGGGTTCTTTTCCCCTGCAAGAGAATCTAGAACTGGAGGACATAGTCTTGTGATAAGGTGCTGATTATTTAAGTTATTTCATCATGTACAACATCGAGAATATGTTGAAGTATCTTGATGATCTATTGCAGTGATTTCTACACATTTTGTCAATGAACTCCAGCATACATGAGAATCAGCAGAATAGATATTGAGTGCAATGGCATGGGGACTGAACAAACAATTGCCCAATCTTGGATGGGATAAAAGATCTCACGAGTTCTTATAAATATGTCCATCTACCTTTGCAGTAAGAATTCATTAAAGTCTTATATACCAATTATACTTTCAGGCTCTTACAAATCATGCATATACTGTCAATAAATCCAAAAAATATTCATGCTCAGTACACATGACCCTATAACAAATATCCAAACACCATGATATATCAGGAGACAATATATCACTCTCCAATTTAGACATGAAATCAGAAGATCTTGAAATGAATGTTATTTTTGTCTGAAGTTGTTAAAACAAAATTCATTGAATCATATTACTTCAAAAAAAAATGATATTGATAAATCTCTTTGCCTGATATACAGCACATTTTGAATCTTTATCTCTGAGTTACATGCCATAAACTGTTAATTAATAAGGAAAGATGTCTCTAGAGAGAAATCAAGCTGAGAACAAACAAAGTATAAATAAAATAGTTTGCTTCTGACAGATCTGTTATATTCAAAACTAGTTTCAGTAGTGTATGTCTCACCACTTAAATATCACCACACAATCTGAAAAGGACAACATTATTTCACTACTAGCTAACAAGGTTTGATACCACTTTTGAGTTTCTTGGTGTTGATAAGAGAAGGGAATCTCAAAACAGGAAGGGAAGGTAAGACTTTGTGGTGTGAGCATACGTAGGGTGAGGGTATTGGTGGAAATTTCAGGTTAAGGGCAACCAATTCTGGAGGAACACTGGAGGTTGAAATGATGTCCTCCTGCCCCGATATCCCATCTGATATCTCAGCAGATTCCCTCTTTGGGTTTCCTCTATTCTGCTGAACTCACCCATGAATCTGAAAGTTCAGGTTGTGTGAGAAATGAAGCTTAATGACAATTAATTGTCCAGTTTAGGACTTTAACTGGGACAAGAGCAGGCAGGCAGGACAACCAAGCCCTTCGTAACTTTAGAGAGACATGGGCTGGGTGGGAGATTGGTGAGAAGCCCATCTGAGGAATTTTACGAGGTTGTTCGACTCTATGATCTGCCCACTCTGAATGTTTCTGGCACATGCAAGCCAGTGTCCATGTCAGAAGTGGGAGGAAGGATTTGGTGACCATTGTTTCAGTTTGGGGTTTCCAAAGCATCAGTCCCAGTGGCAATACACGATTTAATGAAGTGAGCAGTCACATGGATTCTACTCACGGTTTGACAATGTGGACAAACAGTAAAAAAAAGTTGCAAAAACGACATTTAAGAAAATATCGAGTTCATCAATATTTATATTGCCTATAAGAAAAGAGCAAGGTTTATGATTGTCAAATGGAATTTTATCAATTCTCAGTGGCCCAGAATAAATTTATTATTTTGAAGACATTACCCATGACGGCAGTATTTTGTTCTATGTTATATTCAAATCTATTCTCTTGGTTTTAGATTAAGATATTAAGAACCTGCTTTCATAGCAATATCAGTCATTGCATGACTGCCCCTGCTTCATGACTGAAGACAACTGAGTTATTAGCTCATAAAAATTATACAGTTGATATCAGCAGATAGCTCATTGTAGACTTATGCACATGCATGTGATCAGACAAAAGCTTCACTGAATGCATTTACTTATAGTTACTCTAACATTCAGAATTGTAAAGGGACATTAATCTGATGCTAGTAATAAAATCTGAAGAGCGACAGGAGATAAAATGTATTCCTTCAATGTTTTATTTTTATAAAGTACTTCCAGGAAACGCTGCAAGGAATAAAACAAGGGGGCGATGCTAGCACACGTTTAGTTTATATTTCTTAAAATCCTTGGTAAATGCCTAATAATGCCTAGATTTACAAATAAGTGACTTCCTAGGGGCAGTTGTACAGCACATCACAATTGTATTTAAAGCTTTAATACACATTTTATGATCAAGAAAGAACGATTGAGTTGCTGCCAGCTTTTATTAAATTACCAAAAGCTTTTTACTGTTTAACATTTGCAATAAACATTTCACTACAAAAGGAAATTACTGAAATATTAAACTGAGTTTAAGCATTTTTCTGCTGATCTTGTGTTTCAGAAGGAGACAAACAATCAGCACAACTGAAACTTTCAATGAGCCATATAGAACTTCAATAATAGGAAAACTCATCTAGAATCGAAAAGTATTCTTTACATACAGGCAGAATTTTACAACTTCTAATCTGTGGAGCAATCGATCTTTTGTTGCTATCAATTTGCTTCAGTTTGACTCATTTTCATTTATGGGACAGTAGCATAGCAGTAACATTAATGGACTATCAATCCAGAAGCCTGGGTGGGACTTAAAATCCCACCATTGCAGCTGAATAAAAATTAAATTATACTCCCGTTTAATCAGGAAAACAGGAAATTATCATGAAAATGAGGGAAGAAAAGTGGGGAAACCTGCAGTCCTTACTCAGGCTGGCTTTTATTTGACTTGAGTAAGGATTGGGGATTAAGTTGCATGGAAAAGCCAAGTTAAAGAAGGTAGGAATGCAGGTTAGTGATAAGGTTGATTGTTACCAGAAAATAAAAGGAAGGAACAGAACGTGTGAACATCAAATTGCATCAAGCAATCCTAGAAGATGAGAAAACTTTGATAACAGTAAAAACTTAAAGTTTTGAAACTGCGATGCATTCAGAAAAAAAACATTAAGTTAACAATGCAAACAGAGATTAATTTGTGGCGATTATTGAGATGTAGTTGCTTGGAGACCTCGTTTGCAAATTGAATAGCCAACAGTGCTCAATATTTCAGAAGGACAGGCAGGAAGGTAAAGGAGGTGGTTTAGCTTTGTTAGCAAAAGAGGAGGTCGGTGCTGCTGTGAGAAAAATGTAGCAGCTGGAGATCATAATGTAGAATTAGTCTGTGTAAAAATAAGAAATCACAAGTGAAATAATCCCTTGTGGAACAATCCCTGAAAGAATCCCTGCAGAAACAAAAAGTTTGCAGTGGGGCACAGTACAAATCACATAATACTGAGAGCTTGTAAGGTTCAATCTGAGACTGGTACAATTGAAAAAAGAAGTGAGTCAGACAGTCAGGGCAGGCAGGAACAAAGCAGAGAACAAGATAAGACTGATAAATTAAACTGCATTTATTTCAATACAAGAGGCCTAACAGAGAAGGCAAATTAACTCAAAGTATGGTTAGGAACATGGGTCTGGGATATTATAGCAATTCCAGAAATGTGGCTCAGGGATAGACAGGACTGACAGGTTAATGTTCCAGGATACAAATGCTATAGCAAGGTTAGAAAGGGGGGCAAGAGAGGAGGGGGAGTGGCATTTTTGAAAAGGGATAATATTACAGCTGGATTTAGGGAGAATATTCCTGGAAATACATCCAGGGAAGTTATTTGGGTGGAACTGAAAATAAGAAAGGGATGATCACCTTATTTAGATTGTATTATAGAACCCTAATAGTTGGTGGGAAATTGAGAAATAAGTTTGTTAGGAGATGTCAGTTATCTGTAAGAATAATAGGGTGGTAATGGTAGGGGATTTCAACTTTCCAAACATAGTCTGGGACTGCCATAGTGTTAAGGGTTTAGATGGAGAGGAATTTGTTAAGAGTGTACAAGAAAAATTTCTGAGTCAGTATGTGGATGTACCTACTACAGAAGGTACAAAACTTAATCTACTCTTGGGAACTAAGGCAGGGCAGGTGACTGAGGTGTCAGTGGGGGATCATTTTGGGGCTAGCAACCATAATTTTATTAATTTTAAATCATGATGGAAGAAGGATAGGCCAGAAGTGCTAAATTGGAGGAAGGCTAATTTTGGTGGTAATAGATAAGAACTTTCAAAGCTGATTGGGGGCAGATGTTCGCAGGTAAAGAGACGGGTGAAAATGGAAAGCCTTCAGAAATGAGATAACGAGAATCCAGAGACAGTATATTCCTGTCAGGGTTAAAGGAATGGCTGGTAGGTATAGGGAATGCTGGATGACTAGAGAAATTAAGTGTTTGGTTAAGAAAAAGAAGGAAGCATATGTCAGGTATAGACAGGAGAGATCAAGTGCATCGTTAGAAGAGTATAAAGGCAGTAGGAGAATACTTAAGAGGGAAATCAGCAGGGCAAAAAGTGGAGATAAGATAACTTTGGCAAATAGGGTCAAGGAAAATCCAAAAGATTCTTACAAATATATTAAGGACAAAGGGTTAACTAGGGATTGAATGGGGCCCCTCAAAGTTCAGCAAGGCAGCCTTTGTGTGGAGCTGCAGGAGACAAGCGAGATACTAAATGAGTATTTTGCATCAGTGTTTACTATGGAGAAGGACATGGAAGATATAGAATGTTAGGAAATAGATGGTGACATTCTGAAAAAATGTCCATATTACAGAGGAGGAAGTTCTGGATTTCTCGAAATGCATAGAGGTAGATGAATCCCTCGGACCTGATCAGGTGTGCCCCAGAACTCTGTAGGATGCCAGGGAAGTGATTGCTGAGCCTCTTGCTGAGACATTTGTATCATTGACAGTCACAGGTGAGGTGCCAGAAGACTGGAGGTTGGCTAACGTGATACCACTATTTAAGAAAGGTGGTAAGGACAAGCCAGGGAACTATAGACCAGTGAACCTGATGTCGGTGGTAGGCAAGTTGTTGAAGGGAATCCTGAGGGACAGGATGTACATGTATTTTGAAAGGCAAGGACGGATTAGGGATAGTCGACATGGCTTTGAGCATGGGAAATCATGTCTCACAAACTTGATTGAGTTTTTTGAAGAAGTAACAAAGAGGATTGATGAGGGCAGAGCAGTGGACGTGATTTAAATGGACTTCAGTAAGAAGTTCGACAAGTTTCCCCATGGGAGATTGGTTAGCAAGATTAGAGCTCATGGAATACAGTGAGAACTAGATATTTGGATACAGAACTGGCTCAAAAGTAGATGCAGAAGGCTGCGGTAGAGGGTTGTTTTTCACACTGGAGGCTTGTGACCAGTGGAGTGCCACAAGGATCAGCGTGGGGTCAACTACTTTTCCTCATTTATGTAAATGATTTGGATATGAACATAAGAAGTATCGTTAATATGTTTGCAGATGATGCCAATATTGAAGGTGTAGTGGACAGTGAAGAGTGTTACCTCAGATTGCAACAGGATCTTGATCAGACAGGGCAATAGGCTGAGAAATGGCAGGTGGAGTTTAATTTTGATAAATGCAAGGTGCTGCATTTTGGGAAAGCAAATCTTAGCAGGACTTATACACTTAATGATAAGGTCATAGGGAGTGATGCTGAACAAAGAGATCTTGGAGTGCAGGTTCATAGATTTTTGAAAGTGGAGTTAAAAGGTAGATAGGTTAGTGAAGGCGGCAATTGGTATGCTTTCCTTTATTGGTCAGAGTATTGAGTATAGGAGTTGGGAGGTCATGTTACAGCTGTACAGGACAGAGTTTTTTGAAGAAGTAACAAAGAGGATTGATGAGGGCAGAGCAGTGGACGTGATTTATATGGACTTCAGTAAGAAGTTCGACAAGTTTCCCCATGGGAGATTGTGAAAGTTAAAAGGGTTCAGAAAAGATTTACAAGAATGTTGTCAGGGTTGGAGTATTTGAGCTATAGGGAGAGCTGAATAGGCTGGGGCTGTTTTCCTTAGAGCGTCGAAGGCTGAAGGGTGACCTCATAGGGGTTTATAAAATCATGAGGGGCATGGATAGGATGCATAGACAAAGTCTTATCCCTTGGGTGGGGGAGACCAGAACTAGAGGGCATGGGTTTAGGGTGAGAGGGGAAAGATGTAAAAAGGGACCTAAAGGGGTACTTTTTCACGCAGAGGGCGGGGTGTGTCTAGGATGAGCCACCAGAGGAAGTGGCGGAGGCTGGTACAATTGCAACATTTGAAAGGCATCTGAATGGGTATATGAATAGGAAGGCTCTGGAGGGATATGGGTCAAGTGCTGGCAAATGGGACTAGATCATGTTGGGATACCTGGTCGGCCTGGACGTGTTGGACTGAAGGGTCTGTTTCCATGCTGTAAATCTCTATGACTCTACAGATACAATAATAATTACAGGTGATTTGATATGCATAGAGACTGGATTAATCAAAATGACAAAGGTAACCTCAAGGCAGAGCTCCTTGTAGCAATATGCTTGGGAACCAACCAGAGAGAGCAGACTATGGAGTTCTGAGGAACGGTCACTTGATCCAAAACTCTGATTACTTTCCACATATGCTATCAGACCTGTTGAGTTAAAAATCACACAACACCAGGTTATAGTCCAACAGGTTTAATTGGAAGCACAGTAGCTTTCGGAGCGATGCTCCTTCATCACTATCACCTAATGATTAGATTAGAAAAGTGCGAATATAACACATATAAATGCGAACGTAAGTGTTAATATTCAAAAAGGGAGAGAAGTAGAAAGTAGGAAACTATAGACCTTTTACTTTAACATTAATCACTGGGAATTTGTTAGAATCTGTGATTAAGGAGGTAATAACTGACATTTAGAAAATCAAAATGCAATCTAGCAAAGTCAGCTTGGATTCAGGAAGGATAAATTGTTTGACTAGAGTTCTTTAAAGATGTAGCAAGTAAAGTGGATAATGGGGACACTGTAGATGTAGTACATTTGATGAGGTGCTGCACAGAAATTTAATACATGTGGGAATTATTAGCTTGAATAGAGATTTAGCTAACTGACAGAAAGCAGTCAAAATAAATGGGTCTTTTTTTTCTGGTTGAACTTTAAAACTAGTGGAGTATCACAGGGTTTGATCCTTGTGCTTAAACAATTTACAATCTTGATATTATTGAATTGGATACTGGGATAGAAGATACGATAGACAATTTGCAGATGTTAGTAAAATATGTGGCAAATTACGTTACAATGAAGAAATAATAAATTTATAAATGGATGTGGATAGGTTAGGTAAATGGACTAAACTTCATCTGCCAGAATTTGATGTTGATAAATGAGAGTTTATCTATTAGAAGAATAGAAACACAAATTATCTATGATTTGGAGATGCCGGTGTTGGACTGGGGTGTACAAAATTAAAAATCACACAACACCAGGTTATAGTCCAACAGGTTTAATTGGAAGCACTAGCTTTTGGAGTCCTGCTCCGAACCACATCACAACCACCTGATGAAGGAGCATCGCTCCGAAAGCTAGTGCTTCCAATTAAACCTGTTGGACTATAACCTGGTGATATGTGATTTTTTACAAATTCTCTAAAAGGGGAGAAATGTCAGAGTGTTTCAGTGCAGAGGGATCTAGGTGTCCTTAGCAGGCAACACAGTTGGTAAATGAAATTTTGGCATTTATTGTTAAAGGAATGAAATATAAAAGTAGAGTATTGTTGCTACAACTGGACAAAGCATTAGTGAAGGCTAGTGAAGGGCTCTTGCATGAAGCATCAATTCTCCAGCTCCTCGGATGCTGCCTGACTTGCTGTGCTTTTCCAGCACCCCATTCTTGATTCTGATCTCCAGCATCTGCAGTCGACACTTTCTCCACAGCATTAGTGAGACCTCACCTGGAGTAATGTGCATTGTTTTGTTCCCCTTACTTGAGGAAGGTTATAGTTGCATTGGAAGCAGTTCAGAGGAGGTTCACAAGCTTAATTCCAGAGAGGAGGGGTTTGTCTTATGAACAGAGATTTAATAGATCTATACTCTCGAGTTTCGAAGAATGAGAGGAGATCTAATTGAGGCATTAAAGATGCTGAAGGGGATAGTCAAAATAGACATGGAAAGGCTGCTTCCACGTGTGGGACAATCAAGAATGTCACATTTTAGGATTAGAGTATCAGATTTAAAACAGAGATGAGAATAAATCACTTCTCACAAAGAGTCATGAATCAGTGAGATTCCCCAGAGTGTTGTGGATGTTGGGATATTGAATGAATTCAAGGAGGAGATAGACAGATTTTTAATTAGCGAAGGGTTGAATGGTTATGGACAGTGGGCAGGAAAGTGGTGTTGAGACCGTGATGAGATCAGCCATGGTTAATCAGCAGAGCAGACGAGCAACTGAATTGCCTAATCCTGCTCCAAGCTCTTATGTTCTAGACTCATAGCAACATGGTTAACTTGAATTACCCTGCTTTGTTACTGAAGAATTGTATCTAAACAGTCATAGAAACATTGAATAATTATATGGATTGACCATTTGACATTGATTTAATTAACTGGGAAGAGCAAAAAACCCAACCTGCCCAATCAATCCTACAAAGTCTTCCTCACTAACATCTGAGCAAATGTGCCAAAGTTGGGAAAAATGGCCCACAGACCAGCCAGGTAACAGTCCTACTCATCAAAACATATGATAGAACCACTAAAAAAGTACAATACAGAAAGAGGCCTTTCAGTCTATCGTGTCTATCCTGGCTGAATAGACTTGCTGCCCATTCTAATCTACTTTCCAGCACCTGGATTTTTGCCTTGCAGATTGAAGTGACTTTAAAATAAGCTATGGGTTTTCACCTTAGACACCAAACTTGGCATTGATTTCCAGATATCTACTGTCGCCTGAGTGAAATATTTTCCTCATGTTCCTCTAATCCTTTCACCTATCACCCTAAACGTGTAGCCCAATAATTGCCAGGGAAACAGGTCTTTCTTGCTTAGTCTATCCAAACCCTTTATTATTTTGTATATCTCAATTAAGTCACCCCTCAGCCTCCTCTGTTCCAAGAAAAATTAACCTTGCCAACCTAAGCTTTTGTCATAGCTGCTAGTTTCAAGCCCTCTGTATTATCTGTTGAACAATTTTGACTTTCCTGTAATCTGATAATTGAACTGTACTCAAAATTCCAGCTGCTTAATCTGATATATTTCCAGAATTATATTCCTGCTTTTGAATTGAATATCCTACCCATTGAAGGAGACTATCCTAAATGACTTAACCACCTTCCTGTCATCTTCAAGATTTGTGGACATGCATTCCAAAGCTCTCAACTCACTACCCCTCTCAATATCCTGTGATTTATCATATATTCACTTACTTTGTTTTTTTTTCTCCTTAAATGCATAACATTGCACTTCTCTGGATTGAATTTGATTTGCCATTCTATGACCCACCCAACCAAACCATTGATATGTTCCTGCAATCAACAGCCATCCTCTTCACTATCGACTACCTGGCCAGTTTTTTGGTGCTCTGTTAATTGTGCTTCCCATATTTAATTCTACATCAGTGAAACATTGCTAGAAACTATTCTTCCATTTGCAAAAACATTGTCATAGAGACATACTTCATGAAAACAGCCTTTCATTCCAACCAGTCCATGCTGAAAATAATTCCAAACTAAACTAGTTCCAGCTGTGTGCTCTTGGGCTATATCCCTCCAAACCTTCCTTATTCATGTATCCATCTAAATGGCTTTTAAGTGTTGCAATCGTACCCACGTCCACTATTATTTCAGTGTCACAGAACCAATTTTGGATCCAACTGGGCTCCTTCCAATGTGCCATGAACTTTAGTAGTTCTGGCCAGTTCGTCACATAGAACCTGTTGGAATTCCTTCCTAAATTCCATGTAGACAATGTACACAGTACTACCCACATCAACCTTCCTTATAACTTCTTCAAACAATTCAATTAAGTTTGCAAAACATAACCTAAACTTAGCAACACCATGCTGACTAATTCATATCTCTCCAAGTAACAGCTAATTCCATCTCTCTAGCATTGATTCAAACAATTTGTCCAGCAGTAAGGGCAGACTGACTAGTCTGTAATTTTTTGGCCTAACTTTTGCATTGAAAATGGTGCAATATTTGACGATTTAGTACATTGCCTGGATCTGGTGAGGATTGGAAAATGATGATCAGATTATTTGTTAATAACTTCCTGGCTTTTTTTAACAATTCATCCAGACCTGGTGGTTTGTCCAACTTCAAGGAGGTCCATCCCTCCAGTACTTTCCTTATTATTATGCTAATTTTATTTATTGCTTTACATTCCTCCTATTTACAAGAATACCTGTATCTCTCCTTTGTACAGAGACAAAGTATTTATTAAAAACCTTACCAATCTCATCTATACCCCTGCACAAGTTACCTTGTACACCTCTAATCAGATTAATCCTTTCATTTGAGTTTCTAAAGAAACTTTTTTGAGATTTGAAGATAAAAAATTTTGCAGTATGGCTATTATACTGAGTTTAAATGTTTAAAGAGATTTAAAACAAAATTATTAAAACATTATTGATTTAGTGCAAGATTGAAAGCTTTAAAGCCATCAAAAGTTATTAGAGGAAGACTTCAACAAAATGTATCTTTTTCTCAATCAATATTGCAGATTTTTAAATCTTTGAAGTAAATTGAACAATGCAATATTTAGATACTGTGGAATGTGGTCAAGTGAACTCAGGTCCAAAATTGGATGTTCTAAATTGACCCATAGCTGGAGAAATAAAGCCTGACAGAAAATTGGCCAAACTCAATGAAAGAGCAGCTATCAGCTACAGAGAACAGTGGAAACAAGAATCAAAGACTTTACAAAAGTTCAAGGGGAACCAGCTGCAACCAATCTGAGGGTTGCATTTTGGAGAAGTGTCAATCAGACATTCTGGCAACTTGACTGTCTGAGGACAAGCACTTTAAACCATCCAGCATAGCATCAGTGAAAGGTGTCAGCATAACCTAATGGATGATTTGAACCCAGCTTATGAACCCGTTGGCCAGAGGTCACAGAACATTCTGGAAGATCTGGCGTGAGGGAGGATAAAAGCACACACCTGGACAACATCCACTCAGTGAAGAAAGTGGATGAAGGAAGAAAGAAAGAGATGACAGAGAAAAAAAAACATGAGATACAGAATTGCTTGTGAATTAAATATCAAATCTCACACCGCACAACTGTATACACTATTGTATTCAACAGGAGCCAGAGAAGAGGTGAACAGTCTCTAGTGGATGAGTGGAAGCACAGAGGATATATAGGGTTAGTAGTTTGGGAGATGTGGTGGTTGAGACCCATTAAGCAGACATGCTGCATGCAATACTAAGAGTTGCTGTCTTTGAGTTTTGGTTAGATGTGTGCGCAGTAAATGATTTTAGAGACTAGTGGTCTGTGGATGTGAGGTAGAGAAGAAAAGATTGTGGAGTGCAGAAAATTATTAACCTTCTTTTGGCGTTGCTAAAATTTGAGTTGGACCCTGTAGTTGCACTGACCCAGGCAATGTTCTCTGTTAGGGTTGGGTGGGTGTACAGTTATGGCTGCTTTTAGCACTTGGGTGCTCGAGGCAAAAACAGTCTTCCTTTCCTGTAGCCCATGCACCAGCACCTCCAGGATCCTGTCAGCAAAGGGAGAGGCTAACTCTGCTTTCTGTGTCATGCCCTTAATGATGACAGGCAAACATTACATGATGAGGCCTGTTTGTGGCTTGCAGCTTCTAAAGTACTTGGAGGTGGGTTATATATAAGAGAACAGCAGAAATGTTGCAAAGTCCTGACAGTGGCAAGCATTTCCACATCTTCCACTGCACAATTTTATGAGCTGGGCATCACAGAGGCTGGTTGCTCAAATATAAATTGAAGAGAAGACAATTGTGAGAGGAAATGTAACATTGGCCATGAAATTTCAGCACTTTTTCTCCCTCCATAGATGTTGCTAGACCTGCTGAGTATTTCCTGCACTTTTCTGTTTTTATTTCTTATTGATTTTCAGCACTTGGTTCAGATGTCTGGTTTCCTCTAAATGGGCAATGTAATCAAAATCTTTCAACAACTGCAGCAGCTTTTGCACGAATTAAATGATTTTCACAAACATAATTCTCTGAAGAGATCAATAAACTCTTGAGTAAAACTCTATTAATCACTTGCTGACTTTCTGATTTAATGTGTTAGCCTTGGCTGAGTGCTTGCACTCACATCTCTGACTTGGAATGTATTGATGTTAAGTTCCAATCCAGAATCAGGAGATCAAAATCTAGGCTGACAATAGTGAAATGTAGTGAGTGTTCCTTTGTCAGAGGTCACATCTTTTAGAGGATGTATTAAATGGACATTCTATCTTTCTTCCTCAATAAACAAATGATTCAATTGGTGTATTTCATAGACAAGCCGGTGAGTTGTGGTCAATGCTTTTCTCTCAAGTTGATATCATTAATAATCAGATAATTAGGCCATTGCCTTACTGCTGTGGACCATTGCATTTCCTATATTGTTAGAGTCACTGTTCCTTAAACGCACTTTATTAATGTTAAATGCTTTGAGAAGCCCTGAAGTTGTGTAAGATCTTATAAAAATGCAAGCCTTTCTCTTTTTAAAGTGGCTATAAAACAAATCTCTTGTATTTTAATTAATAATATTGCAGAGACACTATTACAGCAATATAACAATGAAAAGAGATTCTGAATAGCAAATAAAAATTATGTAATGTTTTTGACTGCATCTAGTTATATCAGAAAAATTATGTTTGTAAGTTATAAGTGCATGGACAGGGTGAATAGAATGCATCTGTTCCCCTTAGTCAAAGGCTCAATGACAATATCACTTTAAAATTATTTAAAGTGTAAGGCAGAGGGTTTAGAGGGCATTTGAGGAAAACCATTTTCACACAGAGGGTAGTGGGAGTCTGAAATGGATGGCCTGGGTGGTTAGTTGAAGCGGGAAACCTCACAACCTTTAAAAAATACTTGGAGTGTCATAACATTTAAGGCTATGGGCCGAATGTGGGAAATACGGAAAGTATATGTCTTAATGTATTTTTGGTTGAACAGGCTCGGTGTGTCGAAAGGTTTCTTCTATGTCGCATAGTTCTATGATTTTATGATCCAATTATTGATCCCTGCTAAAATGCTCTACATATCTTCCACCAGTCTGAGAAATAGCCATTAAACCATTACCGTCTGTTTCCTATCATTCAAACAATTTTATATCGACATTGCCACTATCCATTTTATTCCATGATCTATAACTGATCTCATAAATCTATTGTGTGGTATTATATTGATACCTTCTGAAAGTCCACATCATCAGCCCTCTCTGTTAGTTCTTCAAAAAGTCCAGTAAGTTAGTTAGACATGATCTTCTCTTAACAAATTCATGCTGTCTCTTCCAAAATAATTCTGTCCCACATAATTATTTCTAGAAGCTCCCGGTCACTGAAATTAAAATGATTGACTGGTCTATGAATGCTGAGTTATTTTTACAACCTGTTATGAACAAGGGCATAAATGCTTGCAATTCTACAGTCATCCAGGACCATGTCTGAATATAGGGAAGTTTGAAAGATTGTTAGTGCCTTCGCGACTTCCACTCTAATTTCTTTTAATATCCTTGGGTGCATCTCATTTAGTCTTGGTGTGCTATCAATTTTAGTTCTTGACAGCTTATCCCATACCACCTCCCACACAGTTATGATCCTTCAAGTGTCTGAGTTTTCTCCTCTGTCCACATTGCCTGAGTAGTATTGACATTGTAGGTAACGAGATGTGCAAAGTATTGATTTAACACCTCTGATGTACCTTTTGCCTCCATGGCTAAATCTCCTTATTGGTCCCTAATTGGCCCTTCTCCTCTTTCCACAACTCATTTATTATTCATGTGTTTACACAAGACTTTGTGGTTTCCCTCTTATGTTCACAGCCATTCATTTCACAATTCAGGAGTCTCATTGATAGCCACAAGAATACATGTCTGAGACGTGCTTCAAGGCACCAGCAAAGCAGTGAAGACAACAAGTTGCATCTTGAGTAGATGGTTCCTCGAAGGTGCGCAACAAGGTCCAAGTCTGTGGCACCAGTGAGAGATAGGCGTTAAGTGGAAAAGAGTAATAGAGTATTCTTTTAGTAAGAGGAGCAGAGGTTGTATTTTCCTAATCATCATGGATGATGTCCAGGAGAGCAAAGAGTCAACCTCGCCAATGAAGACATGGAGGATCCCACTGTGTCTTCAGATGATGAGTCGAGTGATGACTTTGAGGATGAACATGACCATAAAGTCCCATGTTTTGAACATCAGCAAATTCACAAGAGAGAGACCAAAAGGGCTCTTTATTCTAGTGTGTTTCAGCTAAGGCCATGATATTGTCTCACAAAATTTTGCATAAATGAAATAAGTGATTTGTATCCCAGTATATGAAACAAATCCATCCTTAAAGGTTGCTGTGTAGAAAGATCAATGATTTTCATCAGAAAATGTCAGGGCTCTGCACTCTTATTATTGTAAGTTAATACCTATTCTAAATATTAACAGTAAAACACATTTCATGAGTAACAAATTTAATACAGAGCAGGTTAAGAATAGAACACTTAGTTTTACACAAGTATTAAGCTGCAGTAATGCGTTCTCTGTGTCTCATCATTTCTTAACTTGTTTATGGGTTTTTCAGTGAGGAGGCAGGTTGGTGACTTTGACATTCCTTTAGCTTGGCTGTGCTTGATAGGTATCATCTGGTGGCCTGAGGCTATGATATCCTTGACTATTTGAGTGACTTCTTTCTCAGTGCAACAGCCTTACTCACAGAGGGGCGGAGGATTCATTGTATCATAAGGAGCACCCTGACTGGAGCACCAAGATGTAGATGAGAGCTGCTCATCTGGCACATGAAATCCATACTGCAGGTGCAAGAGGACATAGTATAGACATCAGATACCTTGTCTATCTCTCAAACTGGTAATGTCAACCAGAGATATTCAACACTGTCTGAACATATCTTCTTGAACATAAATCCAACAACATTTGAGTTTCTTGATCTGGCTTTCCAGAAAAGTCAACAAACTCTTGATGAAGACCCCACACTTTTAGAACATAGTTTGAAGTATCTGTTTGCAGCACTCTTGGCTGTGTTGAACTCTTCCACTACCTACGTCAGGGTATGTATGTCTAATGAAGGCCTTGCCCACATCTTCACACCTCATACTATCAGTCCATCATCAATGGCTTTATAGATTACTCCAGTGACTCATCAGCTTCCTAGGACTTTACATTATCTTGGTCTCCTAAACACCTTTATGAGTCAAAGGCCTGCGCTATCACATGATGCTCTGACATGTTGAAAATTGGGATCCCTTTAAAACTGAGTTTTTCTAGTATTCCCTGTTATCACAAGATCCCAATTAACTGTTACTCCAGAAGTAACTAACCTTAATCATCAGGATCACCAAGTTAATGATCTTCCATTGCATTGACATTGAAGAACTATATGGCACCACCAACATACTCTATTATCAATACAACATCTGGGGAAATTGCATATTTTGGTCTAAGAAGGAATGGCAAATGCCTCAAAATAGACAATGGTCATCCCGATGACATGAGTACCTATCCCATGACGTGAAAGGATTCAAATGGGCAATTAACACGTGTAAACTGCCAGCTCGAGAAATAGGGTACCTCAGCAAGGGCTGGGTCAGAGAGTAGTCCTCATCAATAGCAATCCTTGATAGGGAGCTAGGTCTTCTTCAGATGCAAGATGGCCAGAAAATATTACAGGAAGACTCAGGAAAGTGTTCCCTATCATTTCAGCTCGAGAGCAGGGTGCTGCCTTCACAGACTTCATGCTGATTTACTGTTTAATCCTCTTGTGTATCAGTGGAATGCGTGGTACAATCCTCTGTCAAATTAACTAACATATCATAATAAACTATGGTTTTGCAACAAACCTAATAATCTATCTGAAAATTCCTTATGAATTCCATTTTGTGGGCTTGGATCGGCGCAACATCGAGGGCCAAAGGGCCTGTACTGCGCTGTATTCTTCTATGTTCTATGAATTGGCTATGTTAGGTAACTGTGGTCACAAAGCTCCAAATCTAATAGACTGCTCATTCATTGCTCAGACCAGTAAAGACTACTGTGTGGGCTAACATGCACAAACCCACCAAAGATCCAGTATCTGAGCTGGAATTAGGTGCAGAGCAAGAATATGATTGTCTACATTCTAAGATCTCCTCAATTCCTCAGACTTGATTGTGTAACCCTTAGCTGAAAATGTGTTGCTGGAAAAGCGCAGCAGGTCAGGCAGCATCCAGGGAACAGGAGAATCGACGTTTCGGGCATAAGCCCTTCTTCAGGAATGAGGAAAGTCTGTCCAGTAGGCTAAGATAAAAGGTAGGGAGGAGGGACTTGGGGGAGGGGCGTCGGGAATGTGATAGGTGGAAAGAGGTCAAGGTGAGGGTGATAGGTCAGACTGGGGTGGGGGCGGGGAGGTCGGGAAGAAGATTGCAGGTTAGGAAGGCGGTGCTGAATTTGATGGATTTGACTGAGACAGGCTGGGGGGAGGGGAAATGAGGAAACTGGTGAAATCCGAGTTCATCCCTTGTGGTTGGAGGGTTCCTAGCCGGAAGATGAGGTGTTCTTCCTCCAACCGTCGTTTCGCTGTAGTCTGACGATGGGGGAGTCCAAAGACCTGCATATTCTTGTTGGAGTGGGAGGGGGAGTTGAAATGTTGAGCTACAGGGTGGTTGGGTTGGTTGGTCCGGGTGTCCTAGAGGTGTTCTCTGAAACGCTCCGCAAGTAGCCGGCCTGTCTCCCCAATATAGAGGAGGCCACATCGGGTGCAGAGGATGCAATAGATGATATGTGTGGAGGTGCAGGTGAATCTGTGGCGGATATGGAAGTTAACCCTTAGGTTTGCTACATAACTGTGCCAATGAATGATCTGCAGAAGGTACAACAGTAGTGAATATATAGCAACGAGAGAGAGAGACCCTGAGTCTCCAACTAGCTTCATTTTGGACACAGAAAAGCAAGGTGATTCATGGCTCAGATTTTATAAGTTGCACTTTAGAGACACATTTCTTCCTATTCCATTGTCCCAAAGATCACACCTATTGCTCAGAGAAGGTTCCCAGATTATTTACAAACCTTGACACCATCTGTGGCCCCTCCTCATTTTGTGTATAGATTTGAGCAAAGTTGTAACAACATCATCGAGTTGCACATCATTGAACACAAATCATGGTATAGGCAGTGTTAGACCAGACTATGCTAGACAGGAATGAGAGAAAGATGAAGTCTGAAGAACACATGGATATAAACACACAAAAATGACAGATGAGTCCTTATCTAACGTGACTGTAGAGATCAAAGACTGAGTGAGGGAGGGAGGGATTGAGTGAGTGAGTATGGAAATATACAACACCATCAACAATATCCTTAGTGGCATAAATTTCACAAATGAGGAGGAGAATGACAACAGACTCCTATTCCTAGATGTCACAGTAGAACAAAT
Organism: Chiloscyllium plagiosum; assembly: GCF_004010195.1. Classification (NCBI taxonomy): domain Eukaryota; kingdom Metazoa; phylum Chordata; class Chondrichthyes; order Orectolobiformes; family Hemiscylliidae; genus Chiloscyllium; species Chiloscyllium plagiosum. Next base: position 54,417,739 of record NC_057719.1, read on the forward strand.
GGTTAATGGAGAACTTCAAACCAATGTCTACAGAAAAACAACACACACAGACCAAATACTTAACTACAGAAGCAATCATCTCACCACCCACAAATAGAGCTGCATCAGAACATTATTTCAACAAGCCACAACACACTGCAGCACCCAGGAACCACAAACAGCTAAAGAAAAATACCTATACAGCGTACTCAGAAAGAACGTGTACCCAATAAACACAGCCTGCCGATTCATCAAAAACAAATCCAAACAAGCAGACACAACTTGTTTAGAAACTCTAGCCACATTACCTTACATCAAAGACATCTCTGAGATGTCTCCAGACTACTCAGCCCCCTTGGCATCATGATAGCCCACAAACCTACCAACACACTTAAACAGCAGCTAATGAACCTAAAGACCCAATTCAAACAACTAGGAAAATGATGTCATTTATAAAATACCTTGCAAGGACTGTCACAAACACTACATCAGCATAACAGGCAGAAAACTAGCCACCGGGATACATGAATACCAACTAGCCACCAAAAGACATGACCCACTATTACTAGTATCCTTACATACAGACGACGAAGAACACAACTTTGACTGGGACAACACATCCATCCTGGGACAGGCTAAACAGAGACATGCATGGGACTTCCTCAAGACCTGTCATCCTAACAGGAATTCCATCAATAAACACATCAATTTGGACCCCATCTACCATCCTCTGAGAAAAAGAACTGGAAATGATATCACCCACCTTAAGAAACCAAGACACATAAATAGAAAGCAAGCCATGCCACCAGTGCTTCACCAGAGACTCACTGATGATGTTACCTAGTATGGTGACAAAATGTCTGAAAACAAACCTTCCAGCTCAGCGAGCTAACTTACAACCTGATCCTCAACCTGAGTTACAAATCTTCTTAAAAATTGCAGATAACTCTTATAAATAGTTTGATGCATTATGATGAATCAGATTTACTCTATTGATGTCAGTTGCTGGGTGCATCAGGATCTTACTCTAGATTCAATAATCATTGCTACATGTAGTTGGGAGATCACCTAAAGCATTAAATATTGTGGTATAAACGGAGAATAACAGACATTTTTTCATGATTATTAACTGACATGGTAACATGGGAAATAAATTTACTTGGATCACGTGGATGATAGTCAAAGATTTAGTTAAGTGCATCATTTCTGAAGCATAATGCAGAGTATGTAAATGTTGAGAGTAAAGAAATTAGATGGTTTAGGAAGGTTGTCACAATCTGAAACTCCTTGGCAGTGTTTTCAACAACTTAATGAGAAACAGTAATGTAACTAATACTTGTCCTCCTGTGCATACAAATGAAAGTTTGCATACCTCTTTTTCACTTCAGTGACATCTTTTGAATATAGCAGGCATGTTTCATCAGTTCAACTGCTTTGATGCTTTACAAACATTGTGGGAAAAAGATTCTAAAAGAAGCCTTCATTATTAGTTGCCTGTGAGGTTTGTGCAGAAATCTGTAAGTAACCTTGTGATATTGGACATGATAATACTCAAGTGAATGGTTGTCATTTTAATTCCAAGGTTTTTGACAGGGAATATTTAAAACACTTAGTCCCAAGAACAGAAAGGACAAAGTTTGTCAAATACTAAACTAAAACCAAATCAACCCAATAGAGACATGGACCACCTAATCACTGGCTCTATATTGTCTGTGGAGTCAACAGAGCTCATTAGAAGGTGAATCACCTAACATTTAAATTCAAGATCTGGAGTTCCTATTTTTCTGAAATACCAGATTGACAAGAGGCAGAGAAACAATATACATTCAAACAAAACTTTCTGACCAGGGGATTAACTTAATCAATATTTGCTTGTTTTCGCCATGACTACATCAGTCAGAAGACAGAAGAACCGGGGCAGCCTCAAAAAGGAAAAGGAGAAAGCAGCAGGAGGCATACTACTCCACAAGATCAGTACTTCAAAGCAGCGTCGCTTTCTCTCTCCTTGTATCCCTCTTTCCAACTAGAACCAAAGGAAGTTACAAACCCAAGGAAGTGGAATGGCCTCAAGGAATTTGACCAGAAAAGACATGACAGGGTGAAAGTTTCATCTGTAACATGCAGAATACTGAAGCCAATGCCATGTGCAAAGTTGCCCCACATCTCCTGACCAAATCTTCATTAACCTTGAGAGTTTAACAACCTCATGGAAGGGATTCCTGAGAGGCTTAGTCAAAATGAAGTCCAAGGGGAAGTTTTGTTGTTCCTCATAGAAGAACACCTGGCATTGGTTGTGCCACATTGAGTGTACATATTAAACATACTCATTATTAAAAACCTGAAACCTGTCTCAATTGCATTATTCATCATCCTTCACTATGGTTTGCAAAAGTAAGTCCAGATCTTCAAATGCAAATAAGTGACACTCGGTTGCTACCAGGAAGGCTTAATAACCCTCACACAACCAGAAACACTTTACACATTGAAATAAAAGGTTACTTTTAATAGTTAAGTATCCCAATTAAGGTCTCAAAGACTTTTGGCAAACATAAAATGGATGAGCGTTAAAGAATGGCTTCCCACAATAATATTTTTCCCATGATTCTCCCTGATGTCTTTATACAAGCACACTCAACAACAAACAATACATTCACTATAGTTTTACCCACATTGCCCTTACTATCCCAACACATCTCATCCCACACCATGACAACCTTTTTGGTATATTTGGAGAACAAATTATATAAAAAAGACCTAAAGATATATGTATGTTGCCAAGATCCTCAATTTCTTTTCTGCATATGACAATTCATAACAACTGTTGTATTCCCTTTATTGCCACATGAAAAACTTGCCCATAATTAGTTGTGTGAACAGATAGAAAGAACCAACTTCCATCATCCTGATCAGGAGCAAATAGAGGTAGGACTGAAAAGAATATGCCCACTGAGCAGGGACGCCAGATGTCCCACCTAACCTTTGGCCATTTCAAGAGCTTGGTTGAGGAAGTGGGTCTCAGCACATTCCAACTATTATGAAAGAGGTAAATGACAACATCGTGATCTCATTGAGAGCTTACTGAGGTAAGGTTTTTTTTGAAGTTTTATGACACAGCTAACCTTTTGCAGCTATTGGATTTTACCAACTGTGTGGAGAAGTGCCTCTCTGATTTTGAAGGCAGGTCGAATTTAAAAGGTAAGTAAAAAGCTCTTGATTCCTTTATGATGGTGTTGTGATCAGAATATGTAGCTATCCCTTAAACAATATATTTTCCAGATTGTTAGTTTTGTCAACTCGTAAGCTGCCAAATAAAGCATGAACGTTTTAAGTATGGAAAAAATCTTCAGACCAGTTAAAGAGGTTTACCTAATGAATGAAAATGTAGAGACCTTTCCACATAATTGAAAAGGTAACACAATGATAAACATTTTGTAAATGATTACATAAGAGCAATGGAAATAGATGATTAGATTTAGAAGTGCTGAGATAGCAGTATTGCAATCTTTATGTTTAAACAGAAAGTTCCATGCTACCAGATCAGCAAAAGTTGACATTCTCAGGAGTAGTTGAGCAGGTTACTGGTGTGAAAATTGCAGTTAGACTCATACTTGTCCTATTTCAGAGTCTCATAGGGCTTGGGGAATTGCCCATTGGAAGTTCAAACATCCTGGTCAATTCCCAGGGAGCTCTTGAGCGGTGGATCCCTGAGGGGTTCCATTGCTCATTTTGAAAGTTATGTCTGGATTCCAATCATCAGGAAAACCACCAGCTGGGGCAAGAGATCAGGAAGCAAGGCATTGGGATGAATGGGGAATTTTCCAGTTGTCAAGCTGAAACAAGTGCATCGCTACAAGGAATAATTCTGGAGTACCAGCTATTTAGAACCTATGTTAATAACTTAGTTAAACTTTAGAATATTCTAAGCTTGTGGACATTACAAACCTGATGCACATACAAGCCTTAATTAGGCACAACAAGGCTGGAAATAGATATAGACAAGTTAAATAATTAGGTAACAAGATGCAAGATGGACAAATGAGGAAGTGAGACGTTATTGACTTTGGTAGCAAGAATAGAAAAGCAGAATATTTTTAAAGGCAAATACCAATTGTAAACCAGGAAGAGGCTCAGAAGCCATATAGAAGTGGAACTCATTCCGGACTATTATCTGATCTCACAAAATTACTAACTTTGTTTTCTACTGCAGGGCTTGGCCCAGTAGATTGTTCGGTAAAGTCCAAATCCTGCTGTGTGAGAGTCTGTGTGAAAAGGTGCACGTTCATTCTGCTCCATGAAGAAGATGGGAGGAAGGTGGGGGAGATGAACGAAAGGGAAATGGGGTGCTGGGGTGAAGAAAAGGATGGTGGGAGAATGGGTTGACTAAGAGAGCGAGATTGGGGTGTGAGTGAGCGTTCTGGATTCTCTCCACCTCCACTACTACAGCTGAAGTCCAAAGGTTCATTTGCAGCTGTAAGTGAGAAGGCCATCTGATGGTAACTTTTATTTAAGGCAATATTGTATTATTACTTAAATGCTGTAAGAAATTACAACTGTGATGTGTATACTCCCTGCATTATGTTTCCACTATTTAGTACATGTTTTTACATTGATTATGCAGACTGTTTAATTATCTGGAATATTTGATTAATCGGCACACTCCTGGCTCCATAGCTGCCGGTTAATATGAAGTACCCTGTACTAGTACATGGAATAAACAGCACTGGCATGCAGATACAGTCAATACCTAGGAAGTCAAATGGAATATTGATCATTGTGGATTGGAATTCAAAAATAAGAATGTTACCCTACAATCGAACAGGGCTTTTGTGTGAATATACTTAGAATGCTGAGAGCAATTTTCATATAAACATAGAATTCCTGTAGTGTGGAATCAGGCCATTCAGCCATCGAGTCCACATTTACCCTCTGAAGAGTATCTCACCCAGACCCACCCCAATCGTATTCCTATAATTCTGTATTTTCCATGGTTAACTCACCTAGCCCACACCTCTCAACACTATTGGCAATTCAGCAAGGCCAATCCACCCAACCTGCAGATCTTTGGACTGTGAGAAGAAACTGGAGCACCCGGAGGAAACCCATGCAGGCACAGGAAGAATGTGGAAAAGCCACATGGACAGTTGCTGAACCTGGATTCCTGGTGCTATGAGGCAGCTATGCTAACCACTGAGCCATCATGCTGCCCCAAATTTTGGTTACCATATTTAAAGAAGGATACACTTGTACTGGAAAAAGTACAACAAAGACTCACTGGATTGATCATTGGGATGAAGAAGTTGTCCTGTGAAGATAAACTAAGTGGTTTATGGAGATTAGAAAAGTAAGAAGCAATCCCACTGAACCATAAGATTCTGAAGGTTTAACAGAGCATGAACTTTCTGAACAAGGAACTGATCATTTACAACAAACGAGGAGAATTGATATACTTTGGAGTCATCTGCCCAAGAAATTTGTTGATTCTCCATGGCTAAGTATAATTATGAATAGGATTATTGGTCTCTGGGAATTAAGGGATGGGGGAGCAGATGGGAAAGTATACTTGAAGCACAGATCAACAATGATTGGAGATAGACAAATGGAAACTAAGAGTAGGCCCTTCAACTCATCTCTGCCATTCAACACTATCATGGCTAATTCTCAATCTGAATGCAAACTATTAGCTTGAGTGATGGAACAGACATGATATGGTCTACTCCTGCCTCTAAATGTTATCCTCACTTATTCAGTGATTCTTTTCTAGCCTATCTCTAAAGGACGTATGCTGCTCGGTTCACAGCTAGAGTTAGATTGAGCAACATGCATATTTTTTTGGAAGACTGAGCTTTCTGAAGTAGCAGAGAGATGCCCATGCTTTTAGCTCAAATGGAAGAGAGGTACCAAACTTAATATGAGAGGACACAACAAATGATGAAATGCGTAGTGTTGGATAGAGGAAAGACATAATGTGCAAAGAAATCCTGCGCAATTTTTTTTTAGTATATCACTCATCATAGCCAGACTACATGGAGGCCCACCTGTGCTGGTCTGCTGTGGAAAGCCTTTGGAGATAGACTGTGATGTTTGTCTATTTAACTTTGCTTCTTTTTTTTTCTGACCTATGGTCATACAATGTATAACTGTAATGTAATTTCCTTGTTCTTACTTTTTCTATTCTGTAACTAAGGATTTACCTAGGTAGCTTTGTACCTAAGATCACACTGTAAGTGGCAACTAGTAAACTTTTCACTGTACTCATTTGAGTACATGCGACAATAAAGCTAATTCAAATTCAATTCATCAGGCCCATGATTTCCCCCTGCTTGTGATAGCATGCAAGAACTCCTTTACAGAGGAGATGATCTATAAGAAGACTTGTCCTTCTAAAGCATTTGGATTTGTGCACAAGCTCCTTTTGCATGAATAAAGGGAATATTCCATTGACATCTTGTGAGGTGCATAAGCCTATATGGGATTAAATATTTTCTGTAGTCTGTATGGTTAGAAATGTGGCAAAATGACATTTACAGAAATGGAGATGTGTACATGGAGGAGGAGGTGCAATAATATCTGGTACAGTGATAGTAGTAGAATGGAGGAATGGCAAGCGAGGTATTTTGAGCAGTGAAAAAGGAGATTTTGACATTTGAGGAGGGAATAAAGAGCAGTATTCTTACTTCCTTAACTCTGAAGTCATGAAAGTTCTTTTTAGCATTACAGCCATGCCCCAGGAACTAGTTTCCTGACATTCTCTGTGTTGTCTGGTGATCTTGCTGCCCCAAGAGGTTCAGGATCTTTCTCACTCTTTTTAATGAAAACTTCCCTGTGTCAGAAGTTACAAATTTGAGGTAGTATCAGGTTTTCTGTTTAGGTGGCCCAGAAAAGGGGAGGCATACCATCCATTTCTCATCTTAAAATGGAAGTGAATTGATTCAAGACCTTCAAATTATTTCTGTTTATTTCATCACTATTTTTATTTTATCTCAAGAATCTAAATAATGCAAATGCTATCATCCTTTGAAAGGAACATACTAAAGTAAACTTTGCATGGTCTGATAGAAATTTAGAAAAAAATGGGTACAGGCAAACAATACAATTGCTAGGATAAGACAAGGATGTGCCTGATTTAGTCATTGCTCAACATTAATAATTGTAGTCATGAACATTTGAGTAAACATTCTCACAGCCTATCAGTAATTGTGAACAAATCAGGTTTGCATTTTTAAAGTTTTTAGCTTCCAAATTCTGATGTTAATACAGTATAACATTATAGTAATGAAATGACTGAAATGTAAAAAGTCAATTTATTATTCCTATGTGACAAGATAACCTCCAAACACTTCATTTTCCTATTTACTTCAGTTTACAATATATACATTTTAAAGCAGAATTGAATCTTCTTTCCTCAAGTCTTTTCAAACAAGCTTGAAGAAAAGGCAGGGCAAATAAAGGTGAGGAAATGTAACTCCTCATGTCTTTTCTTATCAATAACTGAATTAAAATCAGATTCATTTGTATCTGAGTGAACATTAAACAGGCTTTATTGAACATAACTATATGTTGGAAATGAAGCTTACCTGGGAACTTGACAAAGCCAAGCTCCAGGTCCTTGTGACCTGACCTCACTATGTCATAGAACCTTTCACACATGCTCAGTAGCTATTCTTAGAGTAAAGGTATCATTAACCATTTACTCCGCAATAACTATTTGTGCAATTCAGGTACCTGAAGTGAATAGCCATAAAATGTTAGGACATGAACATTTAACAGACAGACTAATAGAATAACACTGCTAATATTCCACACTGACCATTAACCAAACATTATTTAATAAGAATTTAGATTTCATTTTTCTATATAAAATGATGAGGCTACTAATGAAAATAATGGTAAGAGAGTAGAAAGCATCCACTACTGCGGTGTTTTAATTACATTTGACTTTATGTTTAATTACACAAATAATGCAAATATATTTCAAATGCATCTGTTTAATTTTTTTTAAATAAGATTTCATTCAGGTTTAACTTAGCTCATTCCCTATTATCCACAGCATTCCAACAAAGTTAAATCTCATAGTTATATCAATAATTGAAAGGATGAAAAATAACCCAAGGGCAAAATAAATCTACTCAAAAGTTAAGTGAATGTGAAGATATTCCAAGTCTCCAAAACGCATTTTACATTTTAATCATTTGAACACAGTGAATCAAATATTCCAAGCTCTAACACAATGAGCAAAAATAAATGGGAGGCAGCAAAGGCCTAGAGGTTGTTTTGAACTCTTTTGTGGAGCAGTGTGTCCTAAGGACCATAATGACTCATGCAAACTCACCCCTGTGGCCAGTTAGGAAACATGCTCAGTCATGGAGTGCTACAATAGACTAGCTCCCACCATTGCAACAATGGCAGATATGGGGAACATTTCTTTTAAGCAACAATGACCATGGTTAGATATCGCCAATGGGTGCTCATAGTCTTGAGACTAAAAGACCAATATTAAGTTGCCTTCACATTTATGGGGCAATAATACACATGGATGCAAGAGAGATATACCTCTTGTGAGAAATTCACAACAGTCCTCAATTTTCAAATCGTGTATAGCCAAGTGCTGAAGAGTTTTAGCCAACCTAGTCAGCTCATACAGGATATAGATGTCCTACTGCTGGTCTCAAGCAACACAGAGGTCAACAGCTTACTATTGGAGGAGCTGTTGAAGCTGTTAAAGGACCCATGGTTCAAGGTAAACTCTAAGGAGGTCATGATTGGACAGAGGTGGTGCAGTTCCTAGAAGTGATGATTAGTGCAGAGTAAAAGGGCTGTAGATGAAATATAAAAATAAGAGAGGTATAAGCTCCATATGATGCAGATGAAAACAAAGTCTTTTCTGGCAACTACAGAGAACTGCTGGGAGTTCATAAAAGGTTACAGCCACAGTAACCCCTCTCCTCATGCTTCCTAGGAAAGGGGAAGAGTAGGAATGGAATAATAATTGCCAAGAGACATTTACCAATCTGAAGATAAACTTCAAATTGATCTATTATTTGAGCAGTAATTAGTGAGAAAGACATATTTTTGGACATGGCAGTCATAAGGATAGTTTGCATGTGCCAATACTCCAAGACCATATGATAAGGTGAGATCAGTGACCATTAGACCACATCAAGTCTGCTCCACCAATCCATCATGGCTGATATGTTTCTCAATCCATTTTCCTGTCTTCTCCCTATAACCCTTGATCGCCTTAATAATCAAGAGCTTATCTACCTATCTCTCTCTGTAATACACTCAATGAATTCTACAGATTATCCACCCTCTGGCTGAAGAAATTCCTCCTCATCCCAGTTCTAAAGGGTCATCTCTTCACTTGGAGGCTGTGTAGTCTCTCCAACTAGTAGATATATCTTCTCCACATCCACTCTATCCAGGTGTCTCAGTATTTGTTTCAATCAAATCCCTCCCCTCATCATTCTAAACTCCATCGAGTACAGATCCAGAGTCTTCAACCTCTTGTCATATGATTATTCTTGTCAACCTTCTCTAGACTCCCTCCAATGCCAGCATATCTTTCCTAAGATACAGAGCCTAAAATTGCTCACAATATTCTAGATGCAGTCTAACCAGAGCCTCAGCAGTACATTTCTGCTCTTGTATTGTGCCCTTTTTAAATGAATGGTAATATTGCATTTATCTTCCTAACTGCAAACAATCTGCATGTTAACCATCAGAGAATCATGAACTCAGACTCCCAAGTCTCTTTGTGTTTCAGATTTCCAAAACTGTTCCACATTTAGAAGATAATCTATATGTCTATGCTTCCTATTCCTACCAAAGTAAATAACCTCACACTTACCCACATTTTATTCCATTTGCCAATTCTTTGTCCACCCTTCTGGCCTGTTCAAGTCTCCTTGCTTCCTCAATACTACCTGCTCCTCCATATATCATTGAATCATCTGCAAACTTATCAACAATTCCTTTAGTTCATTCATCCATATGATAAATATATAACATGAATATTTGTGGTCCCAACACTGACCCGTGTGGATGTCTGCTAGTCACTAGTTACCATTCTGAAAAATACCCTTTTATTGCAACTCTCTGCCTTCTGCCAGTCAGCCAATCCTCTATCCATGCCAGTACTTTGCCTCTAACACTGTGGGCTTATCTTATTTAGCAGCCTCCTGCAAGACCTTTGAAAGGCCTTCTGGAAATCCAAATAGATCATGTTCATTGGCCTTCCTTTGTCTAACTTGTTTGTTACCTCCTCAAAGAATTCTAACAAATTTGTCAGGCACAACCTCCCTTTGATGAAGCTGTGCTGACTCAGCCCTATTTTACCATGCGCTTTCAAGTAGTCCACATGACATCCTTAACAATGGACTCTAAATGCTTATCAATGGCTGAAGTCAGGCGAAGTGACCTATTGTCTCCTACCTCCTTCCCTTCTTAAACAGCATTAGTCATTTTCCAGTCCTCTAGGACTTTCACTGATCCCAGTGATTCCTGAAAGATCACTACCAATGCCTCTATAATCTCAACTATCTCCTTCAGAACATATCCTCCCAAGAGATGGGCTACTTGAATTGCCTTTCAAATAGGAAAACCTTACCATATGTCAATTTTTACTGAGTCAAGTCAATGGAGATCAGATAATTTCCAGTTGTTAACACAATTATAATTTAATGATCCCATTCTCATTGACGTATCAATCAGCCTCTTTCCTTATTTCCCTCATATCAACCTTGCTGCCTATTTTTGACCTATCCATTTATTTTTCTTTCATCCTCTTGTTTCCCACCTCTAGTTCTTCTTCATTCTCTCAACAAGAATGTCAGAAGAGACTTAAGATACCTTACTTAGAACTGAATCAATCCTGGTGCTTCAAAATTGGTTCCTTTTCTCCAATTTCCTTATTATAGAAGAAGACCTCTTCCACTATTATTACCAACTTTGCATTCTTCAGCTGTGCTAAGCAATATTAATCTCTGAACCTCATCTCAAAAGAGAATAGGCACTTATTAGTCTCATTGCTAATTCTGGGTCACTACTGCGCTCAATTTATCTTCCAATCTGAATGCAAAACTTCAAAAATTGTTAATCCAGTGTGAAAGACAATGAGGATAATATATAAATGTAAGATCTTCCTTTATGTCATTTTTTCTCAAATTGTGACAAATGGAAAAATATGTCTTTGCCTTTGTGTTTCATGTTGACTGTAACTTCAGTCTTCATATAACTCTATTTAGAAACATCTGAAGCTGTTTGATGCAAGCCAAATATATACCTTAGCTGAGATATACTAGCTATATTTTAAGTCAAATAAATTTAGTGTTTGCAACAAATTGGACTTAAAAGTTAAAGTTATTAATTCTCTCTGGAAGATTCTAAAATGTGACATACTGATGCATTAATGTGGTTCTAGATGTATGTTTGCTCGCTGAGCTGGAAGGTTTTCTCAGACGTTTCATCACCAGACTAGGTAACATCATCAGTGAACCTCTGGTGAAGCACTGGTGGTGTGGTCCACTTTTTATTTATGTGTTTAGGTTTCCTTGTACTGTGGTGATGTCATTCCTTGTTCTTTTTCTCAGAGGGTGGTAAATTGGATCCAAGTCAATGCGCTTGTCTGCGAGTGTCTCTGTTTGGCTTGTCCTAGGATGGATGTGTTGTTACCACCCCTGAGAAAAAGAACAGGAAATGACATCACCACCAGAAATGACATCACCAACACAAGGAAACCTAAATACAAACAGGCTATACCACCAGTGCTTCACTGGAGGATCAGTGATGATGTTACCTAGTATGGTAACGAAATGTCTGAAACCAAACCTTCAGCTCAGCTAGGAAACTTACATCCAGAACCCTAACCTGAGCTATTAATCTTTTCAAAACTCCCTAGCATCGATGTGGTGTTTATTAGTAAGTGTTCAAATCCTAACTCTCAATGAATTGTAAGAATGAATAAAAATTTCCAATTCTGATATGTCAGGAAAAATATAGAGAAAAGATTTCAATTACCAAGTTTTAACTCTTCAAGTAGCCCAGAAAGAAACTTATGGCTGAATCTTCTCAATGAGGAACTGACATTATAACTGCCAGTTCTTTGATAATGCTAAGATATATGCAATGACTGATCACACTGAATATTTACAAGTATGGAAGACCTTTGAATCAAAAGGAACTAACTTACAAATGAGTTAATTATTGTGGTCTTTTGCATGAGTGCAGAAACCAAGACACAGCTATTGATCAAACAGCATGAAACACAGGGATCTTGAAGAGAGCAGAAACTCTCAGAGGAAAAGAATAAAATTGAATATCAAAAGCCAAAAACATCTTTGTAATAGTTACTCTGCATACATGTTACAGTACCCCTGACAAAACCCAACTGAAATGTGAGTCCTACTGATGCTAGATATAGCGGAAGGTGGGAGGAGGTTAATGAACATAATTTGACGAATGCTGTGAAGTAGAAAACTGATTTCTACAGAGGCTAACAGTCAGTGATTGGTAAGCAGCTGTTTGAACATCAATTCGGATTGTATAAACTTTAATTAATTCTGATTACTACAATCATGGTTCTGATTCAAGGCTTGTACACAATGACATGAAACAAAGAACATTTCTGGAGAGAAAAAGAAATTGAAGAAAGGAATGATATTTGGACATCAACCAAGTGAATTCACTAAAAAGAATTTACAAATATTTTGAACTGTCAGAAGTTTCTACTGACACAAATAAATATGTAAACCATTCAAAATTCTAAAATATATACATTTAACAGTAACTTTATTGAATGTCTTCTTTTAATTTTATTTTGTATTTAGAATAAAGTTTCAAACTTGAACATCTAAGATTCTCTCAAGTCTAATCCTGTGCTTCTTAGAATTATTACTGACCTTTGCTGCTTCAACAGTAACCTGGCAGAAAAGATTACCCACCCAAGCTAGAACACATGTAATTTTCATTCCATTAAAATCAGCAATGGATGTGGAAAACCGATGTATTAAATTGGTGCCAAGGCAAAGGTGACTCCATCACTCCCCTTGCATTTATTTACTGTAGTGATTCTGCTAATCAAGGCAATTTCTGTACTTGAATACATGCCATCTGGAAATTTTTTTCTGATTCATCAGTACCATTTAAACATGTCTCAGCACAACAAAAATCTATTTCATTTTCAAAATGATTTAAAGCAATTCAGCCAAATGTTAAATTTCTAAAGCCTCGTACAGATAAACATTATAAGGCAGCAGTAGCTATTTTCACCAACTAGAAAGTCAGGAGCACCCTTTCATCCATCAGTCTGAACCTCAGTTGACATTGCAGTCCTCAGGCAGCTAATTGGCTGTAATAATGGCTTCTACCTGTCTGAAGCAGAATGTACAATCTCCAGGTACTGCCAATATCAGAAAGCCCATTGCCCCAGGCATGTTACTGGGTATGCTGATCACTACTGGGATTGTAGTAGGCCTCAGAGTAGTGGCTATTAAGGAGGTCCAGGACATAGGTATAAAAGGTGGGGCATCACTGGCACCTATCAGTAGACCCTAACATGGGGGTTGAGGAATGGATGCTAGCATGTGCCGTGAGGTATTCTGATCAATAGGTTTACTGAACAACCTCTTCAGATGAAAAAGTGCATATTGATTGATGTGATTGATAAGATACCATTGTCATTGGGAAGAGAACGTTGAGAGGTAATGTAAGGACCCTAATTAAACTAACTGTGGCCTGACAACCTCCCAGTGCCGACAATGATAGGACAGGGACATACATAATTTAAACTATAACTTTAGTGGGAAGACTTATTAAGTACTTAATGACAAAAATACATTTGAAAATTGTGCAAGTGTTACGTATTATTACTTTAGTCTGTGCAAGGTAGAAAACATCCACTTTGTTTTTGAAAAATAGGGAAATGTCCAACTTGGCTGCAAAACAATAGAGTTATAGAGTCATAGAGATGTACAGCACGGAAACATACCCTTCGGTCCAACTTGTCCATGCCGACCAAATATTCCAACCCAATCTAGTCCCACCTGCCAGCACCCGGTCCAAATCCTTTCAAATCCTTCCTATTCATACACCCAGGCAAATGCCTTTTAAATGTTGCAATTCCTCTGGCAGCTCATTTCATACATGTACCACCCTCTGCATGAAAACGTTGCCCCTCAGGTCTCTTTTATATCTTTCCCCTCTCACCCCAAATCTATGCCCTCTAGTTCTGGACTTCCCCACCCCAGGGAAAAAAGACTATTTATCCAATCCATGCCCCTCATGATTTTATAAAACTCTATCAGGTCACCCCTCAGCCTCCGACGCTCCAGGGAAAACAGCCCCTGCCTATCAACCTCTCCCTATAGCTCAAATCCTCCAACCCTGGCAACACCCTTGCAAATCTTTTCTGAACCCTTTCAAGTTTCACAACATCTTTCTGATAGGAAGGAGACCAGAAATGCACGCAATATTCCAACAGTGTCCTAACCAATGTCCTGTATTGCTGCAACATGACTTCCCAACTCCTGTACTCAATACTCTTACTAATAAAGGAAAGCATACCAAACGCCTTCTTCATTATCCTATCTACCTTCGACTCCACTTTCAAGGAGCTATGAACCTGCACTCTAAGATCTCTTTGTTTAGCAACACTCCCTGGGACCTTACCATTAAGTGTATAAGTCCTGCTATGATTTGCTTTCCCAAAATGCAGCACCTCGCATTTATCTAAATTGAACTCCGTCTGCCACTTCTCAGCCCATTGGCCCATTTGATGAAGATCCCGTTGTATTCTGAGATAACCTTCTTTGCTGTCCACTATACCTCCAATTTTGATGTCATCTGTAAACTTACTAAGTATACCTCTTATGTTCACATCCAAATCATTTATATTAATGATGAAAAGTAGTGGACCTAGCATCGATCATTGTGGCCGTCCACTGGTCACAAGCCTCAAGTCTGAAAAACAACCCTCCACCACCACCCTCTGTCTTCTACCTTTGAGCCAGTTCTGTAAGACATTGCGGAAGGCCACCATTTGGATCAGAGTAATGATGGGAAAATCCCCAATCTGCAGCGCAGCATTGCTATATTAAAAAAAAGTAGTGAAGCACATCATTAACATAATACAGAACTTAACGTTTATTTGAAGAAAATACTATGGCATCATTATTTTGCTTTCAAAATCTTGGAGAGAAGACAAAACTTGCAAACTCTTATATAGAGTTTAAAAATTTGAAGAGATGTTAACATAATTATAGAACAGTCATTTAACGCAACTTTCAAGCTTAAAATCAATCAATATTTATCTACTGGAGAATCATTAAATCTGAGGAAACTAGAACAAAGTAGCATTTTGATGGTACAGATGTAAAATTGCTTAGAAGTAATAAGAATAAATTATTTTGTTAATAAATGTCATGGGAAATAATACTGCTATTGTGCTGAAAACTGTGATTTATATGAATTTCTAATATTTAATTTAAGTTTGGTTTTAGTTTTTGAGTTAGTAACATGTGGATTTTCTCTGTGTCTGAAATTACAGGAGATTTTAATAGTTTTGTAGGCATGGTAATTTCTTACAGAACACTCTTTCAGGCTTAGCTTTAGAATTTGTAAGTTTTTGTACACCATTCATGGATTTTTTAAACAAAAATAGAATTACTGGGAAAACTCAATAGGCCTGGCTGCATCTGTGTTGAGAAAGTAGAGTTAACATTTTGAGTCCAGTGACTCTTCTTCAGAAGGAGACTTCTGTTGACCTTTGATTATTTTGCAACCCCAAATGTCTTACAATTTGATAGAGGTCTCAGAATTTTTTTTGATATGCTCAAGGGAAACTTGAGTCCTGCTAAAAACTTGGATACAGGTGAGCGTGGTCCTGAGATGAGCGTGATATAGTAAACCAGGTTAGAATGATGTATTAGTCTTAACTAAAGACCAGGAGTGTTGGGATAAAGTTCTGAAGAGTTTATCTAAATCTAAGTATATTTACAAACTCAGTTGTACAATAGCTCCAGGAAAAGGTTATTTGCGGTCCAAGTCCAAATGTTAAAGTTACAAGCGACTTAAATCCATCCACATGTTAGGAATAGGAATTCTAGTGTGAGTACCACATGAGTGATGAGTTTGAGTACTACACAAAATGCATATTTTGGGTACTATACAAAATATTGTTCTTCCTTTCTAGTTATAAAGTGTTTTGATGGATGAGATTATACTTGTGCTATGCTTAATACATCTTTGATTTTGTGTTTTTGATAGTTTGTTAGGATTATCAGATTTTATCTTCATTTCCTTTGTTAAAGTCCTTCTGCTTTAATGCTGAAAAAGATCTGCAGCATTGTCTGCTTATTTTTCAGGAGAGATCATTTTGTTAAAACCAAAACAATTCAAAATATGATCTAACAAGCCGAGAGTCAGCGTGGAATCTGACTTGTCCAATAATCAAAAGATGTTATTATCAGAGATGGACCAAAAAGCACATTGGAAAAAATAACTTTGAGAAATGAAATGCTTGAAAATGAATCCTAAATTTGAAGCTGAACAAGTACATGCATGATGGGATTTAGTTGGTCTGACAGTGGATGATAAATTGCCAAAACTTGAAAGAAGACATAGATACCTTTGAAACAAACAAATTCCAGGAGTTATTTTATAACTACCTTAATCTGAAAGCAATACATTTCTCAGAAGGGCATAGTTTAAAAGAAAGTCCAGCTTCCAGGGGCTTCTACAGACAATTCAATAATAACTTTGACAGTTTAATGGAAAACTGAGATTCTAAATATTTGAAATCAGACTTCATGAGAGACAGAATTGGTGTTGGCATTATTGAGAATCCTTGACAGACCCATCATAGTCAAAGAAGATTCTATTTTGGATGAATCTATTTAAGTTTAACTGGAAACAGAACCAATATAAAAACAACCTTATCAAAAGAGAGCATTAGAATCAAGCCACTTCTTAAAGTACAAACACTTTACAACCGTGACTGGTCAACACAAGGAGTATCTTAACAGTTGTGTCATGAATGCAGGACAATGAAACCTAACAGGCACAAATAGTGGCAGTTATAATAAACAAAAGCTACATCTGTAAAGTTGTAGGTCACTAATTCAGGGTTGACAACACTTTTTAATGTCAATGGGAATCTTATTAATTTTAAAGCTGTATACAGATATATGTGCCACTATTCTGGAACACAGTCTGTAGACATGAAGCTATATGGTGAAACACCACTGATGGAGAGAGAAAACTAAGTAAACTAAACAAACACAAGTGTAAAGAAATATCATGAAAAAAGATTTGAAAAATCTCAGCTATGGTAATAAGTTTATATCTTGTTTCTGCCAGTTTGAAATAAACCTCCAGTGAAAAACTCAAAACCTAACTAAGTCAAATAAAGAGCAGCATTGAAGTATTTTGAGCTCAACTAGTAAAGTGTGCATAACTATATGAAGGATTACCTTGACTATGACTATGTCAGGGTTGACTTCAATTACTGATGTCATTAATTTGTGATTGCACCATTGATATATGGAGCACAAAGAATTATGATCAAATATTGTCCAAAATGTGTTTCAAAGTTATCCTACACCAGTATTTCATTGCATCAAGGAAAGTTGGTATCACACTAAAATGAATCATGCTTTTTTATTATTTAGCAGGATTTTAATGTTGCTGTTTTGGGCAACATTTGTTTCCCATTTTTAATTCCTTTTGAGAAGTTGCCGGCAAACTGCCTTCTTGAAGTACTGCTATTCATGGTGCTGGTTTGCCATAGTTGCTTGGGTTGGGGAGATATTTCCAGTGTTTTGGTCCAGCAACAGTTAAAAACTGGTGATACAGTTCAAAGTCAGGATAGTATGTGGTTTACAGGGGAATGTGGAGGTATTGTCTGAATGCTGTCCTTCTCCTTCCAGGTGGTAGAATCATATGTTCAGAAGACAGCCTTGCTGAGGTGCTCCAATGCATTTTGTAGATGGTACACACTGCTGATATGTGATGCAAGCAGTGAACATTTAAGGTGATGGGAGTGTTGCTCAATGTGCTTTTGTTCTGTATAATATTAAGCATCTTGAGTTAGCTCATTTGGCTAGATGGCTGACTTGTGATGTGAAGTGATGTAAACATGCGTTCAATTCTCACACTGGCTAAGGTTACTATGAAGGACTTTCCTTCTCAACTTCTCCCCTTGCCTAAAGCATGGTTAAACCAGCACCAGTGTCTCTCTCTAATTAAAGGTTTGGTCTGGTAAGACTATGGATCTGGTGACTTTATCTTTCTGGTTTATGTTACCATTGTTTTATTTGACTAAACAACAAGGAAAATTATAAGGAGTGTTTTCAAGAGGTCAGGTGCCATAAAATGTAAGTCGGGTCAGAAAATAACAAATCCAGATAACATTTCTTGATTTAATATAGGTTCCTTTAATAACCAACTTACAGATCTTTGGGGATTCTAAATCACTGCAAATTTTGACTGCTCAATTACAAAAAGTAGTAACCAACTGTGAAATAATGCTGTTTGGTAACTATACAGTTCCATACTGAATCCAAAGTTTTAAATCAGATAAACCTGAAAGCCTTGCTTATGACAAAGACATCAAAAGAATGGTACTGCGACAAAGCTAGTATTTTGGTTGAAGTGTTAACTTTAGCAAATCTTCAATAAAGGAAACAAGCTTTATCTATATTATACAGGACAAATACATTTAAGCTGCATCTTAGTATCACAGGCTATTCTGTTTCACAATAAACTCAAGACATATACTAAACATCTTTGTTTAAAAGATGAAGTTCTAAAATCCTTATGGGTGTACAGCAAAGAATCTATCACTTTAAGGGCAACACTAAATAAAGCTGTTTTATTTGACATCCATACTTGACTCACTGCTATTTTCTTTGATGTATTTCTATTCTTTGATCTATTTTCTTTTGAACACTGGGTAAATATTGTTTTCACTGTCTTTGGGGTAATCTATTTGGTTCCAAATACAATCCACTCCATGTAATTTTCATTTCCAGAGAAGACAGACAATAATCTACCCCTGTGTGTTTAACATACAATGCAACTGTAGATTAGATCACAATCCATTGGTACAGTCTGCTGGAATTTAAACTGCACTACTCCTGGGGTCAGCACAAATGCGACACCAGTCCAATTATGAGTTATCCTTCAATTTTCTTTCAATTCCTTTTGGCTTTTTGATGAGGTCAAAGCATGTGTCCACACCGATTCTCAACCTTTCATCCACTGGTTGGATGAATCATTCTTTTAGTATCTCTGAAGATGGTTTTCTGTTGCTTTGTCCAAACTCAAAAGTTGCAGTCACACACCCAGGAACCAATCAACAAGCTGACAGTTTGCTGAGTGCTCCTAAACACACAACTTGTCATGGTTTGAAAAATCCTGTGGGCATACCCACAGAGCTGCAATACATAATATCCTCCTCCACTGGTTGAATGGGGCAACATTATAGATACAACACACAGAGTTCCAGTAACAACAACATATTTTAAAAAAACGCATCATCTTCAAAAGTCACTTCATTTAAAACACTTCCCATTTTCAAAGTCCAAGATCTAAAAACTAAAACTGGCCAATGTGATTGCTTTTAAAATAATCTTCAAAATTCTAGAATTCCTGTAGCCCAATTCTTTATCCCTCATTCCTCCCAATCACAGACTATCGTAAAAAGCACACATGCAGGTCACGTGCCAATAATGAAAAAAAGGTTACTCGACAAGTAGATAACAGAGAAACAAAATTATTTAGTTTTCATTTATATATGGAAAAGAAAGGACAGCACAATCACAGCTTTTCAAGAGAACTTTGCAATTCTAGTATACAGCTATATGGTCCAGTGACTTATGGAAGTGATTCTGAATAATTCTAAACCTTTCCTCATGAAATAATCTGCACTGACACTAATTTCATAATCCGTTTGCCTCAAAGCTCACAAAAACGATATTGAATGAGAGGCTGTTCAACCGATCACAATTTTAACAACTTCCTATCAAGCTGACAATAGTCTTTAGAGCAAACCAGCCAATTTGTGACAATTTCAATTTCATAGCCTGGAAATTGAGCAATTTCCTTGCCATTTAGTATGAAGGCTGTGTGGTAGCCCACAACATTTCCAGGGCACGTTCAACAGAAACCTTGGAAAGGTATATGATTCGGGTGAGCTGCTAAATTGGTAATGTAGCCTCCTATCTGTCATGAGAAAACACAGGCCACCATCCTGCAGTCAATGATCCAGTTTAAACTGTCCCTCTTCATCTTCAAAAATTTGGTATATGTCCTCAAACATGCTCTGTCTTCCCTTTACACAGTTGTTAAGTTGCCATCCGAAATACAGGCAATGACTGAATAATTGCAGACAGGTCAAGATATAATTGGATAGTACTCTGACAAATGGGCCTCAATCATTACTGCTGAGAAGATGAAGTTAATAACTGTCTGGAAAGCTTAACAGTGATATTACCCATGCACACCTCATCCTTAATAATACAGGTTCAGTTTCAAATCGTTATTGTGATACTCACAGGTAGAGAGTTAGTAACTGGCTGGAAAAGTAAATGAAAATTACCGATATCTTTAACTAATCAATTCTATTTCAGTCCATTGATTATGTACTGCAACTTTCTAAACACTGTAACCCTGTGTTTAATAGGCTATAGGGTAATAAATGTGTTTTTCATGTACTATGCAAGTCCAAACAATTCAAATTATTGCACTAAGGGTCTATTTAATTCACTGCAATACCATAGAGAGAAGCTAGGAGAACCATTTGTCACAACACTGCAAATAAAGAGCTGCCTGTGCTTAAAGTACATTTCTATGCGCTTTCTTAAGGTATTTCAATGCCTTTACAAACAGCAAAACCAGTTTCTTGCCTTTCACATGACAGAAAGAGGCAGCCACTGTGTGACCAGCTAAGGTCATGCACAGTCACTCTGTTCTGTCATCTCACTTCACAGAATCCCAATAGAGTGGAAGCAGATCATTCAGTCCATCTGCAGTCCTCACTTTCTCCATTCAGTCCATCTAGCCTGCACCAACACAATGAAAAGCATCCTACCCACACCCATCCCCCGACCCTATCCCTGTAACCCTGGATTTCCCATGGATGGCCCACCTATCCTGCACATCCCTGGATACTATGGGCAATTTAGCATGGTGAATCCACCTAACCTGTACATCTTTGCACTGTGGGAGGAAACTGGAGCACCTGAAGAAAACCAATGTAGACATGGGGAAACAGTTGCACAGGAGTGGAATTGAACCCAGATCCTGGGTGATGTTAGGGAGCAATGCTAACCACTGAGCCACAATGCATCACTGAGCACGTAGAGCAATGTATATCTGAAATTGGGAGAAAGGGGTTATTCCATGTGTTGATGCTGGGGGAATAATTAGCTATTTCTAAATGAGACTATTGGCCCATTTTGTTTGGTTATGTATTGCAACAAACGTTCAATATACTTTAAAGGAACATGCTTGAGAAATCATCACTTTATCCTGGCATATAATCTAATAGTATAACACACTCAATCTTTCTCTTACACTTAATCTGAACTATCAACTTCTTTTCTCCACCATCACCCAACACCCATTTCCCCCACCAGACCCACCCACCAAAACTATAATATAATTGTTCGGCCCTGCACACTTCACTTCAGCTCTGATGAAGAGTCATCTCATCTCAAAATGTTCATATGCTTTCTCTCTCTCTCCATGGATGCTATCTGACCCATTATGATTTCTAGTATGTGTTGTTTCAGTACAGATTCTAGCATCTGCAGTAATTTGCTCCTTCATCTTAGTGAGCTCTGCTCTATTGTAGAATGACATACTGAGGGAAACTCGCTATACAACATCCAAATTCCTAAAGTAAAGGAATATCTGTGATCATCATGTACGTATGTATTTAGATTAGATTAGATTACATTACAGTGTGGAAACAGGCCCTTCAGCCCAACAAGTCCACACCGACCCGCCGAAGCGCAACCCACCCAGACCCTACTAGACGATAGATAAAGGATAATTAAGTTCTTCATTACTATGTGACCTAGTCTCATGTGTTTTATTGAAGCTAGTATTAGTCTTGTCATCAGATTGTTGCAGATTATCAACTATCACACCTTACCACCTCATTTCTCACATCTCAGGGACCCAATCTTCAAAAGACGTCAATAGTTTCAATGCTGCTGATGGACATTCACAACACATTTCCACAGCACAGCAGAATGTTTATCATGATCTGCAGAATGCTATCAAGCTTTCACAGCCCGAGAAATATCTGCAGTTTCAAGATCCTAGGAACAGCTTCTCAAGATATTGCTATATCCGAGAGGAGCAATGAACAGCAAAAGATGCTTTGCAAGGCATCAAATAAAGGAACTTCCAAGATAAAATAAGGATTATCATATCCATGATAAGATTGGTCAATGATGTTTCAGGAATTACAAGTGATAAACCTAGATGCTTACACAGTCTGAAGAATGTCAATAAATCTTTATTGAATGACTTCATATATAAGCTGAAAATATGTTGCTGGAAAAGCACAGCAGGTCAGGCAGCATCCAAGGAGCAGGAGAATTGACGTTTCAGGTATGAGCCCTTCTTCAGGAATGAATGACTTCATATATAAGCAAAGTTCAGATATTGTTTTATCCCCTCACCACCAATAAGCCAGAACCTGATCCTCCACAAAAACAGAAGCTGTTGAAAAAGCTCAGTAGGTCTGGCAGAATCTATGAAGAGAAATCAGAGTTAATGTTTCAGGTCCAGTGACCCTTCCTCAGAACACATGTTCTGAAGACCTGCTGAGCTTTTCCAGTAACTTCTGTTTTTGTTTCTGCTTTGCAGCATCCACAGTTCTTTCCATTTTTATTCAGAGGCTGATCCTATTGGCCAGCAAATACTCTGAGACAATGTCAGCTTTCTGTGGTGCTGGGGCACTACCACAGCCTTCCAGAACTCAGTCTCATTCATGAGTGAGTGATAGCTGAGTAACTGAAGTTAGTTGATTGGCCACACGAAGTAAAGCACGTAGTTAAGATTATCTGTAAGTAACAAAATTCCTGATCAATTTTGTGATTAAAATGAAAGTCAACTTAATTACATAGATTAGAAAGGTTGTCTTTAAAAACTTTTTAGTTTTTGTCAATTGAATAAAGGGTTGGGAAGGAAAATATTGCTTTCACTTTCATGAAGAACTTGGCAGATATTTTGGAAATTGCGACACTTTATAATTCCATTCTAAACATTTATAAAGTGGCTTCTTTTTAACTCAGTCAACATATTTTGATGGTAAATTCTGGGCTCTCATTTGTGTTTTTTTTGTCTAACAGGGAGCATGGCATTCTTAACTGTTTCCATTGAGCTCTTGGCTATCCAAGAAAGAAAGAGCAATGTTTGGTGATGTTTGACTCTGAGCATCTAAATGTTCATGTCTTCATCTTTCTCCCTTACAACAGTAAACTAAATAAGTTGCCACTGAGAAATTTGTTTAGAATGTAAAGCTGTGTGCTTAGCAGAGCTGAGCTGAGCAAAGGAAACAGCAAACATTCTGATTCAAATCCCATAAGCAAAAAAAAATTGCAGTGAAAGCAAAAATAAAATCCTTCAGTGATGACCTTCAAAATGGCCATATGATTGCAATCTGCCTCAGGGCAACCTTGATACCAAAAAAACCATCAAAGTTTGAAGAAGAAAGTCTTCTCAACTCTGATGTATTGTTGCGAGTAAAAGAACTGTATGACAGATAAAGTTGCTGTTTTGTTTCGGCCGGTCTTTCAAACTGCCCATGGAGACACTAGCTTGGATTAGCCTTTTGAGGTAAGTGAACAATGCTTGTTTTTTTTACTGCATATTACAAAAGTATATTTCCATTTTCAAATTCAATGTAGTAAATGAGTTTTCTTGAATGAGCTTTTCCAAAATGCATTTAAAAAAAAAAAAATTCTCTTACTCAAAATGCAAAATTAGGCATTTTGGGCTATTAAGCAACAACATACAGTGTTTAAGGTGCTTATTCAGTACAAGGCCTTCTGCAGGAGAAGGAAAGCAAAAGCATGTGAGAGCAGGAAAGCAAATGGATAACTCTTTATTAAGCTCCACAGAGTTTAAACCAGAAAGTGCTAGTTAAAGTATTTAATTCATAATAAAGTTATATACAGAAAGCAAAGAGAGAGAGAGAGAGACAGACAAGCAGATAGACAGAAGGAAAAGGAAAATATATACATTTCAAAAATCTTCAAGAAATTGAATGGAAGGAATGAGATGATATTCTTAGAAAATTACATTTGCAGTGCCAGTCAAGTTATTTGGAAGTAGTTCAAATCTACTGTGCCATTAGATGCACCAGCCTTCATTTACCCTGGAACTGAATGGACAAAAACTGCAACTGAATACCCTGACATGGATTTTAAACTCTGAGCAACTCTTATTTGCTGAGAGAAAAATCACTACTTCACATCTTTTGCAAGAGTAGGAATAATTAGGTAGCAACTTCTGGATTTTCATGTTTAATTGTTTTTGATTTACTTTGTGATAATAATGGTGCATTTAGCTTGGCCAAAATTCTTGTACCAAATTACAGGCCATTATTTTAAGATTCTCCTCGTCTTTAGCTTCATCAGAAAATTGACATCTAGAAATCCTGCCACACTTGGAAGAATTCCCATACATAAATGCGGTGATAAATCTGTGATTGACAGACAGAGCAAGTTGGAGACTGGAATGAGAAGCCCATGAACCTTCTTTCCTATTAGTGCAAGAATACCAAGTGAAAATCTGTTCTATTCTGACATAATTATACTCATTGGAAGACATATTACAAAAGTATATTTTCATTTTCAAATTCAATGTAATAAATTCTTGTCGGATTTGAATGAGCTTTTTTAATATTCAATATTTTTTTAAAAAATTCTCCTACTCAACGGGCAAAATAAGAAAAAGTAACCTCAAGCAGTAAGAACTATTAACAATTTAAATTCTCACAATTACAGGAGAAATTAGGTTATATAGTTATTGATTATTTCTTTGTAGGTTGTGTTTGATCAGACTTTCTTTTCAACATACAGTTAAAATCTATTTCTTTACTTTATCTTCAATCACTTCAATTGAAATATATATCCTCTTTGTATAGAATTGCAAGCTTAAACATGAATCTATACAAGGGATTGGATTTTTATGTTCACATGCCCATTGCCTCCTCCCAAATCCCTTTGGTGGGTTTGTCTATGTATCTATGTGGGAGAAACATGCAAAATCCTGTCAGTGGTGTTCATCAGCCACCTGTCTGCACCTGACCTGTCTAGAATTGTAGGATGGGCGATAGAAGTGTCAAACGGCCTGCTCCCTTGGATCTAATAAGGCCCTTAGTGACCAACAAATGACCGCTGAAGGATCTCATTGCACCACTGCCACCACTTTTCTTTTAACTACAAGCCTGCCTCCAAAAAGAACTTACTAAAATCCTTGTTCAGAAGTTAAAGTCTACGGTTTGATTTTTTTTCTTCTTAGGAAACTTCATATCACAATGGTGCTTTTCAGTCCTTTGAGAACAATCTGCTGTGGCTGAATTGAGTCTTGTCACTTCAACCCATCATGAATATTCAGTTAAGAATAAATATATCTTCTTGCTAAAATCAACTGCTAGCCATTTTCATGACCATTCTGGAAACTATGATGAAATCATTGGCTCTGTCAGTACTTGCCAACGTATGCACATATTGGGCCCAATAAGTTGGAATTTTATAATTCTTCCAAAGTGTTAACCACCTCACTTATAAGCATTCTCTAGCTCTATATTTCATGCTATCTAGTTGGATTTCTGTAGGATTTCTGTTTGTATCAACTTTGTTCTAACCATTCTGTCATTGTGCACCAATAAATCTTCCACTATTTTCAGGAGTTGTTATGCTTGTGGTACCTTTTCAGCACTTGGTCTGCTGGACTATATTTTGACAATATTTAAAGACAGAATGATTTTTGTACAAGCCTTACCTGGGTTTTCTCTCAGTCACTTATTGCCAAAGAATGGGACTCCACTTGTTCTGTAATTTAAGATATTTGTTTTTCTACTCAATCCACTATAGCTTGTGAAAGTGTATTTGTTACTATTTGCACCTTGCCTGGAACATAAACTATATCAGGGTCATAGATCTTCAGCATAGGTCTGAATCTTTATAGGTAGAGGCTTTTTGAAATTTCTTTTCATCTGAATGATGTTATCAATGTCCATCTTTACTAGGAATTTCAGCGCCATCAGTTAGACTGTGAAATTTTCACAATCACATCTAGCTGCTAATGCTTCCTTCCATGGGTACATACATCTTTTTAGTCTCCAAAGCTTTCAACTGCAAAGAGATTGATTTTTGTGTTTTATCAGTTTAACTTGAATAAGGTCCGCTTCTAATCTTGTGGCTGATGTAACAATAGCTGTTGCCGTGAATGATCTGGAATGCAATGTGCTTCTCTATAATTCTTCAACATTTACAATCTATTACTGACTCCAATACCATTCTTCACGTTTCCTCAAAATTCTTAGGAATCAAGTAAGACTGGCTAGAAATTGGGGATAAACATTCCCACTTGATTTAACAAGCCTAAGGAGCATTGTACATCGTTTACTCACTTCAGTGACAAAACGTCACTGGTGGCACAACTTCCTAAGATCCACAATGATACTTTGCTCTTAGATAATGTGTTACTGAAAAGTTATTGTCAATCTAAAAAAAAAGTGACATTTTTCATTTAATGAGAAGCCTGGAATCTATAGTGCCCTTAACGCATCTCTGGATCAATGGTTGTGTCCTTTCTTTGTTTTACCATGCACAAGGATTTCATGCATATGGCAAATGTTGCCCTATTGCCCTTTTAAGATTCTAGCTATTGTTTCTTTGGAACATTGCAGGTACAAGTCAGATCCCAAATGGAAGATAATAAATAAATTCAGCAATCTTGGCTCCTGATCTAAGGGTATTTGCTGGAACTCACTGTTTGTATCCAGTTATGTGAAGAACTTGCTTTCACTAATTTTGTCAAACTATTGCCAAGTCAAAAAAGGATGCATTTCTGTCCTTACTCTTTTGTTTAACTGCATGATATCCACACACAATCTTAGTTTTCCATTTTTCTTGTGAAATGTTACTTACACTGAGCATCATTGTGTCAGTTTATCACCAGTGATATGTCTCCACTTTCAATCATACTGTCTATCTAAAATGGATCATTAACCATCAGAGAATGATGAGTTTTCCCAAGAGTGTATGAGCAGTTGAGCTTAGCATCTTTTGTGGAGTAACAATACTCCAGCTTCAATTTATCAAAATAATAGCTCTCCATATTCTTGCTGAAATTCTCTATCTTCATTCTAAAGGACTATATCTACTTCCTTTAAGAGACCAAGATGAATAGGTCAGTTTCTGTCCAACAATGAAGTATTCTGATTCCTCAGTATCTATAATGTTTAAATAGCATTGCCTCCGTTATGGCTCAGCTTCATGCAGATGTATCGCACCAACTCTCAGCCTTGCAGATGGATCGCAGTGTCCCCAACTTCCACTCATGCATTGAAACACAAAGCTCAAGCTTTTGCAGTCGGCAGCCATTCCATTTCTGTGTGTGATCTTCTTGGATGGTGACAGGATCCATGACTTCCCATGTGACAGGTAACAGATTCCACATGGCTGTCCTCACCAGTGTAACAAACTTGAACTTACTGAATCTTACTTGTTAACTTTTCTAATTACTTAATTTCAAAGATACTCCATTTAGCTTAACTTCAGTTTCCTCTTCTTATTTGCTGATTTTTACTCATCCCTGGTGCTACACAGTTCATCCCTCAACAACCTCCCAGCTTGTGTGCCTTGGTCTGCTCCTGCTCTCACTGATACATGGAAGTAGTTAGAAAAAGCAAATGAACAAAGAAAAAAGTAGAGACTTCCCTCCCCCACTTAGCAAGTTGCCATAGTCCATTCAAGGAAGTGCCACAGGACTTGAAATGTTAACTCTGATCTCTCTCCATAGTTGCTGCCAGACCTGCTGAACTTTTCCAGCAATTTCTACTTTTGTTTCTGATTTCCAGCATCCACAGTTCTTTGGGGTTTTATACTCTGCTCAATGCTGGTTGTATTTATTCACATTGTTTTAAATTTGTGGCCAAGTGAACAAATATCAGAAAATAAATAGTCTAATCTACCAAATTTATGAATGAAGTCATACCTTATTGTGTACAAAAAAACAACTCATTCCCCTTTTATATGCCAGTAGTACATACATTTTGTGTTCCTTTGTCTGTCCTACTGACTGCTGTGCAGTACATCCCTAGCAACTGTTGCTCAGTGGAGGGTAGATGACCTTAGTACAGGACACTGCAGTTAGCCTTGTAGGATGATCTTGAACAGCTTCTGGCTAAGGCTTTTAATTTCAAACTTCATTGTCTTGGACTGCCTGACAGGCAACAACAAGGGCAGTACTGGTGTTGGGAGAAAGAATGTTGTTGCCTTGGAAGAACACAAATCTTGTGCTCTGTGGATTCACTTTCATTCCCTTGAGCAGCACCTTATCAATCCCAGTGAGCTGGTGGAGTCCAGATTGCTGAACTTGCCCATCTGCTTGCAATATGCTTTGCGCACTGTAACCCATAGAGATGACAGCAACCCTCAGATCCTTCACTGCAGCATTCAGACATTAGGTGCTGCTGTATGCCGTTCATTAGCTGCAACATCAGCCATCAGGTATGGCAGAATTGGTGGTTCTACTGTTAGCTCTATGTTGGAAAGGATGGTTCCCAACATGCTAAATTGGTGCTAGATTCTTCCATACACATTGACATTGATCACAGACATTGTTAGGTTTACTAAAACACAAACACTTAAAAAACACGTACATCACCACTTTCAATTACTTATCTGAGTCCTCCGCAGCATCACACTTGCCATTTCTGGCTCCTACTGAGAGTGCAGCCAAGAGATTTGAGTGTGTCCACATTTATATATCCCGCACAAAGCTAACTTTTAAATCATGCAATGTCAGAATTATCTACGAGTAATAGTGTGTCTTCTTCTTCACTGTTTCTTGATGATCCTCTACTATGTGGCCATGTATGAATATGAGAAAGGATGAAGCCACAAGGATAAGTTTGTAATGCAGGGAGTAAACCATGGACATAAGAAGCACAGATCTATCTATCAATATCTGGAGATCAGAAGTGAATTTGGATCAGGGGCAACTGGGAATTCTGAAGGAGGAGTAGACATGAACTATACCATCACTTTTGGTGGTTTCAGACCTGACTATGGCTTTAGCAATGACTGTTGCAATAATGATCAAGTCTGCTTCATCCATCAGGGTTTGTAAATGTAGTCATGTCCTTCTCCAGATAATAACTGATGTCTTCAGATGCACACTGCCTTGGTCAGCAAAAGAGAGAGGAGTGCGGCAGTGAGAGTGGTGTGTAAGATGTTTGGGCATTGTACCTGTAATAGTGGAATAGCTGATGGCATGCACAAACAGAGAATTGTGGGTATGAGACTTGCCACAGTCCTAAACATATTTGTGTGAGTTGAAACCTCTAAATGTCAGACATGAGTTCAGATTTATAGAGTTTCTTGGAGGGTGTTAGATCTCATATTTTCAATGAGTCACGGGGTGGTTTTGGGTTGCTATTTAGCTGCTATTGTTCTATTTGTGAAAACTATATTAATCAAATATTAAATGTTATTATCTATGTCCTATGCACATTCAGCAACTGTCAGCCCTGTTCTGCTGCATTAGCCATGGACAACTGTTGGTTATTTTGTGTGTTGTTCAGTTATGGGCATCTCTAACAGACGGCGAGTGATCAGGGTGTGGTGAATTGATTCGCAAAAGCAAAAATACAGTAAAAAAACTGGTCAGTCACATGTAACTGCCTGACAAGTCTTGTAGACTTCAAAATGGAGACTGGTACAACCAGAATGTTTATTTCCAACTACTATTCATTTATAAAGATCATTTTATTTCTTTTTAAGATATTTTTCCATCTGGGAGCAGCACCTGAAGTAAGCAATGTAGTTGATAGGAGTTAGCATTTGAAAATATATTCATTGATTGACCACTCATCATGTCTTTGATATTTTTGGTATACAGTCGTACAGTCATACAGCATGGAAACAGACACTTCAGTCCAACCAGTGCATGCTGAACATAATCCCAAAATAAACTAGTCCCACCTGCCTGCTCCTGGCCCATACCCCTTCAAATATTTCCCATTCATAGCCCTATCCAATGTCATTTAAATGTTGTAATTCTACCCGCATTCACCATTTCTCAGGAATTTCATACCACAAGCAAACCACTGTGTAAAAATATTTGCCTCTCATGTCTTTTTTATATCTCTCTCCTCTCACCTTAAAAATGTGCCCCCTAGTTTTGAAATTCCCAAACCTAGAGAACAGGCAACTACCATTAACTCTATCTATATGTCTCTTGCTTCAAAAACTTCTGTCAGATCACGTCTCAACCTCCTGAGCGTCAGTGAAAAAAAGTCCCAGACTATCCAGCCTTTCTTTATAATTCAAACCTTCCATACCTGGCAACATCCTGGTAAGTTTCTTCTCAATCTGCTCCAGCTTAATAATATCCTTCCTATAACAGGGCGACCAGAACTGAACACAGTACTCCAGAAGAGGCCTCACCAATGCCCTGTTCAACCTCAACACAACTTCCCAACTCCTATACTCAAAGGAATGAGCAATGAAAGCAAGCATTCCAAATGCCAATTTAACCATCCTGTTTATATATGATGCAAACTTCAAAGAATTATGTCCATGCACCTCCCTAGGTCCCTCTGTTCTACAATGCTACCCGAGGCTCTAAATTAACTGTAGGACTAAAATGTAATACCACACATTTATCTAGATTGAACTCCATCTGTCCTGTTTGAGCTCATTGACCCATTTGATCAAGATTCGTTTATAATCTTACAAACCTTCTTCACTATCTACCATGCCACCGATGTTGGCGTCATCCGCAAATTTATAACCATGTCTCCTATATTCCTCTCCAAATAATAGAGTCATAGAATCATAGAGAATGGAAATCATATCTGGAACTCCACAGCTTTCTGCTTTTATTGTCTTCTATGTGTTGGCCTGAAACACCTACCAGTTCTATGTGGATTAAGGGCATATCTGTTCCAATTCATGAAGCCTTGCAAGACCTCCAGTGCAGCAAAACTTGGATGTTATTTCTCCCACATGTGTGGCAGCATTCCCAGTTTGATTCCCTGATTAATTTCCTCACGTGACTGCCAGCACTAACTCCAGCCACAGTAACCTCCTGTTTCAGACCAACAGACTGAGTTTGAGAGGCGATAACACTAGCCATATTTGAGACTGGGTGCAACCAATGAAAAGCATGGCTCACGTTGGTTGAATGTTACTGTCATTATTGAAGTGAAAATACAGCATGATGTTAGTGTGCTACCTGATCAAAATCAACGTGTGCAGATTTATTTTGCTTTGAAAGCCTCACAGCTACTCCCTGCCAATGTTGTGCAGTTTGATAGAAAGAGGTTAATTTTTTTTTAAGTACTACTTAAAGGGAGAATGACTGCAGAATTGAGATACAGAGGGATTTGGGTTTTCTGATGCAGGGTTCAAAAAGCTAGCTTTCAGTTACAGCACATCACTACAAAGGCTAACAGGATTCGATTGTATGAGGAACTAAACATAAAATAGAATTCCATACTTAAAGTTGTACAGACCTTAGTGAGATCACATCTCATACAATTTTGTTCTTTTTTTTATAGAGAAGAAAGTAATTGAATCGAGATGGTTTAGAGACAGAAGGCTGTACAGGACATTAGTTTTGGCCACTTTTTGACTATTGCGTGCAATTCTGGTCTCTCTTCTATCAGAAGGCTGTTGTGAAACTTGAAAGGGTTCAGAAAAGATTTACAAGGAAGTTTCTAGGGTTGGAGGATTTGTGCTGTAGGGAGAGGGTGAATAGGCTGCTGCTGTTTTCCCTGGAGCATTGGAGTCTGAGGGGTGACCTCATAGAGGTTTATAAAATTATGAGGGGCATGAGTAGGGAAAATAGATAAGGTCTTTTCTCTGGGTTGTGGGAGTGCAAAACTGGAAGGCATAGGTCTAGGGTGAGAGGAGAAAGATTTAAAAGGGGCCAAAGGGGCAGTTTCCATGCTATACATGTCTATGCCTCTATTTCTAGATTGATACCTGGAATGAGCAAGTTCTTTTGTGAAGATAAATTACACAGGCTGGGTTTTTGTTTTCTGCACCGAGTTTAGAAGAGTAAGAGGTTAGTTGATTGAAGTGTATAAAATCTCAAACTTTCTTGACATGGTTAATATGGAAAGGAGGTTTCCTCTGATTGGTCAGTCCAGAAGTAGTGGCAACGTTTTAAAATTAGGGGTTGCTCTTTCAGGACAGAGAAGATGAGAAATGCTTTCTCTCAGCAGGTTATGCAAATTTGGAACTCTGCCTGAGAAGTGCGGGAGAGGTAGATAGATTGTTGTTAGGGAATCAAGGGTTATTGAAGGTAGTTGGGAACGTGGAATTCAAAACACAAACAGGTCAGCATCAATTTATTGAGTGGCCAAATGGTCTACCTTTGCTCTTGCTTTGTATATTTTCCAAGTATTATCAAATATGAGTTCTACACATCTCAATACCAATCTGGGAGGGTATAGTTGCTGACCAGATGCTCAGAGTGCAGAATATCTGTTCTGCAGGGCCAGGTACAGACTTTCACTTGGGAAGAGTTTTTCCCAAAGCTGTAAAGGAACAGTTAATTGTTTTAAAAGAATGAACTCTTTTGTTAATGGTTCACTCTGATTTTTTTTTTGAAGATTAAGAACATGGGGACAGTATCATAACTGTAATCCTACTGAACCAGCAATCGAGAGGCACAGATGGAAGATCCCGAAATGAATTCCAATTCAATCACAAAACAAAGAGGAATTTAAACTTAATTAAATTAACAAATCTAGAATAAAATACTATTCAATAATGGCCTTGAAACTACTGGATTGTCCTAAAAAGAATTTTTTTCACTAATTCTCTTTTCAGGAAGAAATCTGTTGATCTTACTTATGTAATATGGTCCCAAAAGCCTGAAAATGATTATATAATTTATTATTTTCCTTCTGTCTATACCAGATTCACTCCATTTTCAAGAGAAAATTGGGACGGAAATAAATGCTTGGCCCAGCCAGTGATGCCTACATCCCCACAAATGAATAAGAAAAACTGTAGTTCTGCCTGTTATGATAGGAGATTCTACTTAAGGCAGTATATTCAGTGTGATTGGATACTATGAACTTATTGGCTTGGTCCTTGTTGGAACCCGGGAGTTATTTGCGTAGAAAATAGTTTTAATCTATTTATTTAAGAAATCACTTAAATAGAAAGTGAATGTCTTAAAGATAGATTTTGCTTGCGTACTTTGCTTTTAATACAATTTGAATTCAAAGATTCCATGTGCTGCATTTATAAAGAGTCACCACTCTTCCTGCCAATTAGGTTGCTTTGAGTTTGCAAAAATCAGTTGGCTGCCGTCATGTCTGCTTCATAAATTCTGATAGGTTTTGCTGTTTTAAATAACTGATGTATCGAATCAATCAATCCCCTACAAGCCACTGATTATTTGACCATGGCAATACAATTATTAAATTGACCAAGGAATCTATAATTATGAGGGGACAGGAAGCATGTTGGTTCTAATTCCTCCTGTAAAGACCGTGTCTTTTTGGTTTTATGTGTTTTTTAACAATTGTGGACTGGAATGAAAAAGCATGTTTAAAAAATATGTTTTAAAGAATTGCTGCGATATTTGAAAAGGATGTGACCTGACATTCATAATAAACAACATGTAAACTACTGTTTGAACAAACATCCTCTGGGTTGTGAACTCCGCCCTGACTCTGTTCACAAGCCGGTTAATGCGCAAGTCTAAAGACGATGCAAGACAATACAAAGCAGTCATTTTCCAGCATAGGAAATGTCCATATGTCAAGTCTTTAGAATTACATCCCTGTGTGGGGTCATGTTCATAAGTTGGGCACCCATGTACTCAAAGATTGGGTTGCAGTCAAATTGGTGCCAAGGGGTTGTGAACAGATGCAGCTCTGGTGGACCACAAGAATGATGACAAAAGCCT
Source organism: Chiloscyllium plagiosum (assembly GCF_004010195.1). Classification (NCBI taxonomy): domain Eukaryota; kingdom Metazoa; phylum Chordata; class Chondrichthyes; order Orectolobiformes; family Hemiscylliidae; genus Chiloscyllium; species Chiloscyllium plagiosum. Next base: position 54,451,897 of record NC_057719.1, read on the forward strand.
TTCACCTGCCAACAACTGTGATAGGTTCTTAGGCAACAGAGAAGCTTGGTCCTGCAAAGAAGATAAAAGTGATTGGATGTCCTCCGGCTCAGGAGCTGTCTCCGTCCACGAAAGTCAAAACCCACTTTAAGCCTGAAGTTAAATGATATATCTTTCCTTTGCCAGTTGTTGTCCGCTGTATTTCAAAACTGCCAAGTCAGGAACCTTTTATAAGTGAACCAGCCATGTATATCTTACAATCCAGTGGAAGCGTCCAGACAATGATGACAGAAATGCAATGTTCCGACCAGCATAAGAATCATATGGATCATGTCAGCAACCAATGGATTGGAACCACTGAGCTGCTTTCCCAGTTTTCCTAGATCATAACATTATCTGTGCTCAACCATATGTAAGGGGAAAAGTAGGCAAAAGTGAGCACTGCAAATGATCAGAGTGTAGATTAGAGCGATGCTAGAAAAGCACAGCAGGTCAGGCAGCATCCGAGGGGCAGGAAAATCGACGGTTCGGCAGAAGCCCTTCATCAGGAATGAAGGCCATATGTTAGGGGAGTTTATCAGGGATTAGAGTTTTAGCTCATATTGTTATCGACTCATGCATTATAATTGTTAATCTGTAGCTAGAGTCTCTTCATTTGTAATAAATAATAATTCTTGTTAAGTACAGAAACCTGGTCCATGCTGTCTGTAAACTGGGTCTGGAGTTTAAGAATTTTATCTACTTATCTTAATATCTAGCTTTTGTGATGATTCCCGAATAGCAAGATTGATTTTCAGTGAGCTACCCAGTGAGTCAACAATATGTTTATCAAGAAGCTATGTTCATCAGCAAAGCACCATGTTAATCATTAAGACATTACATTCATCAAGATGCTCTCAGTAGGAATCTCTAAGTGAATCTTAAAACCTTTCATGGGGTCATCATTATGATGTAGCAAGCAAGAACTGTGAAACAGTGTAAGATCACTGATGGGATGTTTTAACATGTGGAATGTTTGGAACTCCTAGAATAGTTCAAATGTTATATCAGGAAACATTTGAGGGAGAATTTCTGTCCAAGTTCTCCTGATGGTATACCATATCTACATGGAGCCCCAGTGGAATTATTTGTTGTCATTTTCCCAGGGTAGCTCACTTTCTCTATTCATATTTAGTATTTTACCAAGTGCTGTCTGTACTTCTATATACACTGGAGATATGGACAATATACATTCAAAATCTCAAATCACTACAAAAATATCACAATTTGTCTACAAAACCCAGCCAATCCAATAAGAGTGTACTCTCTCAGGCTGACATCTCTAGTAAGAAGGTATGTGTTCCTGTCAATCATCTGTGTTGGGTAGTTCACCTCATCTGTACATCTGACAATACTCCCAAAACAGGCTGTCTACTCCAAGCTTTGTCACTGCAAGTCGTTACCAGGAAGACAAAGAAAATGCTTCAAGAATATTCTCAAATGTCCCTGTAATAAAATATAATATTCCCAGAGATTCATGAGAATTTATTCATTAGTATTGGAAGACCACTTGAGGAGCAGCATTAAACCAGTACCAACCATCTCAAACATCTCCAACAAGCTCATGTGGCAGTTGAAAAGTGAGGCACTGGAAAAGAACAGCAGGTCAGGCAGCATCCTTGGAGCAGAAGAGTCAACATTTTGGGTATTATCCCTTCATCAGGAATGACATTAGGAATGACGTTCCTGATGAAGGGCTTATGCCTGAAACATTGATTCTCCTGCTTCTCGGATGCTGCCTGACCTGCTGTGCTTTTCCAGCATCATACCTTTTGACTCTGATCTTCAGCATCTGCAGTCCTCACTTTCTCCTAAGCCCATGTGGCAGCCAAGACAAACAGCAGGAGCAGCACATGGAAACTTGTGCATTCCATAGACTCATCTGATCAAACATTATCTTCCCTAGCAGTGGCAGGGTGTGCACATTTAGCATTGGATTAATTAATTACCTCAGTACCCACAACTTCCTCAGTCCTAAGAGGAAATTATTAAAAAAGAATAAAGTGGCATCTGTAATGTACTATTATGGAGCATAAGAACATAAAGAAAATCACATTTTCTTTCATGCTATTTATGCATTGAATAGAATTTTGTGGCTCCAGTCAACTATGGAAACCATTCAACAACTAGCCTTACTTCTGCAAAAATAAACGGGCCAGGTGTTCAGGAAACACAACAAATGATTTGACTAACTATTGCCAAGAATTTCTTTGACTTTACATGTGATAACAGACATTGCTGAGTGAAAAGCACAGTTCAGAGTCAAGTTGGCTTTGCTTATTACTTTTCTCACATTAGATTATGAGGTGAACCAGTTTATTAAAAAAATGCAATATGTTAAGTCCATTGCAGAGTATTGTCATTGGGAAAGTCTCTTCAACAAAATTATGTCTTTTTTCCAATTAGACAATTTTGATGAAATCAACTGAGCAACTCTTAAAGCTCTAAAGAGATCAATACAGCTGGGAGCAGATTGCTTTGTCAAGTAATATATATTTTCTTGTATTGCCTGCCAGACAGAAGACTAAAAGTTCAAATCCCACAGCTGTTGGTCACTTCATTTGAACTGGTTTCTGCGAATTTAACCAAGTGTGTGTGGTCCACTAGATGGAGCACAAGATGTTCGTCTCAAGGGGAGTAGATACTTATTTTCGCTCAATTCTTCTGAATGTCGACCACCAATTCTCTTGTTGGTCACCAACAGAACAAGAAAAAAGGATATTAAGAACACATGATGGAAGAATAGGCAGGATTAACTGATTAAATAATGGGAAAGGGATCATTCTGAACCCCTCTCTGAGCTATTTCCCACACACCTGCAACATCACCACCAAAAACAGGCAGTTTTGGGTCTGGCAATGAGTTACAATTAACAAAAAGATTAAGCCGTAGTGCAACCCAAATAGAACATCTTCATTTCTGTTTTTAACAGAAATGCGATGGGGGCAATGGCTGACCAACCGGCTTTCAGTGTGTAGGTTCCTCAGAAGTAAATATCTTAATGAGACTGCCTACCTAAAAGGAACAGCAGAAACTTCCTTTGTCAAATGTGGTATTGTGGTATTGGAAAAAATGACCAAAAGCATGGTCAAAAGATAGATTTTCAATATTGCCTCAAACAAATGAGAGAGAGAGAGAGAGGCAGAGGTGGATTGTGACAGAGCAAGAAAGAGTTTTTGAGAGTTTAGGGCTGAGACAGCTGAAAGCATGGCTGCTAAGATTGCAGTTGAGAGATTGAGGATAAGTAAAATATCCCAATTGGAGGGGTATAGAAATCCCAAAACTTGCAAGGCTAGAAGAGGTGAGAAAATTTACTCCTACCTTTCATGGTGCACTCAGATTCAGTCTCCTGATCATACCCCACTTATTAAATGGTGACAGAAAAGCAAGCAGTTAAAGGTCAAAAGTCAAATTACTTAGGTTAATGAGATAGAACAGCCCACGACAGAACAAAATTCTGCAATAGTCCTAGCTGTAAACAAATGATTCAGACCTACTTTTTGAGCAAAAATATATCTATTTCAAGTTGGAAAGAGTGGTGAATGTTATTTAATTATCAGATCATGAACCATTGTTGAGAAAATACCAGTTGCAGTTGGCAAAAGTACAATTACATGGCCTTGTAGCCATGGCACTTTAGATTAAGGGATGCTTTGAGAAACTCTGCAAGATAAGGAATGCCAGATAATAAAAAATTGATGTGAACTTCAGAACCAAGATTCCTCATTTGAGTGGGAATGTGCATTTTGCTCTCAACCTTCTTAAAATAGTTGAGATGGTTGAAGAAGATGAACTAGAATACCTAATGCTATTTAAAGCATTAGGAAAACAATTTGGAATATATCACACTGAAGCAAGTTGCTAAACTGTGGTAACTAAATAACATTACAATTCTATGTAGTTTAACAAAACATGTTAGGAAACATTTGCCAAGATGATAAAATAGGTGTAATTTGCCTCGTTACAAAACTAAGTGATGTTTAGTGATGGTTATTGTACACAAACATAATGGCTGCATCCAAATTTTTGTTGATTTTACTCAGGTCAGTAAGGTAATGGTGAGAAAAGTCCTCCTTACGTTTGCGGCTGACAAGAGTTACACTGGGGGCGGCACGGTGGCACAGTGGTTAGCATTGCTGCCTCACAGCACCAGAGATCCGGGTTCAATTCCCGCCTCAGGCGACTGACTGTGTGGAGTTTGCACGTTCTCCCCGTGTCTGCGTGGGTTTCCTCCGGGTACTCCGGTTTCCTCCCACAGTCCAAAGATGTGCAGGTCAGGTGAATTGGCCATGCTAAATTGCCCGTAGTGTTAGGTGAAGAGGTAAATGTAGGGGAATGGGTCTGGGTGGGTTGCGCTTCGGCGGGTCGGTGTGGACTTGTTGGGCCGAAGGGCCTGTTTCCACACTGTAATCTAATCTAATCTAATCTAAATTATCCAAAAGTAGAGTTTTGGTGTAGAAAGTGGATTCTGGCACATGCCATTGGACAAGCAATAAAGATTGCTTGCCACATTCATAACTCCGTTTGGGAGATTTTACTTTCACAAATAATTATTTGGGATTGTTTAAGTGTCAGAGATTTTTCAATGGACTCTCAATATTTTACAGGGTCTTTGAGGTACCATATGGTGCACGGATGACATTGATACATAGGGAAATAATCAAGGACCATGATCAGAGAGTGCACTAACACAAACAATTAGAAAGGCTCAAGCTTAATAACAAGTCTGAATTCTCCAAAGAATCAATTCACTTCTTGGGGCACATTGTCAACTGTAATAAAATAATGGCGGACCTGTAGAAGACTAAAGCTATCAAGAAGTTTCCCATTCTCAAGTTACTAACAAACCTTCAAAGATTCTTAGGGATGATAAACCAGGCAAAATGTTTACTTCATTTGGCAAACTATGACAGAACTCTTGAGACAATACTTCAACACAACACAAGGATGGTGTTGGGACCTACAACAAGAGGATACATTTCAGGGGATCAAGGGCATGTTGATATGGGCTAGCACATTGTGCTAACCCACAGTAATCTGGCCTTTGCAATCATTGTATTGGCTGATGTTAAAGCAACAGGCTGAGGAGCAGTATTCTTCCAGGAGCAACCAGATGGTCTCCTATACAGGAATGTGATTGGCTATGATTCAACAGAAGGTTCTTTACTTTGCGTGGGTTGTAAGGTATTTTCAGAATATATCCTTAGTCCTTCGGCATCTTGGCTTAAAAGTGGACATGAAAATATAGCATAAATGTTTAGTTGCTCTACTGGATGAGAAAGAACAAGCAAGGGCACCAAATTACCAAAATTTGCCTTTGAAACAATATGAAATATGTACAGTGGAAAATGCAGATGTGGTCTTCAGGGTGATGGTCAATAGCCTTACTATGCATGACATTGAGTTTGTTCAGGAAATTGAGTGATATATTGTAAAGTCCAATGTGATGCATGGTCAGAAAGCCATAATCAGCTTCATAAGCTAAGGCAGGAGCAAGTGAGTAACAAGAATGATTCACCATTTTTCAGTTTTGGGGAGGGGGTGGGGGTTTCAAATGTCAAATGTTGCTGGGGGGAGGTCAAGGCTAAAGATCCATCTTATTAAGTATGAAATCTTATTGTGAGCAAGACACCAATGTACAAACATGGAAGACTTACAGTTAACAACTGGTCATTCCAGCTTCACTTCAGGATTTCCTTGAGAATCATCAAATGTGGAGCCAGAACCTGGCAGCAATGTGATAACCTGCTATCTGTAAGGCAATTGAAAATCTCATAGCCATTGTGAAACTTGTGATATCCACAAACCAGAGCTACAAGAATCACTGATACCTGTAACATTCCCCAACAGACTGAGAAAGCCTATAGACAGAGGCTTATTCATACCAAAGGGAAGTCTGACCTTACTGCTATTAATTATTGCTTGTGATGGGTAGAGGTTAATAAGTTACACATCATAATTATGGATTATGTTATGTAAGTCTTTAATGAGATATTTGCAACACATGGTATCCCTGAGGGAGTCATTTTTGACAACAGACTGCTGATTGTTGTTAAGTGCTTCAGCCATTAAGCAACTAATTCTGGATCTGAACATTACAAGTACCCACAAACATAGCCAAATATGAAGGCTGGCAGTGACAGTGGTTTTACAGAAAAATGCTAATTCTCATACACCACTGCTAAATTACTGGTTCACCCCTTCCAAATGTGTTCCTGCACCAGAGTTGATGATGGAGCAGGAAGCTGAAAACTCAAGGCCATATCCTACTAAACAGATTGACTTATGTTTATACCCACAGGGCTATCATGGAGAATAGCTCATTGCTTGATTGATTGACTGTCACATGTACTGAAGTACAGCGAAAAGCTTTAGTTACGAACAGTACAGGCAGGTCAGAGTAAGCAAGGATGGACAGATAGGAAAGACTTAGACAGAGGCATTCAGATTACATTGTACAGGGAGTGCACTCGGCGAGATCAGCATCATGTCATGTCAAAGGAACAGGAGAATCAACGTTTCGGGCATAAGCCCTTCTTCAGGAATGAGATTCTCCTGCTCCTTTGATGCTGCCTGACCTGCTGCGCTTTTCCAGCAACACATTTTTAAGCTCTGATCTCCAGCATCTGCAGTCCCCACTTTCTCATCCAAGATCAGCATCATTTAAGACTAGAGATTCCATTCATCATTCTTAAATGGCCAAGAAGAAGCTGTTTGTGAAACCTGCCAGTGCATGTGTTCAAGCTTCTGTATTTTCTGCCTGATGGAAGAGTTGGAGGAGATCATTACTGGGGTGACAGTGTTCTTTGATGATGTTGGAAGCCTTTCCCTGGCAGCAAGCCATATAAATGGAGTCCATGGATGGAAGGTTGACTTCTGTGATGGTCTGGGCTGTGTACACAACCTTCTGTAGTTTCTTACAATCCTGGGCAGGGCAGTTGCCATACCAGGCCATTATGTATTCAGACAATATGCTTTCAAAGGTGCCATCTGCAGAAGTTGGTGAGGGTCCTTGTGGACATGCCAAATCAGATCAGATACTAATAGGCTTTATCATGCAAGATGTTTGGCATATTTGAACCATGGAAATGTGCATTGTTAAGACATGTTATGAGGAAATGGATAGTCATTCAATGAGCTACAGATTTTATCTTGTCTGAACAGGTAATGGAGTCAAATGAAGATGTAGCAGAAATCTTATCACATTACAGATTGATTGCCTATCACTGCTTGATTAATATGTTCCAAATGAGAAACTTGACAATGCAATGGACTGACACGGACCCCCCCACTGGTCAAGAAATGATCCAGTCAACCCTACAGAGGTCTGAAGGGATCTGAAAGGGTTAATACTGAGGAGATCCATAAGCACCACTCACTCTGGGGCTATCAAATGGATTTGTGGGCAACATAGCTGAGGATTTTAGATGAGTGAGACATACCATCCAGGTCCATCTTCTAGTCTATATACATCTTTCTCTGCTGGAATTTGAACTCTCAGCCTCCAGGTTACTAATCAGTACAACTGAACACAGACCTGGCACGTGGGGAGAAGGAGACCTAGTATAATTCCACATAAAGCAACTAAGGGGAATATTTCTGTTGTTAAAATCTTCAGGCAACATTATTAAAAGAAATATTCCTCCTATTCTATCAGAGTGTATAGAAAACACTGGTAATTCTTTGATTGAGACATTGTTACTAATACATAGTAATCGAATGAACTGTCACTGCAGATTAACTACTGGAGGTGTAGCTCATTCTCCTCTGATCTGGCTGGCAACATCCCAGAGAGCTGGAAAGTGTGTACACAAGACTTAGACTGAATCACTCGGCTGATTAGTGAGCAAACTTTTCTGGGTTGTCTTCTGAGTTTATTTTTGCAATATGCAGCAAAATGTTTTGTTCAGGTGATAAAGGCGTGCAAAACGTTCAATCTTCTCCTAGTTATGCAGAAAATTAAATGTGATCAGCTTTCTCCAACCAGATAAAAGAAGCAGGTACTTTTATGGAATTGGTTTAGTTTTATGATGACCTGCTATTGTTTGCAACAATTAAAACTAAAAATCTACAGCAGACATTTTCAGATAGGTACTGAAAACATAATAACATGGTGATTTGTCTTACAGTTTCAAGCCCGGCACGAGAACATGCAAGTCACTATATCGAAATAATAATCTACCTTCAAACATTAAGTTACCACTGTCACATATATGCACTTTTAGTTTATTTGTGCTTTTGCAGAGGAAGGTAATACTTTCCTTCAGAACCAGAAAGCATTCCAATAAACCTCCCTGATACTGCAGAAGTATTTTTGTCAATTACCTCTGAGAATGAGGTAGAAATTTATATTTTCTCTTCTTTAAAGTTCTATCTGTCTCACAGAAAAATAAATCTGTCAGGGAGCGCCTGCAGGGCTGTGTTTGACATGGGTTCATTGAAGAGGAACACATAATGGGTTGAATAACCTTTTCATAGTTCACATTTTATTACATTTATGTATTTTACGATGAGCTGCATGCCCCTAAACTCAACAAAATTGTCACATCAAAACATGCCAATGTTAAAAATGAACTGCTGCTCAGGCTAGCTACTAGTGACAGATGTATTAAACTTCCTGTTAGAAGGAGTGGGGGCTTATATAGCCTGCAGGTACTTACTGTAATGGATTGATTTTAAGAGGTACAGGTGAGGCACAATGCAGTTGCTTCTTCCATGTTAATATTCACTGTCATGGTTAGTTTGTTCCAATTCTCCCTTGTGGCCGTCACCATGTTAGTGGTCGAAGTCTTATCTAAATTGAAAACCTGTCGTTTATTAGAAAGTGAGGTTGCATTCGTTTTAATTATAGCACTCATAGAGGCACATCTCATGGTCTGAGTTCAATGCACGCAAATGTTCAGACTGTTCCTTTATAGCAACCGTTGGTGTAACCTGTTTTCTATTTGATTTTTCCATTCTTTAGTATTACAATCCTCTGTACTTTGATTCAACGGTTAGTTTCACTAGTGTCATGCAGACAAAATGGCAATGTTTTAATACACAAAGACACTTTTGCTTAGCTCTTCTCTACTCTGACCTTTTACATTAGGAAAGCTGTCTTCTACAGACACAAGCTCTCATTTGGAAAACGGCATGAAACCCACAAGGGAATGAGAAAAGATGGATGCATTTTATATAGTATACATTGCATCTTGCTCCAGGTAAGTTTCAGTTTGATTTAGAAATGTGGGAGCAGGAGGACGCAGTAGCAGTAAAGAGAGAAACCACATAAGTCAAACATTCTTCTCTTCTTCGGCACCAAGAGTGACTTAACAGAAAGGTGATGAGTTGATATGTCATTGAGCAGATTGTTTCAATTCCAGTAAATTTTGGAAAACAAATTTCTTGACTACTACAGGAAAAGAAAGGTAGGATGTACTGGCCCTGGATTGTGTTCAGAGGAAGTTCATGAGAACGGTCCTAGAAATGAAAAGCTTAACATATCAGGAACGTTTAAGGCTCAATGGAGTTTAGAAAAATGAGGGGGGAATCTAACTGAAGATTACAGAATAGTGAATGGCATGGACAAAGTGGATGTTGAGAAGATGTTTCCATAGTGGGCGGCACGGTGGCACAGTGGTTAGCACTGCTGCCTCACAGCGCCAGAGACCCGGGTTCAATTCCTGCCTCAGGCGACTGACTGTGTGGAGTTTGCACGTTCTCCCCGTGTCTGCGTGGGTTTCCTCCGGGTGCTCCGGTTTCCTCCCACAGTCCAAAGATGTGCAGGTTCGGTGAATTGGCCATGCTAAATTGCCCGTAAGTGTTAGGTAAGGGGTAAAATGTAGGGGTATGGGTGAGTTACACTTCGGCGGGTCGGTGTGGACTTGTTGGGCCAAAGGGCTTGTTTCCACACTGTAATGTAATCTAATCTAATCTAATTGTTAGGGGTGACTAGGACCTGAGGGCATAGATTGTGTTCAGAGGAAGTTCATGAGAACGGTCCCAGAAATGAAAGGGGAAAGGGAAAGAGTAAAGGGAAGATCTTTTAGAATGGAGATAAGAAGAAACTTCTTTAGCCAGAGATAAGGCCAGGTTATTGAGTATATTGAAGACAGGGATAGATAGGTTCTTGATTATCAAGGTGATCAAGGGTTACAGGGAAAAAGCGGGGGAATGGGGTTGAGAAACTCATCAACCATGATTGAATGGCGGAGCAGACTCTATGGGCTGAATGCAATCAGAATTTAGGGAGCCGAGAAGAAGATTAGCAAGCAGAGTCTCTTAAATAGTAATCTCTAGATTAATCCCAGAGCCAGATGGAAGTGAGTACAGAAACAGGAAATTAAGACAGATGAATGCATGCCTGGAAGGATGGTGCAGGGGGAGGGGGGGGGGGGGCTTTAGGTTTCAGACATAGGGACTAGGTTTAGGGGAAGAAGGCACCTGTATAAGCCTTACAGACTGCATCACAATAGAGCTAGGACAGAGTTCCTCACAAGATATTAGAGTATACAGCTAATTGAACTCAAGCTAGCTGGAGTATTGTGTACAGTATGGTCGACACACTATGGGAAAGACATGAATGCATTGAAGAAAGTGCAGATATGATTTACAAGTATGGTTCTGGTAATGAGAAACTTCAGTTATGAGGATAGATTGAAGGAGCATTCTCGTTGGAGAGAAGAAAACTGACAGGAGATTTGATAAAGGTTTTCAAAATCATGAGTGGGCTGACAGATTAGACAGGGAGAAACTTCCTGCTTAAAATGAAGAAAAAGAGATTTGAATAAAAAAAGGGATTTGTGGCAGAGAAAGAACTTTTTCACACAGTTGAAGCATATATTGCACTGCCTGGAAATGTGGTGCAGGTGGGTTCAATTGAGGCATTCAAGAGGGCAGTGACTGGTATTCGGAAAGAAGTAGTGTGGAGGAATATGGGGGAAAAGCAGGAGATTGGAACAACACAGTAAAACCGGTGCAGAGAAGATGGATCAAAAGGTTTTCTGCTGCTCTGCAACACTGTTTTGGCAATAGTGCTGCTGAGGGAAGTTTAAACTAACTCAGCAGAGATATGGGAATGAGTGAAGAAACACCACAGTGCACACAATGCTGAGAGAGGCAGATAGCACTAAAACAGGGAATAGTAAGTTAATAGGTGGAGTTGAAGTAAGAGGAAAATGTGATTAAGTCTAAATCAGGATGACACCAAATGTGGATAACTGTGACATTATCTACTTTGGAAGCAAAAACGGGAAGGCTGATCATCAATTGAAAGTGAGACAGATGAAAGTGCAATGAGACCTGGGTGACCTCGCACACCAGTTGCTGAAAGTAAGCACACTGGTGCACCAGACCAAAGAATGCAAATAATGTGGCTTTTACAGCAAAATAATTCAAATGCAGGAAGAAGGATGTCTTGCTACAATTGTACAGGGCCTGGGTGAGACCACACTTGGAATATCGTGTGCAGTTTTGGTCTCCTTATCTGAAAAAGGATATTCTTGCTATAAAAGGGATGCAGCAAAGGTTTACCAGACTGATTCCTGGGATGGCAAGACTGATGTACAGTATGAGGAGAGATTAAATCAGTTAGATTTAATGTCAGATTTAAATTACTTTCAATTACATTCACTCAAGTTTTGAAGAATAAAGGGTTTCACATTGAAAGCTATGAAATTCTAAACAGAGTAGATGCAGGAAGTGATGGGGAAGACTTGAAACAAGGGTCACAGTCTAAGGATAAAGGATAAATCATTTATGACCAAGATAACGAGAAATATCTTTACTTAGAATGGTGAATTGGTGGAACTTGATGTCACAGAAAGTAGTCTAGACCAAAACGCTGTCTGATTTCAAGGAGGAGTTGGATATAGCTCTTGGGGCTAAAAGGCATCAAAGGATGTGGGGGAAAAAAAAATGTTAGGGGATACCGACTTATATGATCAGCCATGTCCATAATGAATAGTGGAGCATGTTCAAAGAGTCAAAAGGCCTATCCTTCTCCTATTTTCCATGTTTCTATGTGAATACACAAACTATCTTTAGTTAGATTGGGGAATCACAGCAAAGATTTCCTTGTAAAAATCTGATACTACAGTTATGACATACATGTTAAATAGGCCTAACTGCAAATTGCCCAGAAAGACAAGAAAGAGGAAAAAAAAGAGTTTTAGTTAAGAAGACAATTGCAGTTCTCGTGAAAGAAGATGTTTCAGAGGGTTTAATCAATTTGGCTAGAGTAAAGGAAAAGAATGGTAAAGTCTATAAGGAAATTACAGAGAGATGCAATTACCCATATATTGACGGGTTAGTGGCAGTGCAAGGGACAATGAAGGACGAGGAACAATGGTTTGATGTTCCAAGTGCTCAGCAGAATTTCCGAGAGCAAGATGTACCCAGTCCAACACAGGGGAAGGCACTGTTTGATTGGGTTCTTGGAAATGAGGTTGCCGAGTAGATAAAATGACAGGAATGGAACATTTGAGAAACAATGATATTTTTATTATAAGGTTAAGGTTGATGGTAGAAAATTTACATTGATCAATTGAGACTAAGAGTGGACTTCAGTGGGGCAAAACATACCAAATGCAAAAGATGGCAGACAAAACAACAGCTGAACAATTGGCTACCATTAAGCAGGAGATGCTTTGGGCACAGTCAAGCTATATCTCCTCAAAAGGGACAGGTAAAATAATCATCTCAGAGCTCCCTGGATGACAAGGGAAGGAGAAATTAAGTTAAAGAAGGAAAAGTGTACGTCGGACAAGTGTCAGGGACATAAGTTGAAAACCAAGCTTAATGCAGAAGGGAGGTGGAAAAGCAAATACAAGAAGCACAAGAAAGAATTTTGCAAGAGCAAGGAAATAAGAAGTCTCTAAGTCTGAGCAAACATCATCCTGTATGACTGGATAAACAAAACTTGATCATTAACCAATGGATTGATCACAGAAAAGCAGTAAGAAAAATCTCTACAACGACTTCCTGTAATATGGATAACTTGCTTAACCTCCAAGTAATTTCTACTATAGGAGAACAGTTAAAAACCTTCGACAAGGTTTGTCCCTTTCATTGATATTTCCTTTTTGTACAGTCTCCAATAAAACTTGGGAAACTTATAATCCTTTTGTTCCAAGGTAATGGATAATGTCAATGCAATTTATTATCAACTTTTGGGAAATAACTTTGATTTAAAATGTCCAATACATTCTTAAGCTATTTCACAACTATATCTATGAGCATATTTTCTTACTATCCTGAAACCACTTCACACTACACTGTAACTTACTATTATTTTATTTGTACGATTAATGATGGATTGTGACTTTTATATGAGTAGACTAGACTATTCTTTGCAAAATTGTATTGAATTATTGACAAATGGTGATTGTTATAATTAATACATTCCTAATTTGTTAGACCATTTTTTATGGTCTTGAAAGTCCCCAGTCTGATGATCCTGGAAGGGCAAAGGATCTCAAAAATTTCATTAACAGGTGAAACCAGCTGTTTCATGCTGCTGCTATATTGTAGCAACACAGTCAGCCTTTAGCATGAGCATTATACTGCCAACAAGCCAAAAATATGTTCTGCCTATTACACAAATGAGTACTTGTAATATATAAATTTCAGTGTTTGTGTGGTGCCAAGTATGTAGGCAATACACTCCAAGTGATCATGTTAAACAGCTTGTCCCTTCAGGAGTTTACAACAGACAGATTACTGACTGTACCAGCTCACTTCACTGGTTTGTGTTGCAGACTGGTGGCCAACTGGTTGAGGTTAACACGAAGGGCTCTCCATCTCAGCCTCTGCCCTCTCCTGAGACACGGTTATAACATCAACAGTCATCTCTCTCTGATGACAGAGCATCCCTAGGATCTGGGAAGGCAAAAATGACTTTACCTTTAATTACTGACCATGTCGAACCACTTTTTGCTTGCAAATAATAAAATATAGCTTCCAACATTAGTTGTGATTCTATGAATGGATAGAAATTGTAAAATAATGCTCAGCATGCCAAGAATTATTTTAAACATTAATTCAGGATCATCAGTTAGCTTCTCAAAGCCCTGACCTCATGTACACGGGAAGCTAAAAGCATTAATATATAGAGCTCTGTTCTTTGCAGACAGAAATTATGTACACACATTCTGCCCATTTCAATTTCAGATAATAAGGGACAGCTATTATCTGGATATGTCTTCTACACAATTTCTTGACCAAAGTCAACCTGTCTGATCTAAATTTAAACAAAGATTGGTTGTTCACTGTCAACCATCATCTAATCAGTACATTCTCCCTGGCAATGACTTGACAAAGCACAGTGTTCATTTATCAAGCAACCAGCACACTCATCCCATGCCTTATAAAATCCTGTTCCCCCATTGCAATGGTTTTCTTGCAAATGGTTTTATGTGAGAGAGGGAGAGAGGGAGAGAGAGAGAGAGGGAGAGAGAGAGAGAGAGAGAGAGAGAGATGAAAATCTTTGAAAAAAATCTTTTTCAGCAATAATCAAGTATATATTCATTAAACTTCATGTATAAAATTTTATACTGGGCTCCAGTATGTCTAGTGTAAATCTGTATTTGAGAAAAAGGCCTTTTCATTCTAAACCATATTGGTTTATGTTCTGCATGGACACATAAATGCATTCTTCCATACTTTATTGCAATTAATAGTCAGCCCACTCAACATAAATATAATGATCAAGAGATGTACTGACATCACATGAGGCTGAGTTTTGCAGATCTGCTTATGAGATATATGCTGCTGAATAGCTTATAGTCCTTGACTCCTATGATAAGGTAAAGGAAACAGGCACAAGAGAAAATCAACAAAAGCAACATAATGGAACAAGGGATTCTGTGTGTAGAAAAAAAGTGACGTGAGCCATACAATTTGGAATATTATGTTCCATTCCTGCTACAAGAAAGATCTTGTGAAACTTGAAAGTGTTCAGAAAAGATTTACAAGGATATTGTCAAGGTTGGTAGTTCTGAGCTGTATGGAGAGGCTGAATAGGCTGGGGCTGTTTTCCCTGGAGCGTCAGAGGCTGAGGGGTGACCTTATAGAGGTTTATAAAATCCTGAGGAGCATCATTAGGGTGATTAGCCAAAGTATTTTCCCTGAGGTGAGGGAGTCCAAAACTAGAGGAGATATGTTCAAGGTGAGAGTGGAAAGATTTGGAAGGGACCTATGGGCAACATTTTCATACAGAAGGTGGTGTTTGTATAGAAGTGGTGGAGCCTGTACAATTACACATTTAAAAGGCATCTGGATGGGTACTGAATAGGAAGGGTTTTGAGGTATGTGGGCCAAATGCTGGCAATTGGGATGAGATTAATTTAGGATATCTGTTCGGCATGGAAGAGTTGGACCAATGGGTCTGTTTCCATGCAGTACAGCTCTATAACTCAATGACTGTATATAGAAATTCTTGAGGGAAGTGATCCTTCACTAATTAAGGAAGTAAACAGTCTATTTTGCAGCCTTCACTGGAAACCCCAAATAACTCAACAATATTGAAATTAAGGTTGAAACTTTATTGCTGGAACAGCACAGCAGGTCAGGCAGCATCCAGGAAACAGGAGATTCGACGTTTCGGGCACAGCATCTGCAGACCTCACTTTCTCCTCCAATATTGAAATTAATCAGACTCAAAGAAAAACACACTATTAGTTGAAATCATACCTAACACAAAGGAGGGTATGGAGACCAGTCAATTCTTCCCCATGATATCACTGCAGGTGTACCTCAGGGTAGATATTTTCTAACCAATTGGTTCATAAATATTATTACACACCTCTGGAGCAGGTAAGGCTTGAACCTGGGCTTCCTGGTTCAGACGTAGGGACACTGCCACTGCAAAAGTGCCATAAGTCTGTATAGATATGTTATAATGCATTTCATGACAGGGACATGAGACTTGAACTCAGGCCTTCTGACTCAGAGGTAAGGACACTACGACTACACCACATGTCCTCGTGTGAATGTTCCCAGCCCAACTATCTTCAGCTCCATCATAAATTAACCTCCTTCGAACATAAGGAGAGAAATGGGACATTCTGGTGAGTGCAAGATGTTTTCAGATTGTGAAGCAACCCATACCTGTATGCAGCATGACCTGGACAGAATTCAGATGAGGTAAATAAATTTGCACTAAACAAGTGTCACTAATGATCATCTTTAAGAAAAGAAACTGTGATATTCTCTCCTTAATGTTTAGCTTAGTTGCTATAGCTGAATTGCCCATCAATTTCCTGGGGATCGTCATTGACTAAAGACTGAAATGGAACAGCCACATTTTTTTTTAAAAATTCAGTCATTCTTTCTGGAGCTGGAGAGACCAGATTACAGTAGAGCATGGCATATTATTGTGGGGAACAAGAGTTACTCTCCCAAGCAAAGGTCACCATCGGATACTGGCTGAATTCCACCACGAATCATCAAACAGGAATTTTCAAAATGAAGATGTTGGTGAGAAGTTATGTGTGGAGGCCAGGATTGGATGCAGACATAGCTGTGTTGGTGGGACAATGCTCTGAGTGCCAACAAGACCAGCAGCTCGCCGATATTTGTGGGATTGGCTGGGTAAACCCTGGATTCGGCTGCACACATTTCATGGGCTTGATGTTCTTTGTCATTGTGGATACCCATTAGAAGTGGTTGGTTATGCATAGAGATGGTTCGTCAAATATGGGGACAATGATAGAAAAACTGCGTACATCTTCTGGGAACACACAGACTCACGAAGTGTTGGTCACAGATAACGGGCCATTGTTTACCAGCTGGAAATTTGTTTATTTCCAAAAGTCGAATGGTGTTTGTCATTTAAGCTCAGTTCCATACCATCCATCATCCAATGGTCTGGCAGAAAGCAGTCAGAAGTTTGAAAACAGGCTTATCAAAACACGTTGCAACTTTGGTAGTTACCAAACAGTCCCATTTCCTGTTCAATTATAGGAACATCCCTCTTGCAAATATAGAGAGAGTTCCAGCAGAGTTGCCAATGGAGAAAAATCCCCACACCGGGTTAAATCTGATCTTCTTGGACCTGGGAGTGGGACGGTAAAATGGCATCAGGAATGCCAATTCCAGATTCAAGATTGCGCAGCGTGAAAAAGACAGTTTACTTCAAGGGATGAAGTTTGATGTAGAAATCACAGCAATGGGCTCTGCATGTGTGGTCAGGTCCAGTGATGTACAAAGTTCGGGTGGGTGCAACAGTCCTGAACAAGCATGTGGACCGTATGTAAGCTACAAATTCACAAATGGTGTAGGAGCAAAATATGCCTGGCTCCTTGATAGCCATTCTGACTGTTCTGAAATCTGTGAGTTCTCCCTCTCCATCAAGCCTTGAAAAAACCTTGGAATCTGGATGGTCACAGTGGATGGCACCACCTTGACATCTTTGCCGCCTGAAAAGGGGAATGAATTTCTTCCAAGAGACTTCAGTTGCAAGATGTGAGCTACTTTGTGTTATACACCACCTGTATCAGAGGCAGAGTTAGAGGTATCTGACCTGGTGCGTAAACACTTCAGGGGAGCTACAAAAAAAGAACCAGCCTATGTCATGAGAATCAGAGGGGGAGGAATGTAGTGATCAAAATGAGGTCAGCCAGGTGGATATCATAGAATATGAGTTCCCTAGTTGTGGCTGTTAATGTGATCCAGTCAGAGATCCCTGGCTGAGAGATAAGAACGGGAGTGTCAGATGGAGAAACAAAGAAAATAGGTGCAGGAGTAGGCCATTCGGCCCTTCAAGCCTGCACTACCATTCAATATGATCATGGCTGATTATGCAATCTCAGTAAGGTAAAAACAATGACTGCAGATGCTGGAAACCAGATTCTGGATCAGTGGTGCTGGAAGAGCACAGCAATTCAGGCAGCATCCGACGAGCAGCAAAATCGACGTTTCGGGCAAAAGCCCTTCATCAGGAATAAAGGCAGAGAGCCTGAAGCGTGGAGAGATAAGCTAGAGGAGGGTGAGGGTGGAGCTAGGCAGGTCGGACAAGTCCAGACA
>NC_057719.1:54471076-54552686 GCF_004010195.1 Chiloscyllium plagiosum
CTATTGTACTCTCTGCTACTTTCTCCCCCCCCCCCCCCTCCTCTAGCTTATCTCTCCACGCTTCAGGCTCTCTGTCTTTATTCCTGATGAAGGGCTTTTGCCCGAAACGTCAATTTTGCTGCTCGTCAGATGCTGCCTGAATTGCTGTGCTCTTCCAGCACCACTGATCCAGAATATGCAATCTCAGTATCCCATTCCCACTCTCTCTCTGTACCCTCGATGCCTTTAGCTGCAACTGCCATGTCCAGCTCCCTCTTGAACATATTTAATGAACTGGCCCCAATAGCTTCCTGCGGGTGAGAATTCCACAGGTTCACAACTCTCTGAGTGAAGAAATTATTCCTCATCTCAGTCCTGAATGGCTTACCTTTTATTCTTAGAAGTGATCTTTAGTTCTGAACTTCCCCAGCATTGGGAACATTCTTCCTGCCCCTAGCCCATCCAGTCCCAACAGAATTTTAAATGTTGCTATGAGATTTCCCCTTATTTTTCTAAATCCCAGCGAGTACAAGCCCAATTGATCCATTCTTTCCTCATATGTCAGTCCTGCCATCCCAGATATCAGTCTGGTGAACCTTCACTGGACTCCCTCAATAGCATAATTACCCTTCCTCAGTGTAGGAGACCAAGACTGCACATAATACTCAAGGTGTGACCTCGGAAAGGCCCTGTGTAACTGCAGCAAGACGTCCCTATTCATGTGCTCAGATCCTCTCGCTGTGAAGGCCAGCATGCCATTAACTGTCCACACTGCCCGCTGAACCTACATGCCAATCTTCAGTGACTATTTCACTATGACACCCAGATCTTGTTGCACCTCACCTTTTCCCAAGCTGTCACCATTCAGGTAATAAATGTAGTTCTCCCATAACATCATAATCTCATTTAATAGAAATAATTATGCCTATGGGAAAAGTGGGGTTAGGAGCTGACCATCAGAAAATAATACTCAAAAATCACCCGAAAGCCTAACACAAAGTGTAGCACAGCGTGAATGAAGGTTTGTCATTGTAGAAAGAAACAAAAGTAAATTTAACACAGTACATTTAAGAAATATTGTTAATGCAGGGATAGAGGGTCATCATCATCACCACCTTCAGGTGCAGTTGTGGTTGCAGAAGTGGATTGCCCTCTTACTGTTTCTTGGAGGTTGGTTTCCATTGTGTGATATGTAGGTACCAGAACAAATTAGAAAAGCAAATGATATGTGAAAGAGTAATACAGTCCTACAGTAGACAGGGTTTATACAGGAATTATACAAGAATGTTCTTGTCTCAGAGAGAGAGCAATGAACATTCATTAGTTTAATTTTTGAGATGAAGCTGCTGTTTGTATAGTAGTGTATCTCTCACATGCTCTGACAGCAGCTGACACCGCTGCATGCACAGAATAAAGCGTGCAAAATAATTGCCGCTGGAATCGCGCTATTGTGAACAGAGGTAAACATTCTTGAAAATATCGTTCCCTAAATCTTCAGTGACATTATAGCCAAATTGTGCTACCTAAACACACTTTATATGAGAATTACCTGCAATCTGCCTTCCTGTTTTTGTGATCAAACTGGATAACCTAACATTTATCCACATTATATTTCATTTGCCAAGTATGTGCCCACTCAGCCAGTCTGTCCAAGTCACCATGCAGCCTCTTAGCATCCTCCTCACAGCACACACTGCCACCCAGTTTAGTGTCATCTGCAAATTTGGAGATATGGCATTCAATTCCTTCATTCAAATCATTATTATTTATTGTGAACCTCTGGAGTCCCTGCTTATCTCATTAATCACTGCCTGCCACTCTGAAAAGGATCGATTTATTCCAACTCTCTGTTTCCTGCCTGCCAATCAGTTCTCTAACCATTACCTCCGATACTATGAACTTTAAGTTTCCTTATTAATCTCTTGTGTGGAACTTGGTCAAAAGACTTTTGAAAGTCCAGATACACAACATCTACTGATTCACCCTTGTTCAATCTACCTGCCACATCTTCAAAAAATTCCAGACGATTTGTCAAGCATGATTTCCCTTTAGTAAATCCATGCTGACTTGGACTGATTCAGTCACCACTTTCCAAACTCCCAGTTAACTCCCAAACACATCTGTTCACTCTGAGAGCTGACTCTGAGGGAGCTGGGTAAGTGTCAAAGATTTCCCATGTGTAAGTCAAGGGTGACTTGGTGACAGAATACCAACTTCTGTGGAGTTATTTCAGTCTCTGCTTTCTGATACCAGACAATTTTGTATCCATGTTGCTTCTGCCTTTTTCATTCCACAGGCTACAATGTAGCTCCTCTCCATTGTGTGGCATTGCATTGAACACCTTTTGGACATCCATGTACACCATATGAACTGCTTTGTTCTCATCAAACTCTGTTACCTTTGCAAAAAATATTCCAGCAACTTAGTGAAACACAATTTTGTCTTTGGAAATCTATATTGACTTTAATCTATATTCAGAGTTACAGATGAAATGTAGATCATCTCCTAAATACTGTGCTACTGGCAGTCGATCAGATTGATCCACTGAAAACTACGTCTGGCACTGCCACCTTTCTAGTTGGATGGAAAACATACTGCTGTAGAAAATTAAACTGAACACACTCTAGGAATCTTCACCCCTCTCTGTTATTGTAAACCATTACTATCCCAGTCTATAATCAGATAACTAAATTCCCACATTATTATTATCTGATAATTTTTGCATCTCCTGGTCTGTTTTCTCTACTTCAGCATTTTTAAGATCTCCCACGAGAAACCCTAAGTTAAAGAAGAACCATATCTATTAATGTGCTAGCCACAAAGCTCTTCACACCATTGATGCTTAGCAGTGACACCAGTTACTGCTCAAATTCTGAAACCTGGAGCTCAAATTACTGCAACTGGCAACACTTTGTGCACAAGTGGTTTTCCAGGACACAGCAAGTGTCCCAGAGTTCCCAAACAGTACTGTTTGTACATTCTAGAGGTTGAAGCAGCCTTTCTGATACTGTTAGACATTGTTAATGTTGATAATCCTTGATATTAATAAACCTTAGTAACTCTAATACACAAAGTTAGATAAATCTCTGAATGTGTATTGGAATCAATGACAAAGGAATAAGTAGAACTTTGCTTTAGTAATGATTTATGAGCTCAAGGTCATCCACACTTTTTGAAGAATGATCGTACAAAGTCATCAGGACAGTCGTCCTAGCATCAAAGGATTGATGTTTTACTAAGTGGATAGAAAGATAACTTTGAGAGGATTTCCCATTACCACAACAATTGGCCAAGCATTGGGGTAGTTTGAAGGTATACAACTGGGCCAGATTAGTCTGATTGTACTATAAATAACATAGCGGGGAAGAACGTTTGGAAAGGGGAAACAATGCAAGTTTATAAAAAGGAGCAGCTTGATGGATGTGAGAAAAAGTATAAATAATGAAGAGAGCAGAGCTAGTCCAAGATAGTTCACATTTAGTCATTTTATAGCAGGAAAACCACAAAACAAAAAAAGACTTCAATGTGTGAAGGAACAATAACAAAGCACATATGTCCAGGCAGTGGAGGATGTGGATGTTTCAATTTTAGGTCTGGAGGTCTCAAGTCTCAGGAATAACTTAGACCCGGAGGAATTTGGTGAAGAGGCAGGGGACAATAGCATATGATCACTCTTGTACCAGTTGAATAAATGCATGAAGTTCCTTTAATCAGAGAAATAAAAAGATAAACAAAGAATAACAGATAATAACATCTTATCATCGGATAGTTATAATGATGGTGGACCTATTTGGTCAACATGGTAGAAACCACATGAAAGCAATGAGAGATGGGAGGCCTAAGAAGCCAAATCTGGATATGTTATGGACCAGGCCAGACCCTTTCAACACATTTTAAGGTGGTAGCCTAAACCCTAAATGTTTCTTATTTTAATGGCAGATGGCTTTAAGCAAAACAGAATTTATTTAAACACAACAGGTGAAACACGAATAAAAGAAATCAAAAGAATTTAAAATAATTTAACTATTGGAAAACTTAACTGACCCAATACAGTATTTATTACTAAAAAACAATTCCAATATAGTAACATCCCACAAACACACCCCTTGCTAAATTCAAACACAGATTCTTACAGGCAGGAGGGAACAACATCCAAAGCAATTTCAGAATTCAGAAGAGTTCTTTACTGAAGGTCGCAGCTCCCCTGGACTCTCATATCTTGTGACTGCTACAGCTAAAAAAAACTAGAAAAAACCTAAGCTACTAGAACTGGTCACTCCCCTTCTATTGTTAAATTTGTCTCTTCCTAGACTCTTCAGCACCTCTGCGTTTATCTCTCTTGAAAAAAGCCAGGGACAAAATAACTTTTTAAAAGTGACAACATTATTACATAGATACTATTAAATTGGAGAAAGAAACTAAATTAAGGAATTCATAATTTTTATGATATTGTGGTTAAGTAAAATCTTCAGATGACCAGCAATAGCACCATATTGTGGAAGTTAGCTGGACTGAGTCCTCTGTTACCATCCTCTGTTTAGTTTGGGATCTACGGGGCCTGTTTTGTATACTTTGATTAAGAAGACCCACCAGATAATCTAAGAAAAGGCTCTTGTCTTGTGCATTATTGCATGATAACAGTAATGCACAAGTTCCATTCGTAAGATCAACATTGATACAAAGAGTGTTGTTGAGTGATCCAGATGGTAGGTGAGTCTCATTTGAGTTTCAGATCTATTTTGCACATTCAAGTCTACATAGTTAAAAATCAAACAACACCAGGCTATAGTCCAACAGGTTCAATTGGAAGCAATTAAACCTGTTGGACTATAACTTGGTGTTGTGTGATTTTTAACTTTGTTCCACCCCAGACCAACACCGGCATCTCCAAATCATCACGTCCAAATGGCATTGTGTTGAATGGCGTTTAAACATTCCTCAGCATTAATCTTTTCAGAGCCAAAGTACCCTTTAAAACAACAGACAAGCAAGGAAACTGCACTCAAGAGAAGATAGAGATGTTCTAGGTAACTTCAAGTTACTACAAATAGTATAGGAAATGGATTAAGAGTGAAAGTATAATTCTGAATACAAAATTCAATTATGACAAATGTAAAATATGCTGCTGATTTGCTATTGCCTGTTATCCAATACTGCACAAGTCAATACTCCGCCTGTGTCCTTTATAAACTGGTCTGTTATGGAGGAATCATTGATGAATGCAAATGTGTAACTTAGAAAGTAAAGCTGTGCTTCACCAATAAAACTGCAGTGTTCCTATAAAATTAAAAGATTTTCACAGTGTTGCATGCTTAGCGAAAATTTGTTTCCCTGAACTCAGTTTTTAATTTAAAAACACTGCTAGGCAAAAGGCAGCTATCACTTCAGTCCCTGTGTTTCATGGAAATCTAATGCTGTTCACTTATTTTACAAGCAATAACTGAGAATAATTTATTAGATAGGCAAAATGTAGTCAAAGCATCAAGTGCAGCACACAATTAAATTTGTGGAATATGCTCCTCACCAGAAATCTGCAAATTATTCTTAAAATCTGTTTTAACCAGAGGTAATTTTGACTTGGAACATATGTTTAGGTACGGTGGACAAGAATTCAGCTCTGGTCACAATCTAAATTCCAGGCAGAAAAATGTCTAAGATATCACTTATTTTAAGATGATTGAGAAGAAATTTGATAGCTTTATAGTCAGATGACCCATGACCTCCACGATTGTTCCAGGAATATTGATATTTTTTCATGAGCATGGATAAAAGCTTGTCAAGTTTAAAGCTAGCTAGAAATATTTTATTTTTTCCATTTGATTTTCTCAGGTATTTTCAATTGTTACGGTTCATTTAAAAACAAGTCACATCCTGTCAAACAATTGAACCCCAGTGTCCTGCCTGAGAAGCAGGGATATTAACCATTATACCAACAAGGAAACCTAGCTAGAGTCTGCAATTTGCAAAGTGCAAAAGTGGAACAAACAGTATTCATGCAGCCAGGGCTTAGACAATCAACTTCCTATCGAAAACAGACAGACCTGGCCAGGTGCTAACGGCCATTGTTTCAGAACAACCTGGTGTTTACATCTCCAGTGAACCTACTTTGTTGAACGAATGCTCCACTGACTTGGTGGCACCCAGCTCAGTAGGAGGCCAGAGGCGTAGCCCAAGATTCCAAACAATATTCCGCGATCTCCAAATATAGAAATTAGATACCTCAGGATCTTCCTGCCCTGTCTTGATGCTAGTATTGATCACAGATGACAGAATTTGAGAAGGGTGCAAAAGGGAGATATAATAGTTAGCCTGGAGCCACAGCTCTCTGCTTTTGCACTTTCTTAATGATGTTTCCAGGCAGACCACCACTGTGAGATAACCCAAAGACCAGAACTAGCCCTAGACAAGAACGGAAGCCCAAATCAATTATTGTAGATCTTGAAACATCAGCCAATCCTCAATCAAAGAACAGCCTGTCCAAGGCTTATTGAATATATATTACTAATCTGCTAAGATAAACTATTGAAATGCTATGGTAGGGACCTGTGGATATGGTCTTGCAAATCCTAGAAAGTGTGTGTCAGAAGTAAATAGCTAGTGCGGATTTATAACTCTTTACTAAACAGTCCTGTGAGGAGATTGATAGAGTTTGATAGAAATTAATTGAAGCACAATTGTTGAGTTTGATAAATATTGTTTTTCCTTGAGAAAATGTTCACTGAAGCTGCATTGGACCTCTTGTCACTCGGCCTCCCTTGTCTGTCTCACTGTAACAGGCCTGAATTTTTTTTAAAAAGTTATTGCAAACTAGTCAATGTTAGTCAGGGTACATTTACCCACCCCTTTCACTTAACAATAAAATTTTAGAAAGCTGTAAGAAGAAAACAAAAGTTAGCAATAAAATATATTCCCATATATATTGAATGTTGGTAACCTGGTACATACATATTAACTAAGTGTAAAAATCGGATTTTTGCAAAGTTAGTAATTTTCACAAGAATGTCTAGTCCATCCCAATTTTGAATAGAGGAAGTCCTATGATCTTTTGTGCTGCCTGACTTCGGGAAAATTATATTTAAAAAATTCATGCAATTAAGTGGAAATTCCAGGCCTGCGTGTAAATAATCAAATATATCTTTCTTAATTTCATAGTCAATGGTTGTTAAAATCATGTTAAATGTATAATGGACAGCTAATCAGTTACAGCCAATTTACATCACCCACAGTGAATCTCAGAATAGAAACACAGAACAGTTAGTTATTATACTGAAAGAAGATATCTATGCTACCCCTGTAGCCCGAATTTTGTTTTTCTTCTGGGAACTTGTCCAATTTCCTTTTGAACTTTCCACCTTTACCATTCCATTGTAGAAATGACCCAAATTTGATTCCTATTCATCAGAGGGGTCATTTCTATAATGGAGAGGGGGATCAAACTTGAATAGAACATTGCTTCTAATACTTCTAACAGCAACTATAAATAACAATGAACACTTTCTGTTGACCATTATATACACCTGCGGTTAACAAG
Source organism: Chiloscyllium plagiosum (assembly GCF_004010195.1). Taxonomy (NCBI): domain Eukaryota; kingdom Metazoa; phylum Chordata; class Chondrichthyes; order Orectolobiformes; family Hemiscylliidae; genus Chiloscyllium; species Chiloscyllium plagiosum. The sequence goes on from NC_057719.1 coordinate 54,478,587, forward strand.
ATGATGATGATGGACAACAAAAGTTTTGTCATTTCTTATATAGCCATTCATTTTTTAAAACAAATTCCCTTTAACTACATTCAAAACAATTACCATTCACATTTCCTCACATATGCAGTGTTTCAAGTTTCTTGTTTGTACGTTATCACACTATCCATCAATAAATTGGTATCAGTTAGATGCAAAGTTACATTCATGAATATATATTGGATTGATTTAACAATGTTAAGTGCTATATCCTGTTGCATATCTTGCAATCCTTATTACCTTTATAATGAAACCTTAGCATAACAAAATGGTATTGAGTTCTTCCATAGGAACGAAATGCTATCCTATGCTGATAGTCCAATCTTTTATGAGAAATTTCCAACACTAAGATTTTTGTCAGAATTATTAATCTTTCCTTGTCAACATCAGCTTACCATTTATCCTTAATTGATCATAATCCTTTCAGTTTGAAATACCTGCCGTGAAATATCGAGATTGAACCACAATACCGTTTCATGGAACACATTATATATAAGTCCATAAAATGTAGGAGCAGAAATTAGACCATTCAGCCAATCACATCTGCTCCACCATTCAATCATGGCTGATAGGCATTATCAATAAGCCTACACTTTTCAATCCAAGAAGTTCAACAGTTATCCATACTGTTTAGAACTTATCTAATTTATGTAGTGTTTATCTAGCGTCTAGATGTAAAAAAACAACAGAGTTATGGTGGCGGATGATTTTGACATTCCTATTATTCACTTGGAATTCCTTAGTGCCAGTGGCTTACTTGGGACAGAATTTGTTAGGTACATCAAGGGGTGATTCTTGAAACAATATGCAGAGTCCAACTAGGGAAGGGACATTTTAGACCTTGGATTAGAGATTGAGCCTAGCCAATTGATTGAAGCTTCAGTGAGGCAATATTCTGGGAACAGTGATCATGATTCCATAAGTTTTAAGATAGTATGAAAAGGATATGACTGGTGCTCAGGAGAAAGTGCTAAATTGAGGGGGGGTGGGTGGGTGCGAAGGTTAACTATAACAATATTAAGCAGGAACCAGAAAGATTGGATTGGAGGCAGCTGTTAGAGTAAAGCTGTGGGAGCCTTTTAAAGGCCAGTTGACCAGAGTTCAGGACCAACATGTTCCTGTGAAAATGAAAGGTAAGGATAGCAAGATTGGGAAACCTTTGAGAAGATTCTTAGGGACAGGATTTACTTGCATTTGGAGAAGAATGGGAGTAGTCAGCCTGGCATTATGCAGGGAGGTCTTGTCTCACAAACGTTTTTGAGTTTTTTGAGGAATTAACAAATATAATTGATGAGGGTAAAGCAGTAGATGTTGCCATTACTAAAGCATTTGACAAGATCCCTCATGGTAGGCTGATTCAGAAGCTTAATTAAGTAGCTTAATTAAGCTTCAGAATTCAGCTTCAGAGGCTTAAGAAAGCAAGTGTAATGTTGCCATTTATCTCAAGAGGGTTGGAATGTAAAAGCAGTGATGCGCTACTGAGACTTTATAAAGCTCTGGTTAGGCCCCATTTAGAATACTGTGTCCAGTTTTGGACTCCACACCTCAGAAAGGACATACTGGCACTGGACCATGTCCAGTGGAAATTCACATGGATGATCCCTGGAATGGTAGGCCTAACATACGATGAATGGCTGAGGATCCTTAGAGTTTAGAGTTTAGAAGGTTGAGGGGGGATCTAATAGAAACTTTCAAGATAATGCATGGCTTAGAAAGGGGGGGCACTGGGAAATTGTTTCCGTCAGGCGGGGATACTAGGACTTGTGGGCACAGACTTAGAATTAGAGGGGGTCAATTTAGAATGGAAATGAGGAGACATTTCTTCAGCCAGACTGGTGAGCCTGCGGCATTCATTGCCACAGAGCGCAATAGAGACCAGGACTTTAAATGTCTTCAAGGCAGAGATTGATAAATTCTTAATCTCGCAAGGAATTAAGGGGTACTGGGAGAGTGTGGGTAAGTGGTGTTGAAATGCCCATCAGCCATGATTAAATGTTGACCCGATGGGCTGAATGGCCTTACTTCCACTCCTATTTCTTATGGTCTTATGGTCTTAATTCACATGGGATCCATGGTGAGTTGGCAAATTGGATACAAAATTGGATTGGCCATAGAAAGCAGAGGGTAGTGGAGGAGTGTTTATTTGACTGCAGGTGCGTGAACAGTGGAGGTGCAACTACTTACAATAAATTCTAGTTATCTTAGTGAGGCATCATTCTAAATTATGGGTTTCTCTCATACAAACAATTGACTAAAAGATGGATGTAATCGAATGTACAGTTATCGATTAGTGACAAAAAAGAATAGTATATAGCTAGAATAACATGAAGATATTTTCACCATTATCACAACTATCTTTACACTATGACCAATAAGAAAATAGCTATGGCTCTAATTATATATTGTTGCATTTGCACAACTTTACTGTGTTCCACAAATTGAAGCTATACTTTATAGTGTTTTCACTAGTGAATTTCCAATGTTCAAGAAACATTGCATGCATTTTAAAGTGCTGCTGTCATTCATTGATTAAAACATTTCAATTATAATCCAGGCCTCCAGAGGAGCTTGAGTACATACTGTCAAAATCACCTGATAAACCTGGAACTTGACTTGTTGGAGTTGGCTTCCAGATATGAATATACTTTTCACCATTTCATCTCTTGCATTAGCTTCATGCTGAAATTTCCCCAAGGATTCCTTGAGGAATTGCTCTTAATAATAATGGAAGTTTCATGCCAACAAACTATCTACTAGATTTCTGGCTTGATTTAAAACTTTGACTTTACTGTCTGTCTTCAGGAATCCTTTAAAAATTAAAAAACACATGCATAATTTTTCTGCAAATACTCTTTCACAGCCACAAGTTGTCTCTGGATGAGCGCATTTTATAACAAAAGGCTCCCATTGCAATATTGTTAGGCAAGGTGAGTCAGTCAGCAAATATAGCCCAGCTGAGATATTTGTAAATAATTGAATGCAACTTACAGTGATGAAATGAGGATGTTTGTAAAAACAAACTCAAACTTGTTGAGCATCTAAAATAGCAAACACAAGTCAATGTTAACCCAACACTTTGCTTTAAAATAATTATTCCCCAGTTTACCTTCCAACAATAATTCTGTTGGTCTCCTTGTTAGGGATCAGAGCTGTTTTTATTTTTAAACAGTGAAAGGAGGAAAGTTATGAAATGCTGTGAGATTTTAGTTATGTTAAGAATATCTGTGAGATGGAGCAGAGCAATTGTTTGTAGTGAAAAACATTCTAAACTCATTCTTTATCAGTTCCTTATTTATGTTGTGAACGAAGTCTCTTGCAGGAATTCACTGAATAAACATCAATCTTCTAGACAAGAAAAAGATGAAGGCTTAAGCCAAAAGTGTACAGTGTCTTAAGTAGAACCCATTGGATGCCAAGAAGGAAGTGGTATTCAGGTGGAACCTGGAGAGTATTGTCTCAAGAGTCCTGTGCCATGGAAATGTTCACTATGTCTTGCCATAGCATAACACAGAGGAAGGAGGAGAAAGTGAGCAATGCAGATGCTAGAGATCAGAGTCAAAAAGTGTGGTGTTGGAAAAGCACAGCCAGTCAGGCAGCATTCGAGGTGCAGAAGAGTCAATGTTTCAAGCATAAACTCTTCATCAGGAATGTGATTCCTAATGAACAGCTTATGCTCAAAACGTGAACTCTCCTGCTCCTCGGATGCTGCCTGACCAGCTGTGCATATCACAGAGGAAGTAATGTTAGATCTGTTCAATGATGCTAAGGAGTAGCCATTTTCACTTAACTTAACATCTTTATAGCATTGTAATCACAATTTTTAAATGCTAGAGTTCTGTGTGATCCAAATATGCAGATTTTTATTTATATTTACCGAACCCCCAGATACAAATAGTTGTTAGAGGCACCCACTTATTTTTGGATTTACGTACATCTGCATAACGCCCAGATTTTGCTTTTGTCTTTTAATTATGCTGGATAGGAAATACAATTAAGGCAAACGGGCTTCACAAGTGCAAGAATCATTGTTTGGATTTTGTGGAAGAATGCTCACTGTGTTTTGAGGTTTTAGAGAGTCAAAACAGCATGTCATCTTCCATAGTGGGGAAGGAAATGCATTTCTTCAATCAGAACAAAGAATCCTTGCTGTGGCATGTGGGGTGCAGTTTTAATCACATTTGTGAGGGGTGAAATTGGTGTGTCCCTGTTTTGATAATAGTATCCCTGAGGATGTGTCAGTCTTCCAAGGTATTTGGAATGCAACACTATCCAACTATCATCCAACTAACTATCCATTAACATCTTGGAGGATGCTGCTCATGAGTTTGAGAGGAGCAGAAGACAACCTTCAAAGGCAGATCAAATAAAATTGGACATTGGATTACAAACTAATTGGATGAAATGTAGGGAGCCATTAAGGTTTATTTATGCTTAACTAAAAGTGTTAATAATTCACAGATTGTCTACGTTTTCACTGACCACTTGTCTGCATCATCAGATTGCTGGCTCTCAAATCTCTTGAGTTCTCTATTGTACATTTGGTCTTGGGCACCTCCATCAGGGCAGGTGTCTTCTTAAATTCTCACACCAGTGTTTCAGTAACACCAAACTCCTTCATTACAGCACAGTTGTTTGATGAGTTGACGAAAGCTTCAACTTTTAGTTTTTAACTAGCTTTATACATCATTCATTTTGTTGGAAGAATCAGTTGTCTTCATAGTTTTTCACAGAGACCTGCTGTGTATGGAGTGTCTTAAACTTCCATGCACTTTCAAAACGTCACTCACGTGAATGTATGGAAGGTCAGCAAAACATACATTTGTGGGATGAAATATTGATGCTCACTACTAATGTGTATGTTGTGACTGAAAAAAGGTAATTCATTAATTTACCAAATATATTTAAAAAGCAATTTTTGGAGCAAGGAAATAAGGTTGTCTTATACACTAAGTTGACTTCTGCACCCAGGATCCACAACAAATATGCATTTTAATATTTAGACCTTTCAAAGACCCAGCAACTAATATCGTCAGAACTAACATCTCACAAGTGCAAAAGTTAATTCTCAGTGTTGGAAGAGTTGTTTAGCACTAATTAGGATTTAGTATGCCATTTTAAAATTCAGCGTTGTTAAACAGACATTTTGTTAAAGCTTTGTCTTAGATTCATCAGGACATTGGAGAATGTGAGGACTGCAGATGCTGGAGATCAGAGTCAAGAGTGTTTTGCTGGAAAAGCACAGCAGGTCAGACAGCATCCGAGGAGCAGGAGAATCGATGTTTCGGGCATAAGCCCTTCATCAGGACATTCACAAGAACACCAATGTAGGGGAACTACATTTCATACTGAATGAGAAGAGAATGCTGATTGGCAGAGGCTGCTTGCCAAAGTTCAGTTGTCAACAAATCAAAAATCTCAATGTCATAAAGGTGGTTGCAGAGCTAGACAAATGGAACAGCAATTTCCTGATTTTCAAGTCTAATGGTACATGTGTTTTCAAAAGTTACTGTCGAAGATGCTCCTTAATAATGGTGAATGTCTTAAGCCCACCATGATTTTTTTAATCAAGGCTCATTTATTAAATGGTAGGTTACAAATGTTGTTTACTTTGATGTAGTAATTTAATTTATACCTTGAGAAAAGGCAGGACAGGAAACAAAGCTCTAAAAGTCCTTAAGTGCACAGCAAACAACTATATCATAATTTTACATGGATCTTAAAGGGTATAAACTGACTACTCAATCCAACCAGTGATAATGCTCATTCTAGTAACATACCCTCTTGTTCTTTCTCCCTTATATTTTTATATTTTGTATTAAATGATCTCTGTTGACATAGGGAAGGAAAAAACCCAGCAAAGGCTAAATTTCATCCCCCATAACAGAAAAGTGGGAGACAGTTATGGAAGCAGTCAAGTATGAAAATTTGCACAAAACTGAAGAGTGTTGATGCTGCAGAAAGGTCTCTGGATCTGAAACATTGACTCTGCTTTCTCTCTATAGATGCAGCCAGACCTGCTGATTTTCTCCAGCAATTTCTGCTCTTGTTCAAAACTTGCACTGTTGGCTGCTGCTCTGTTTTGATGACAACATTCCAACCCAGGGCCACTTCCTCAAAGAATACACTCCAATGTTAACCTTATCCCTCAGCATTGTTTGAACATTTTGTTTCAGTCCTATTATGTAGGCGACCAAACTCAGAGCTCCGTCACCAGTGGAATGTAACCTGTCCCAGACAGCTGTGTATCAGGGTGACACTCTGGGTGATCGTGACTGTCCATGAGTCATAGCACTTGATATCCCAGTATCCCTCACCCTTTGACACCTAATTGACCGGATGGAAGGTTTGGATACAAGATCATAAGGGAGCACTGAATGAACCAGTGTTATAGAGTGTTAATGTAATCTGGTCTCTTGTTTACTGGTGGTCCACATTTCCCATATCTTACTGATTAATGCTAAATTGCTGGGGCTGAATGACTAAATGAATCACTCCATTCTCGGAGTCTACTTCCGGTATCCAAGAGTTTGTGGATTTTACACCAATGGAAAGCAAATCTCTAGAGGTCCAGAAGTTTCTTCTTCAAACAAAGGGAAGCATACATTTTTTATACATTTGTTTAGACTAATTAGATTAGATTACATTATAGTGTGGAAACAGGCCTTTCGGCCCAACAAGTCCACACCGCCCCGCTGAAGCGCAACCCACCCATACCCCTACATTTACCCCTTACCTAACACTACGGGCAATTTAGCATGGCCAATTCACCAGACCTGCACATCTTTGGACTGTGGGAGGAAACCGGAGCACCCGGAGGAAACCCACAGAGACACGGGGAGAATGTGCAAACTCCACACAGTCAGTCGCCTGAGCCGGGAGTTGAACCCGGGTCTCCAGCGCTGTGAGGCAGCAATGCTAACCACTGTGCCACCGTGCCGCCGTGCTTTTGGCAATTCCAAACCAGTTGTATTATTAAATAACTGCATACACATCCAATCACCTCTAGATTTCTCCATGATCTCACTATATTTACCAGACATCTTTATCCCCTTTCCTTGCCCTTTCACAATGCACCTTATTGAGCCACATTCCAAAACTGCTGACTTCTGCATCTATAATGCAATCTTCCCCTGTAACAGGCTACAGGCTTCTCCCTAAGATATATATTTTATATATATAAAACCCGTGGCTATGATTATCTGGGGATCTTAACTAAAGTGGGTCAGACCCTTCCCTTCTATCCAGTGCTGAATCCCAGACTTTGAACCAGCCTGGTATAGAATCATCTCTCAGTATATTCAAGGATGTTCCTGATCCAACTATCTCTGTACAAACAACTGCAGCTGCAATAGTTTGCTCCTACTCAACAGGATCCTTTCTATATTCATTGCAAAACCTTTTGTGTAATATCTTAATCCTGTTACCTTGGATATATTCCTTCTAAAAGTTATGATTGCCTTCTGTTATAGTTTAACTTTAGATACCAAACTAAACAAGCTATTACAGCTAAAAATCTCCCTCAGCCATTTTATGTCAACTAGGAACCTTCTTCAGCCATTTTATGCTACTTTCAGCCATGGGCAGCCCCAAAAATAATATATTTACTGCAGTAAAAGAAAAGTGAGAATTCTGCTATAAAGAATCTAATGATCAGATATTCACACACAATATATCACTGTGGAACATTTGGAAAACAAAATTGCAGAAAGATTTTACCCAACTGGGAATAAGTAAACACTACTATCCTTTTGAAATTACAACTGCACATGTTAGTATTTAATTAACTGGGACTTCTCATTGTCTTAACACTGTAAGGAACAGATTTCTCGACATTCAAGATGATTTGGATGCTTTATAGGAATAATGATAATTCATGAGGTAATTTTCCAAGGGATTTTAGAAGATCCACATTGGGATTCTGAGAATACCATTTAGGGAAGGTCAGGGAATATTGTGAAGTTCCAAAATCTGGTACCAGCGAGGAATGCGCTGTGATATGGGAGCACTGCAAGTTAGATCTTTGGATCGAGAAAACTTGTGGCCACTGTTGGATGGAACAGTCTTCAAATTGCAAATGCTATTCCACTATTTAAGAAAACCTGATCATTGTGGATCAGTCCATTTAAAGTCAATTCTAGGGAATTTCCCAAAATCTACCAGAGATGGCAGAACAAGATTCTTGATTTATGAAAGGAAAATTACATTCCTCCACTCAGGAGTATGACAAATGTGTTAATGTCAATGGATGTTGTCTTATAGACTTTCAGGAGGTTTTTGATGAAATAATATCAAGTCGACTGATTAAAAAGTGACAACAAGTTTTATTTTAGTTGACTGGTATTTCAATAGTCACCTAAATAATAACGTTTCAAAGATAAATACTTTATAGCTTTTAGGTCGACTTGAGGTCTGTATTAAGTTTCATTTCCCAGCCTTTAAGGCGTAATTGCAAATTCAATCACGAGCTTTTGTTTTATTTAGATTTTTCTTTCAACATAATGAAAATGTGTGGTATTCTCAATAAAAATTCAATGATTTACTGCTTTGTGAGAACTGCAAGTAATTGATATACTGATTAAGTAAATGACATTTTTTAAACTTTAAAGAAAGATTATTTCCCTTTTAAATTGGTAGAAAAGAATAAAATCTAGAGTAATGTTTGTGTACTAAGGGTTTTTTTTATATATTGTAGTAGACAGATTTTGTCACTGGAAATTTTTTTAAGTAAATACAAAAGACAAAAATATTAAAATTATAGCTGACTATACTAAAATATTGCAGGTTCTACCCTATGGTCACATTACCATGACCTTTAAATTTCTGACCGAACATAAAACTATTATATTGGCTGTTCCTCTTTCTGGACTTACAAATTGTGGTTATCCCCTCTGGTAAAAGAAAATATACAAAAATGCCAAATTGTCAACTACAACAAAATTTAAAATCTAAGGCTGGCTACTTTGATTGTTTTTCTTTATGAAATCTTAGTTTGTCATTAATAAAGATATATGTAGTCATTAGAAACAGATTGGTGATCAATGGCAGATTTGGTCAGATCAATATGAAGGACACATAAATCAATGACAAATGTAGAAATGCACATTTAACCTCAGTTTACAAGGTCAGAAAATGGAAAGTTTAAGTTAACAGCCAGAAAGTATGTTGCAAATATATCTTATTGCCAATTGCTTTTAGAACCAAATGAATCAGTAATCTTACAATCTTCAATTAAACAGATGCCATTAATGTAACAACTGGTTTATTAGAATCTGCAGTTAGTAAAATACATTAATTAGTTTTGAATAGTTATATTGGATGTACTGTAAACATAACTTGTTGAAAATTAAATCTAATCCATCAGTCACCAAGAGCTAAAAACTAGATGGTCAATAAATATTTTACTTTGTTAAACATCAAAGCATGTATTTCTACAATTTTAAGATACTCCTCCATTAAATTAGGATATATAACACTTTTGGGGGGGGCGCAAAACTTACAAAGTGGCATCCCTTTCATCCACACTCACTTCTGATTCAACTCACACCAGATGAAATGTTAATTGGAGCACAAGGATCTATGTGCTCCAATTGAAAGTCCTCTTGAAATTTACAGGGTAAGAGGTTTATGGTTTCATTTCCACCAGTGCTATCACCTTGGAGCTCAACAGCCCAGAACTGAATTCATAAACAGGAAGAACCCCTTTCAGTGCTATTTCAATGTCAGAAGTCACACAACACCAGATTATAGCCCAACAGATTTATTTGAAATCACAAGCTTTTGGAGCATTGCTCTTTCATCGGGTAACAAGATCCACCTAGTTCCTCCTCTGCAGCAGTCCAAAAGCTTTGATTTCAAATAAACCTGTTGGACTATAAGCCGGTGTAGTTGACTTCTGACTTTGCCCACCCCAATCCAATACTGGCATCTTCATTGCTATTTCATTGACTGAAGGCCCCTTTGAGATGGGGCAGTTCTACCTCACGCCCCAAATCTTTGCAGGCTTGACACTGTTGGCTCTCTGCTTTCCAAAAGATACAATAAGCGCTCCCGCCTCATGTATCAGAGCCTCCTTAAATCCCTTCGATGAGCCCAGACAAATACACATCTGGCGCTGGAAGAAATCAGCATGATGGGGGATATTATTCTTGAAGTTAAGCAGAAAGAGGGGGCTGGAGAAAGAGCTCACCAGTGATAAAGAATGGGAAATTTGATATTATGCCCTGAGGGTAGTGGCCTCAGGGAATTCCCATCAGGAAAGTATTATGAAACCCTTTACAAGGTTAGGTGTACTGACTATTGCATCTTCAAGATAAAGGTAGCCTTCCTGTACATTTTTGAAGCTACTACAATCATTGAAGGAACCCACAATTCAGCCATTAGCTGGGGCCTCTCACTAGTCACTGTGGTGTTCACTGTGGAGTTTAGAGCTACAGCCACTCCTTTTAGCTGAGAAGAAACAAAATATATGTTCGTATAATGTCTCCCCTTCAGTTTTTAAGAAGGGGAAGGGAACTAGACAATTAGACTATAAACAGGAAGGACCTTAAAATAACTGCACAAAGGACAGTTTCCCATCACCAAGTCACCCATTATTTGCCTGTGCACAGTACACTGGCTGTGGCCAGTCACCTCAGAGACTGTCCCTGAAATGAGGAGCTTATGACTCTCCTGCTTATATTGATCAGCCAGGGCTTCCTCACTGGCCCAGATTAACAACTCCAATCAAGGATCTCAAGGTCAATGTAATCTAACAGGTTCCAATCACTACAGACCATTACAAGGTTGGTGTTTCTTCCTGAAACAGCAGCAGAAGTTATTGATCACTGATATTCTTTCTCTGAGAAACTTGGTGGACAGGAACGAACCTGGTATAATCATTTCCTTCTCCCCTCCCATTACATACAGTACCATCCACCAGTAGAAAAGTGCAAAACTGCATCCACCTCTTAGTTTTTCTTCCCTTCAAGCAAAGCCAAGTCCTTGGGGTATTATTTCTTCCCACCAAATATAGTTGAATGAGTTTTTTCTCCTGTATGAGAAAGAAGATCTCAGTTTATCTCTCTGTCTTCATCTGCAGCCAATAGTAGGCAGTGCTATCTTGTGACTGAGCTGATCTCCCAATCAAACAGCTTATGGGTTTTTGAGAACCTAGCTATACCTGCCTCTTTGTCGGCCATGTCGAACAATCCCTCTTGAGTACCTACACAGGCACTGTGCCCCAAAACTTCTGCCGTTACATCAATGACTGCATCGGTGCAGCATCCTGCACCCAGGCTGAACTGGAGCAGTTCAACGACTTTGCCCACAACTTCATCCTCGTCCTCAAATTCACTTGGTCCATCTCGGACATCTCCATTTCCATTTCCAGCAACAGTCTACAGATGGATGTTTACTACAAACCCACAGACTCCCATAACTACATGGACTACACCTCCTCCCACTCAGTAGCCTGTAAGAACTCCATTCCATTCTCCCAATTCCTCTGCCTTGCTGCATCAGACAACAAGACATTCCACTCCAAAGCATCACAGATGTCCACCTATTTTGAAGAATGTGCTTTTCCCCCTCTGTCATCCAACAGCCCAACTACAACTCCTCCTATCCCTGCTCCACTGCTCTAAACCCCACTCCTTCCAAACACAATAAAGACAGAGCCCCCCGTGCCCTTACTTACCATCTCACCAGCCTCTGCATTCAATGCATCATCCTTAAACACTTCTGCCAATTCCAATTAGACCCCACCAACAAGAACATCTTCCCTTCCCCCCACCCTCTGCAATGAATGTTCCCTTTGACAGTCCTTGGTTCTCACCACTCTCCCAACCAACACCCCCCAAACCCCCAGGTACCTTCCCTTGCAACTGTAAAAGATACAAAACCTGCCAGCACACCACCCCCTCACCTCCATCTAGGGTCCAAACTAGTCCTCTCAGGTGAGATAGAGGTTCACCTGCCTCTCCTCCAACCTAGGGGAAAGTGAGGAGTGCAGATGCTGGAGATCAGAGCTGAAAATGTGTTGCTGGAAAAGCGCAGCAGGTCAGGCAGCATCCAAGGAGCAGGAGAATCGACGTTTCGGGCATGAGCCCTTCTTCAGGAATTCCTGAAGAAGGGCTTATGCCCAAAACATCGATTCTCCTGCTCCTTGGATGCTGCCTGACCTGCTGCGCTTTTCCAGAAACACATTTTCAGCTCTCCTCCAACCTAGTTTACTATATCCAGTGCTCCCGATGTGGTTCTCTCTTCATCGGAGAGACCAAATGTAAACTTATGGAATGCTTCGCTGAGCATCTCAGCCAGACCCACAGGGGCTGACCGGACCTCCCAGTCACTGCCCATTTTAATTCTCCTTCCCACTCCCTTTCCGACATGACCATCCTTGGCCTCCTCCATTACCAAACCGCAAAATGGAGGAACCTCATCTTTCACCTGGGCAGCCTACAACCCAAAGGACTCAGCATTGAGTTCTCCAATTTCAAATAACCTCCCAACCCATCCCCTGACTCCCTTCCCAGCCCCTCCCCCTCTCCCACCCTTCCATTCCTCTGATCAATCCATCTTTCCAGCTACCAACCAGTTGCGTTCCGCCCATCAACCAACCAGGTCGCAACCTCTACCTGTGTTCATCTGTCCCCACCTCACCAACCCGGCCCTATCCCCACCCAAAACGCACCCCATTTCCCACACTCCCTTTATCTGTAGCTCTCCTTTTACCCACCCCCAGTCCTGAAGAAGGTTACACCCGAAACATTGACTTCTGCACCTCCTGATGATGCCTGGCTTGCTGTGTTCTTCCAGCTTCCTGTCTGTTGACCTTGGATTCCAGCATCTGTAGTTTTTTTGTCTCTAACTCTGTTTAATTAATCAGGGCATGTCCATCTACTGAAGCTGGCCTTTGGAAACAGAAGTCCATCTCCCATTGACTTTGTATGCGCAGCTCCCAAAACCAAACTCCTCTACATCTTGTGGCCAGGAAAATCTTCTCCCCACAGACTCAGCACAAGAATGAAGTCTCCTTTCTACTATCTTGAAGTAAATAATACAAACATAATTAGAGCATCCAGCCCTTTAAGGGAAAATTAAGCATTTAAATAAAAGCATTATTTTGAGGTATGATAATGTACGTTAGGTTTAGTCTGATCACAGAAGGCTTGAGGCTTACCTCTGGACACTGTGTGTCTCTCACCAGGGTTACCCAGGCCCTGTATAATGATTTGTATAAGCTTAGCTTTTTTCAAGGCTGCAAAATTCCCAGAAGATTCAGGAGCCCGTGAACTGACTTACCCTCTGCATGTAATGCCTTTCACTCCAGATCCTGTATGGAAAGAGAGGGGACTCCAGTGTAAACAGCCCTTCCTAGGGGCTTCATACCACCAGATAGCAAAATGGAATGCCAGGGAATATCTGGACAACTAACAAAGGGGAGGAATTAAAGATGTGTACCAACACCTTAGTCAGGAAACCTCTCCATGCCAATCAGAAAGTCACAAAGCAAATTTCTTTTTGACAGTTCAAATTGTCAGACATGAGTCTCCAAGGGTCCCATGCATCCACAAGGATATCAGTTCAGACAGAGGCCCACGCATCTTTCAGCCATTTTGACACCACACATTCCCTCGAGACCAAGTGTTATTATTTGAATTCCTTGTCATTGAATGTCAAGAGGATGTGTTTAGATTTTCTCTTGTTAGAAATGGTTGCTTGGCATTTAAGTGTCATGTATGTTACATATGACTTATTATCTTTGTTCTAAGTGTTGTCTGGGTGTTACTGCTTGGTGGCATGGACTACTTCAGTTTCTGAGAACTGCAACTGAACTTTGTACAAACACTAATGAACGTCTTCGCTTCTGATCCAATGATGACAATCATCAGTAAAACATTTGAAGACAATCAGATTTAAGACACAAGCCTGAGGACTTCATCCAGAGTGTTCTGGGGCTGAGATGACTAATCTCCAACAACCACAAACATCTTTTTTTGTGCTAGGTATGACTCCACCTGGACCAGGGTCACTGTAAAGCAGACCAGAAAGAATATGCAGCTTGCCAGAATCACTGTGCAGTGGATTGTAAAGGAATTATAACAGGTAAGGATCACTGAAATGAGATAGCAGATTACCAAACTGCGATATCACAGGAAAGTTGGTGAGCGTTATAGCTTTACATCCTTATCTCCAATGTTATGAATTTAATCTGAGGAAGCAGAGGATCAATATTTTCTTTTTATTTTGATAATAAGCATTAGCTGGTGAGACTACTTTTTAAGCAGTCAGTTGTAATTATAATACTATCTAATGGCAGGGCAATTCTAATTCTTGGACTGCACGTCCTCTTCCATTTGGGTGACAAAGATATTTCTTGTAGCAGGTCAACTTCTCCAATTCGGAGCTTGGGCAGCAGCTGGAATCACAGTGGCACATTGACATGGTTGAGAGCTTCGTGACTAGCACATTCATAAATAGGCTCACCCTGCAGTTCAAGCACACACAGGGAAAGAGTGAAGATTGCCAATAGTTAGGAAGGACTCAGCAGGTAAAGCAAGAGTCCCCTGAGTGTATGCTACTGTCTGACCATTATTCAGTTCTGCACATTAATTCTGAATACTTACAAAAATGATGGGGTGTGAAGCTAGCATTAAGCCCATGGCACATAAGTATAGGAAATGGAGGATAGATATTATAAATACATATTTGGAGAAATGATCCTTGGGACATAAGAATCAGTTTGGTGGGGGCAGGGGACGGGGGTGCGTCGAGACATGCAGCCTTTACAGGCTCGATGTTTTTACACATAAACAGAGTTGAAGACAACTTCCTTATCGGACTATTTGCTTATGCTATTGCTGAGGGTCTAAAATAAGCTACCAGGGATATGACATCCAGTTAGAGACAAATACCAAGATGCAAAGTATTTTGTGAGAAACAGATAGTACTAGAGTAAGTAGGTAAGTATTAGGTGGATTCAGTGCAAGACTGAAAGTAATATATTAGGGTCACACATACATTTATGTTATTGCGTGAAGTTAAATAAAACTTGAGTTGCACATGCAAACAACTATGTAGAAATATGATGATGAAGTGATAACAGAGACTTGGCTCAAGGCACAGCCAACTGAGTGTTATATATTCCTAAATACAAGGTTTTCAGAAATGATAAACAAAAAGGCAACAAAGCAGGAGAGGCAGGCATATTGAATTAGAAAGATGTGCAATTCTGGACAGGGAGAATGTCCCAGATATGTCAAGGACAGAATTTATTTGCCCAGAGCCTAGGAACAAAAAATGTGCAATTACATCACCCAATATAGTTTCTCAACTAGTTGGAAAGATGTAGAGGACCAAATTTGCAAACTTGTTAGTTAGAGGCTGAGGGGTGACCTTATAGAGGTTTACAAAATTATGAGGGGCATGGATAGGATAAATAGGCAAAGTCTTTTCCCTGGGGTCGGGGAGTCCAGAACTAGAGGGCATAGGTTTAGGTTGAGAGGGGAAAGATATAAAAGAGACCTAAGGGGCAACCTTTTCACGCAGAGGGTGGTACGAGTATGGAATGAGCTGCCAGAGGATGTGGTGGAGGCTGGTACAATTGCAACATTTAAGAGGCATTTGGATGGGTATATAAATAGGAAGGGTTTGGAGGGATATGAGCCGGGTGCTGGCAGGTGGGACTAGATTGGATTGGGATATCTGGTTGGCATGGACAAGTTGGACCGAAGGGTCTGTTTCCATGCTGTACATCTCTATGACTCTATGACTCTAAGTACAAACATTATACTGCAGTTATAATAGGGGCTTAATTACCTGAATATGCATGCTGTGGTAACAGGCGTGAATCTTTGAAAGAGCAAGGATCGATTAAGATTGGTGGTGATACATGCCAGATTTTATCAGAGAGGCATAGAGTTAAAAAATGAAGTCACACAAAACCTGTACTAAACACCACTTCAGCCTCAAATGAAATATTGTATCTATTACTGGGCACAAGACTTGAGGAAGAATGTAGGCAAAGGTGAGGACTGGAAAGCAGAGTTTAGATTAGAGTGGTGCTGGAAAAGCACAGCAGGTCAGGCAACATCCAAGGAGCAGGAAAATTGACGTTTCGACCAAAAGCCCTTCATTCCCGGT
The DNA here is from genome assembly GCF_004010195.1 of Chiloscyllium plagiosum. Lineage (NCBI taxonomy): Eukaryota > Metazoa > Chordata > Chondrichthyes > Orectolobiformes > Hemiscylliidae > Chiloscyllium > Chiloscyllium plagiosum. The sequence goes on from NC_057719.1 coordinate 54,494,736, forward strand.
GTGCTTTGCATGCTGACCTGCTGTGCTTTTACAGCACCACCCTGGTCTAAACTTTAGGAAGAATGTGACAGCATTAGAAAGTGGGTGGAAAAGATTCACTAAAATGGCTTCAGAGAAGAAGGATTCGGGAAGTTGGGACTGCTTTCCTTCAAGAAAGGAAGATTGAGAGGAGATTTAATAGAAGTATTCAAACTCATGAGGGGTCTGGACAGAGTGGATGAGGAAAGATTATGCCCATGTGTGGAAGCAAGAAGAATTGGAGGGCACAAATTAAACTTGTTTGACAGAAGAAGAAATGGAAACAATGAGGAAAAACCTTTCGAGCATGTGGTTAGGCTCTAGAACGCACTGCTTGATAGTGTGTTGGAGGTAGGGTGTGATGATGATTTCTATTGCAAATTGAAACAGCATCTGAAAAGGAAACTAATCTCAGGGCTACAGGGAAAAGGGTGGAGTGTGGCATGAGGCAAATCGAACCTTTAGAGGACCAACGCAGACATGGTGGGCCAAACGATTTCCTTCTGTGTTAAAGCCATTCTATGATTCTGTGGAGACATTTCCTCTTGATTTTCATTGACTTCAAATTTGTTAATGCTTCTCAATGCTACACTCGATCAAATGCTGCCTTGATATGAAAACAGTGACTTTTATCTCATCTCTAAACTTTAGCTCCACTGTTCTTGTTTGCATTAAGGATATAATAAGTTGATTTTTTCTTGCAGAAAGCAAAGTGAGCATTGGTGAGCAAGTCGTTGCTAAGTACCACTTCAGAGCACTGTCAATGATAAAGTGTTGTTTTTGATTGAGAATAGATTGGGACAGTAATTGGCAAGATTGTTATTGCCCTGCTTTATGTATGCAGTGCATAACTTTACAATTTACTGCGCTATCAGATAGATGCCAATATTGTAGCTGTACTGGAATGGCCTGGATAGAGGCTCAACTAGTTTCTGAATACAAATCTTCAGTACTACAGCAATGTAATCGAGCCCTTTGCCTTTCCTTTATCTGGACCACTTAGCTGTCTCTTGATATCACATGGAATCTGTGATGCTGGGGACCTTAGGAGGATCAACCACTCAACATCACAGCCTGAAGATGGGTGCAAATCTTTTAGCTTTGGCTTTTTGCACTGACTTGTTGAGTTCCCCCATCATTAAGGGTGGACTGTTCCTGCAACCTCATCGCCCCTTGTGTTGTTTAATATCTATGACTATTCATAACTTTTTTTAAAAACAATTTATTTGGACTGGGGAGCATTCTATGAGGTAACACTGTTATCAATATTATTATGATGGTTGCATTTTCAAAAGGTATATTAGGAGGATAATGTTAAATAGACTTTGTCTAGTTTTGGTTCTCTTACTATTTGCTGCAGACTTTGTCTCACAGCTATGGCATTTAGAATATGGAGAGCTCAGTCAGTGATGGCTCTACTGCAGCGCTCTTAGTGTTGGGCACCAAAAATAGGTTATGGCCCATTGCCAGTATCACTGCTTTACCAAAGTGGTATTTGACTTTATGGAGCACTAATTTATTAACTGATGAAAAGTGGTAGGTGATAATCTGTTGTTTTTATACTTATGTTTGACATTATAAAAGTGACATTGTGAGGTCCTGAACCTATGCTGAGGATATCAAAGGTTGCTTCCCCCAATTATATACCACTGATCTGCCACCATTCATGGATTTGTCTTATATACTGGACAGATCATACTGAAGGGTATGATGTTGATGGAGTTTGGTATGTTAGTTGGAACATATAATTCTGTAAGAATGACAATGTCAAAGCGTTGCTTTCCTAATCTGTGGCACCGTCCTCCTAATTTTGGCATGGCTTCCATAAGTTAGTGAGGAAGACTTGGCAAAGTTAACTGATCAGTCAGCTCAAGTTGGCCTGATTTCTGCACTGGAAGAAATAGGTGTCAGTTACTCATACATCAAAATCATCCTGTCCATATTTCGGACTATTGACTTTGCCCCTATTACATTATACAGTGACCTTCATAAAATGAAAAAAATGAAAACTAGCAGTAATGTTGAAGGCTTTGGTGGATTGTTGACAAGCTTCCATTGATTATGGTGTAAAACAACATTTCATTGATCGTTGAAGTATTGCCAACTTCAAAAGGAAATCAGAGCAACATAAGCTTCATAAATTTTAGTTTGCCATGAAATAGAAAGGACCTGTCTGTCTCTTGAACATTATCAATTTGTACCAAATACATGTCATGATTATAGAATGGCTAAAAATAAGATGGGATCTGTGTTTTGCTGATTGTGTAGCAGCCAGTCATTGTTTAAAAAAGGTACGCTTGACAAATTCAAATGCAACTACAGTTGAAATGTTATTTGTTTGTTAATATACCAAAACATTTGGCACAGTGCTTTGCACTTAGCTTAGTGATTAGCACTGCTGCCTCACAGCGCCAGGGATCCAGGTTCAATTACAGCCTCGGGCAACTGTCTGTGTGGAGTTTGAACATTATCTCTGTGTCTGTGTGGATTTCCTCCAGGTGCTCTGGTTTCCTCCTACAATCAGGTTAGTTGAATTGGCCATGCTAAATTGCCCACAGTGTTCAAGGATGTGTAGGTTAGGTGCATTAGTCAGGGATAAATATACGGTAGGGGAATGGGTCTGGCTGGGTTACCCTTCGGATGGCCAATGTGGACTTGTTGGGCCGACGGGCCTGTTTCCACACTGTAGAGATTCTATGATTCTATAATGTAATAATATAGAGGCATTCCAAAAAGCTAGCGCATTTTATTAATTGAATAGTGCAATTGAACTAATAAACTAAATATGTTCATTGGTGACTTGTCTTAGGTTTAAAAATATTAGGCCATATGTTCTAATATTCCTGTAAAACTATACATCAGTAAATAGTACAACAAAGACAGTGCTCAAATTCTAATGTCTTCTCATTCATTTATCTCATATCTTCTCTTATTTTTGTTAAAACATAAAACTCTGCTGAAGGTTACAATGAATCTCCAAATTGGGTAGCAGATCACGAGGCAAAGTCCAGTGCTGCATCAATATCACTTTATGATTCCAATGCCATGTTTCCAAGGGAATGGTTTATGGATGGATCCTTCACATAACCCTTCACCGAACATGTACGTTTGAGGTGAGGCCAGTTGGTGGAAGGGTGCTGGCAATGGTGTAAAGGGAAATCCTCTCACTCTATCCCAGCTTTCCTACTTTTAATTCTGATATGGACCTCAGCAGAAATGTGCTCCTCCTGAAAACTCTGCATCTCCTCTTTTTCTTCTTTAATATGAAGTATACAAGTTATTTTGACCAAGCTTTTGGTCACTTATCTTATTATTTGCTTAGGATTTTTCTAATAAACTCTGGAATTAGCTGTTATTAATTTTAATTGAATTCCAGAATTTTGACCCAGTGACACTGAAGGAATGGTGATATATTTCCAAGTCTGGATAGTGAGTGGCTTGGAGGGCATGGTGTTCCCACATAAAGTATTGTTTCTGCTGTGGCTGTTTCTGGTGCCGAGGTCAATGCCAGTTGATCCATGTCTTTGCTTTACTTTCCAGTGGATCGTACAACTGAATGGCATGCTAGGCCATTTCAGATGGCAGTTGAGGGTCAGCCACATTGTTATGGGTTTGGAGTCAAATGTAGGCCAGATCAGGTAAAGATGGCAGTTTGCTTCCCAAAAGGCCATTCGTGAGCCAAATGGATTTTTTCAATAATCTGCAATGGTTTCATCATTAGATTCTAAATTCCAGGTTTTTTTTTATTGAATTCAAATTCCATCATCTGCCATGGTGGGATTCAAACCCTGGGTCCCAAAAACACTACAAAGGTCTTTGGCTTAATAGGTTAGCGATAATACCAAAATACCAAAAGGCACCAGCCGATCATATCACTGCACTAATAATCTAGAAGCCCAGGTTAATGCTTACTGATTTAACTCCCTAAACAGAAGCACCCAAAGGAATTTAAATGCAATTAATAAATCTGCAACATAAATCTAGTCACATTAATAATGACCATGGTAACTAACATTGATTGTTGCAAGAACCTATCTGTCTCACTAACATCTATTAGCAAGGAAATCTGCCATCCTTGGAAAGTCAAAACATACTTCATCAGTGTAAGGATAGTTTTATGAAAGGTAAATTGTGAGGTCTAATTGTGGTCAACTAATTGTGTTTGATTAATTTGTTAGAGTTCTTTCAAGATGTAACAAGTAGATAATATGACTCTTGTAAATGTGGTACATTTAGACTTCATGAAGGCATTTATAAGATTCCAAACAAATGATTAATACACAAGGTAAGATCACACTGGGCTAATGGTAATTCTTTGCTTGGATAGAGGTTTGGCCAACCAGCAGAAAGCAGAGAAGTGGAATAAATGGGACTTGGAGGTGGAGATAGAAGGTACTGCAGCCAAATTTGCAGATGATGCTAAAATAAGTGCAAAAGTAAGTTGTCATGAAGAAATAAGAAATTTACCAATGGAAAAGGGTAGGGCTAAAATCCAGCAGATGGAGTTTAATGTGAATAAGTGTGAGATTATCCATTCTGGTTGGAAGAATAAAAAGGTAATTTTTATCTAAAAGGACAGAAACTTCAAAATACTTTGGTTCAGAAAACTCTGGAGGTCCTCATGTGAGTTGCAGAAAGCTAGTACAGAGGAAAATGGAATTTTGGCATTTATTGCTAAAACAATGGATTATGAAAGTAGGAAAGTGTTGTTTCAATTGTATAAGGAGTTGGTGAGACCACATCTGGACTACTGCATACAGTTTTTGCTCTCCTTACTTAAGGAAAGATATAATTGCATTGGAAGCAGTTCAAAAAAAGATTTACTGGATTAATTCCAGAAATAATGGCTGTCTTATGAGGACAGATTAAATACTTTAGGCATATATTGTCTCAAGTAAAAGAATGAGAGGAGACCTAATTGAGGCATATAAGATGCTGAAAGGGATTGACAAAATAGACATAAAGCAGATGTTTCCCCTTGAGAGGCAACATAGAACAAGAGCTTTTAGGCTAAGGGGAAGCAGATTGAAAACACAGATGAAGAAGAATTACTTCTCTTTCATGTCATGAACCTGTGGAATTCACTAACCCAGAGTGTGGTGGATGCTGGGACATTAGCAAATTTAAGGAGTCAATAGCCAGATTTTTAATTAGTAATGGATTGAAAGGGTCATGGGAAGCAAGCAGGACAGTGGAGTTGAGACCAAGATGAGATCAGCTACGCATGTGTTAAATGGTGGACCAGGCTCAAGGAACTGATTTCTCTACTCCTCCTAGTTCTTACATTTTTATGTACCTGGTCTAGCCAACAATAACTCTAGCAATATGTTGACTCTTAATGGCCCTTTAGAAATGGCTTAGCAATTCACTAAGTTCAAGGGCAATGAGTGATGGGAACAAATGCTGATCTTAATTGTGATGCCAACGTCCCATAAAAGAGTATACTCTTTAAAAAATCAGATTACCTTTTAAAAGAACTGACACAGTTATGATGGTCTGTATTAGCTCCTTCAATGCCCTCTGATATTAATGGTTCTGTGATCAAATATCAAGTTTGTAAGAAAAATGGTCTCAGCAATTTCTCCTCCTGTAAACAAAGAAAAATATTTTAAAAAAATGCTGAATACCAGAGAATATTTAGCTTGCTACTTGACATTCACTACCCACATGAGAGTAATTCACTCACAGGTTATCAGATCAGGTTGCTCACTGAATATTTTGGGCATTCAACAAAACCCTGGTGGATATTCTATTTATACCAGTATTAGCTGAATAGCAAGAGGAAATGGTAAATACTAATGTAGCAGTCTGCGGGACAAAAAAAATCAATATGTGAAATCAACCAAATGCACTAAGATTATGTATCACAGAAACGATTAATGGTCTTCCGTTCAGCATTGTTCATACAAAGGCCAGAACAGGCATTATTGAAAGCAATCAAAACAAATAAGAGCCATATGGTACAAGTAGATTGGTGCAGCCTGCTCAGCAGTAGAGCAGGATGTCAAGTTCATCTCACTCATTAGAGAGACCTTAATAACCCACTTCTGATCGTATCACATGTGATCCATTAGAGCTGCCTCTGCCGCTTTTATAAAGTGCATTTTGTATCTCACTTCTACCCATTGTGCATAAATACTGAACCTTTGACATAGATGTAACAATAATATTCAGCTACAGATAACAGGAGAAGTCAATGAAATTTCATAGCCTGAGCAGTCAGAGAAGTGGAGAGATATTGAGATACACTTATTTCACAGCTGACAGGAATTGGCCTGAATTGTTTCCTGCGTTTCTAAGTTGTAGCCCAGTTCCACCTGATATTATGCTTCAGTCTTTATTCTCTTCACACACAATATATTGTGAATTTAGCTGTTCAATTACTTAAAAATGTATACAATAGAAATTAGGCAAAAAATGTATTTGTATAAAACTCTTTTACAACCACCAGATATTACAGTCGATTAAGCACTTTTTGAAGTATAGTCATTGGCGCAGCTGATTACTCTGGCAACTAAATTATATTTGGTAAAGGCCACAAAATGCAACATGGCAACCATGAAAAATCTATTTATTTAATGTGGATTGATGCAATTTATATTATCCTATAGGTTAGCCCAGGTAATGTGGGCCACAGATATTTGGGTTCTCTTGAGTCCAATAGATTGAAGGAGAAAGTGAGGACTGCAGATGCTGGAGATCAGAGCTGAAAATGTGTTTCTGGAAAAGCACAGCAGGTCAGGCAGCATCCAAGGAGCAGGAGAATCGACGTTTCGGGCATGAGCCCTTCTTCAGGAAGGGCTTTTCCAGCAACATATTTCCAGATCCAATAGATTGAAGTTTATTTATAAGACTACAATATCACTCCTAATCTTGGTTCTACATTTGGTGATGTTATTACACACTCAAACACAGTGACATCGTTATAACTGTCTTGAAAGTACAGTGACTGTGTGCTCTATGTCAGAATACAGCTTATGCCACTAAAATCATTTTCTTAAGAACAGTCATTCATAGAATCTGGCTGCTGCTGGCTAGGCCAACATTCCTCATTGTCCATGGAACAATGTAATGTGCAGATATTGAGGTAAATTTTCCATTTTGTTTTGGTGAATTATGACTTGCGTTATGTTTTTTAGAAGGATTTGCATCAAAGGGCCAAGTGAGTTACCTTGGGAAAACACTCATAGCTTGGAAACCTATATGCTTCATCACTCAGATGTCCCTCTTGAAATTAAATGTAAGAACAGGTTCTCCCGAAGGAAGGAGTTAGTTCAAAAAAGTTAGAAATAGTTTACCTCAGAATACGGGTTTAATTTGAAAGTTCCAGGCCAGCTTTATATAGTTAGGACCTTGAAGGGGTTATTTGAATCAGAAAATATAAGCACAATTAATGAACATTCAAGGAAGAGACTGTTAGACTCTGGAGACCAGAAGTTGAAAGCAACAGTTAAGTCACATAAAAGACATGATAGAGAAGAGAATTCTCTCTAATGTTTGGGTACTGTAAATGTTTACGGTTGTGACAGATGGAATATTGTACTTTAACTGTGTCACCACCTTCAAATTGTTTTATATGTAATCTGTATTATTTTATTTAACTTCTTTTCTTTCTCATAATATTTTTTAAATATTATTGTTGAAACAGATCTGCATCATAGTGTTCTTGTGTTTCAGTAAAAGACAACTTAATTAATTAATAAGAAAAATGTGATCTATTAAGCCACATTTCAATTTGGGATATGATTTGTCAAATAATAGTGTTAATTGGGATCATAACAATAGCTTGTGCATTGAGGGCATAAAGGTCTCAGATGTTTTCTAAACTTGGATCACTTCAAGCATGACATGCTGATGGATGCTCAAATGTTCTTTGCAATGGAATAGTCTAATACTAGCCCAGATATTGTTGTGGCTGTGAATTTGATAGTACAGTTACTCTTCCAGAAGTAAAGGTGACATCAGAGAATCTCTACAGGGTGGAAACAGGCCATTTGGCCCAACAACTCCACACCTACCTCCAAAGAGTAAACTATCCAGATGCATTCCCTTCCATTATTACCCCATATTTATCCCTGACTAATGCACCAAACCTACACATCCCTAAACATTTGGGCAATTTAGCACAGCCAATTCACATAACCTGCACATTTTTGAGCTGTGGGAGGAAACCGGTTTACCGGAAGGAAACCCACACAGATACAGGGAAAACTCCACACAGCCAGTCACCTGAGGCAGGAATTGAACCTGGGTCCCTGGCACTGTGAGGCAGCAGTGCCACTGTTAGAAGCAATGGCCATCTTTTAAAAAAAAATCCCAGATCTTAGTGGTGGATATTTGGAAACCTCATTAAAAATCAATTTCTGACTGTCAAAAAAATTAATCAAGAGCATCAACTCTGTGAGTACAGACAGCACTATAGATAAGGCACTGACCTGCAAGAAGACAAAGCTATGTTTTTGTTAATTGGAACTTATGCTTTTCTAAATTGAAAATATAACTGAATTAAGAGATAAACTAACAAAAAAAGCTGCAATCCATTTTTGAGGCACAAAGCCAGAACTGTGTAATACAAAGAGTTGAAACTTGTAAAATCAGTAGCCGTCTCTCTGCAGAATCTTGGCTGTTAAGAAAAGATTGGCCTCAATTTACACTGATGGAAAGGTACAGGTTGAAGCTTTTAGGGCAGAATCATGCATTGCAAAAATCTCATTATGGATTGGGCAGCACCCAATGAAACCTTTGTTGAATTACAATGTTTAGACAAATAATTCAGATTTATTTTACTTATCAAGGAATAAGTGACCCCAAGAAATAACCCTCTGAAAACATCGCTTTCCACTGGCAAAGAGGGATTTCTCAGAATTAAGGCATTCCAGTTTTCCCATGGGTGATCAGAAAGATCCGGAACAGATCTGAAAAGTTCTCAAAAACCAGCCAAAGTTTATAAATGACTTAAAGATTAACAACCTCCAGTTCCTATCATCCAGACAGCAAGCTCAAAAGTCTATTAACCAGTTTGTCAGAGAATGCTGCATAACAGAGCATGAGTATCATTTCTCTGAAGGTGAACTGTAAGAGAGGCTCATTTAATTAATGATTGCCTCCATATCAATTAAAACCTTTAAAAAAGATCTTCTGTGTAAAATAAAATGTTCATAATACTGAGCAATAAAGCATTTCAGTGTCAGGTAAAAATCCCCGCTGGAGGCAATACACACATTGTTGACTGTAAGGTTCCATGTCAAATGTATGTACACGCTTTATAAAATGCTGAATCCACAGCACTTAGCTCATCTGGAAGTTACTTTTTTTACCCATGGGGTGATTTTGGCATTTATAACAGGCTACTGTCCATTTCCGTCCCCACAATAAGTGAAAACTATAGCTTCAACATGAATTTCTGGGTTTAGGAACTAGGGAAAGAAAAACACACCAAAGTAAGATGACCTTTCTTTCCTATGGTTCAGGATTTGGTGCATTGTCAAGGCAAATTAAAGAAGGCTTAACTTTGCATCTCATTTTCTATAAATCCAAATTGTTAATACTCTTTGGCAACACTGGATGACCCAAACAGTTAAGTGTTCATTTTCCATAAGAAACAAGTTTTGACTTGATGATCTTTAAATTCACAGCAGTCATTGTTGCTGTTTCATCTGTTTTTAACACAATGCATTGAATTGCTGACTATCGGTCACAGAATTGAATTTAAAACAGGATTTCAATCATATTTTCTCTATTTTTCTGTTTTTAATCTTTGAATTCTAGCTGGATGTTCTTATGCACAACAGAATCCTATTATCCATAAATGAGTTCTGACTGCTGACGTCAGCAGCGTGTCCATCAGTGCAGCCTTCTGTGGTCATTAATTGGCCTCAATAGCAAAGTGATCTCTATTGCTTGCTTGGAATTCATGAAATAAAGGCACACTGAACCTCTGTTCAGGTTTACAGTGGTGTGTGAGGCTATGGTGTGTTGTTTATTGACTTATAGCCCAATCATTGAGGCAGGAGTCTCTGGTTTTGATAGACTCCTAGTTTGCAGCTGGGAAACTGATTTGGTTGACATGAAACTCTCTACACACAGTGAGTGAGCACCCCAATGGTGAACAAGTTCTGGCACTGTGAAAAAGTGGCCCAGAGTCAAACTTTAATCAAGACTAATTGGTTGCCAGCCTCTGACCCTGCTCCTAGCTCACTCTTTGGAAAATTCCTCCCAAAATGGGAATCATTCAGGGATCTGTTGCAGTTCCCTCCTATTTTCCCAGTCTCCAACATGTGTCCAGTTCCATCTCTACGGAGCTGGGAAAATCCTGCACCTACCAAATTTAGAGTGACACCCGGGAAAATGGAACAAACATTTATTGGTCACTTCCCTTGTCTGATTTCTAGATGAATACAAATGTTATCTACTCCAGTTCCAACGTTAACTAAAAGTGACAATACTTTATGTCTGGATATGTACCAGCACATTGCAGGACGACTGTCAGTAAACTAAGAAAAGCCCATTGGAATTCCAATTTACCTACATACCACTTGGGGTTAAATTATTGAAAAGTTGCACTTTTCTTGTGAATTTTTGAACATTTCCCATTTGGGATCCACAGTATTGAAATCTCTGTGCTCCAATCCATAGTCTGCCACAATAACAACTTCAAGCAATTTGCCTCATTCTGATTATTTTCCTTGAAGCTATTTATGAAGGCTTTTCAAAATTTGTTCTGACAGTTCTGTTCAGTGAAAGCATCAACTTTGGAAATAATCTCAGCAGCGACTATCACATTTCTTGTTTTAGGCTCCACTATTTGTTCCACAATTTACAATCCATCATCTTTACTTCACTCAGTGTTTCATACTGCAACGGTTGGATTCACAATTTCTAGCAGTACAGTTTTATTTGTGATGTATCTTATGGTCTACAGTCTTATTATAAGTCTATCCCTTAGTTCATCTTCTATTCCTTCATTAAGTGTTCAAAACACGTTGCTTTCTAAAAGCTGTGGAAGGTAAATTTGCATACATCTTATGATGACTCACTGTGAAAGCAAACAAATATAAAAGTGATTACTGGCTTTACTTTCTCTGAGGCGGAAATGTGCACAAATCTCTTGTGAGCTACAAAAACGTCTTGCTAGTTCCAGTCACCTATGGCTCTGCAACCAGCTGCTAAATCTATACCCAACTGAAAATCTAGACTGACGCAAATCCATGGCACCTTCTGGTCTATTCATAGATGTACAGATACATATTAGAGGAAGCATGAAAAGTGCATGAAGTAGGATACGCTGATAACATTAGATTATGTTAGATGGAAGAGATGCATATGAAGCATAACAATAGGCCAGCTGGGGTTTTGTTTCTGAGCTGTAAATGCTATGTAGGTCACATGAGATGAATCCAAGCTTTTCTCACGTTCACTCTTAAGGGAAAGGCTTTGCTGATTCCCTTCATACAGTAGTGGTGAGCCATCATCTTGCAGGTACAAGCAGGAAAATAATTCCAGGATTTTACATGTCCAGTAGAAATCTAATGTAATCTTCTCCATCATCTTCTTTATGTGGCAATCTGAAAGATTTGACCTCTCAAATGTCATGGCTAGTGTTTAATTTTTGCCCAATAGGAGTATGAGGTCAGCAGAGCAGCTGTGTTATTAATCAAAAACTTTTCAACATCAGGTTTCATTTGAATTAATCTGCACAACATTGGGTACCAATGGAAAAGCGCTCAATTGACCCACTGATCCAGAGGCGATGTGGTCAGCAGGAACAAATCCTGGAGAAGAGAGACAACTGATTACTTTTTTTCTGAAATCAAGATTGCCAGCATTACCTTAAAGGACCACACATAGTGATTGTAACAAGGTCAGCCAGGTGGACCTTATAGAATATGAGTTCCCTGATTGGGACTGTTAATCTTGTTTAATCAGGGAACCCTGGCTGACAGATATAAACAGGAGTGTCAGAGGTTCTGTTCCCTCTGAGTGCTGGCTTTGGGGGAGCTGGATCAGTGTCAAGGACTTTCTATGTGTAAATAAAATGTGACTTGGAGACAGGATACTGGCCTCTGTGGAGTTATTTCATCAAATGCTAACCTGTTGACTGCTCACTGTACAGATTGGTGAATGTGGATAGAACATGTAGATTTCTAGTGTCAATGATGTAGGAATTTGATTTGCACATTTCAACAGCCCTCCTACCAAATAGTTTTGAACATTTGCAAGGCTATCAGACTTTGAATCTGTGCATGTTGGTGCCTAAAATATGATTGAAGATTCCACTACTCCAAACCACCACTCCTGCTCCTAACCGCAGTTGCTGGATTAGCCCTTTTGGCAGACAATATTAAAAACCAGATAAAGAAGCCATTGAAAATTATGCAGTCTCCCACTGCCACCCCAGGTTTGATATCTCAAGTTTTATCCTTGTTGCTATGGCATGGTTACAGTTCCAGTGACATAGATTTTATAGTTACCAGATACCTTAAAAGATATACTGCTGGTTTATGAAAGCACATAAATAAGATGGCAAGACAGTAAAAAGGGCCACTAAGTTCATTTTAACACACAAGTCCCTCACAGGAACATAGACTAACGTTTTTCAATGATAATGCTTTCTTCATATCTTTCAAATCTTTGTTGAATTAAAAATTGGCTCAATTCCCTTTTGAATATTCGACCAGATATTATATTCAGTACACTAGGTGGCAGTCTATTCCATAATTCAACATGGAATGAGAAAAGTTATTTTTTACCTTAGATTTTGCCTGTGACTTCCTCAGCTATGACCATGTTCTATTCTTCTAGATTTAGATGGAAGCTAGTAGTGGTGACATTGGATTGTCTCTGAACTACTAGTCCAGAGCTTCAGGCAAATGCTCAGGAATTTGAATAACACCATGTCAGATTGTGAAATCTTCATTCAATAAGATCTTCATTAAATAAAAGCTGGTCTAATTGTGACCATGTAATCATTGTTGATTGTTGTAAAAACCTATCTGGTTCCCTAATCCATTTTGGGAAAAGAAATCTGCTGATCCTACACAGTCTGAATTATATATGACTCCAGAGTCACAGCAAAGTGTTTTACTCAGCACCACCCTCTGAAATGGCACTTGCTAGCCATTCAATTCAATGGGCTATTAGGGATGGCCAAAATATTCACTTTTCCAGGAGTGCTCACACCTGAGACAAGAAAGAAGGTAAAGATTTATGAAAAGTACTTGTCCACATTTAATTAATCTATTCTCCAATATTTTTTAAAATAGCATTATAGATTCTTTTTACACTTACACTTTACATTGAAACTTGGAGCCATTTGTAACATCTATATTTGAGTACTTTTCATTCATCTAGTATGTGTTCTCAAATATACTGGATATCTAGTGACACAAAATGGAATATAAATTTTAACTTCAAGAATTGATGGGTTAAGGATGATTTGGTTGGTTAAACAAGTTGATTTTTTTTACATTAACTGTAATGTAGCAGCAACAATTCAGCTCCATTGTTCATGGATTTAATGGAAGTGCCTCTGGATTCCTATGGGTAAGGTACTCAATGAAGTCAGATCCTGACAGCATTAATTGCAACTTTTAGCTCTTTAGAAGCCTTTAATGTGACCTTCTTTGAATTGAGATGTATTTACCTTTAAAAGTAAAGCCACTGTAATGGGTAAAGCTGCCCACTGAAACAGGAATGATAAGGAACTGCAGTTCAGGTGTGTAATTAGCCTTGTTGAACAAGACCTTACTGGTGTCTCATCCCTTCAGACAATCATATAGCAGGATGTGCTTGTGTTGATATAGTATGTCTAAAGTTTGGAGATGCTCAAACTGAAAGATGGGACAAGCAAATGTGAAAAGGCTGATTGTCGTCATCCATAACAATGATGATTTACTCTGCTGGGTTCAGAATATATACAGGAAGGAGGTGCAAATTAGGGAGTTGTATTGGAGGGAACTGCACAGATGAAGGTACAGGTTGCAAACTATGTCGCACATATTATGACTTTGTGCACCCAACTTTTATTGAGTAATGCCGAGTTAATGTTAATGACAAAAAAAACCTGCAGATGCTGGAATCCAAAATAAACAGCAGGAGGCTGGAAGAGCACAGCAGGCCAGGCAGTAACTATCAGGAGGTGGAGAAGTCAACGTTTCGGTGTAACCCTTCTTCAGTTCTGAAGAAGTGTTATACCTGAAACGTTTAATTCTCCACCTCCTGATGCTGCCTGGCCTGTTGTGCTCTTCCAGCCTCCTGCTTGTCTACTCTGAGTTAATGTTAATGCTGGACAAGTCTGATTCTTGACAGGAACCTGGCTGGAAAAATCATAACTTTTTTTTTCACTGGAGTGACATTTACTCAAACATAAGCATGCAGAAATGAAGATAAACAAGAAAAAAGGCATTCTATTCTATTATAACGCAGATTCAAAAACGTTTTTTAAAACAAAACACACCTTTCTATATTGAACAGAAACAGAAACTATATATTGTAGTCAGTACACACTGTTACACCTTACAAACATTGTTGCATTTCAAGAACATTTAATGCGATAGTTCTAGCTAGACCCAGTCCAGCTCATTTCGAAGAGAGAGTGAGACTTTTTTTTTAATACTTTGATGGGCTTGAACTGATTAAAATTTCAATGCTTCTGCTGGAAATATGGATAATTCTTTAATATTATTATTGTTATAATGCACCTGACTTGGCTCCCTTCTGGTGTTAAACTATCCCTGATGCAGCTTTAATTCCTTTTCATTTATAAACACTTCTGAACTCAATTTTTTTTAGATTAGATTACTTACAGTGTGGAAGCAGGCCCTTCGGCCCAACAAGTCCACATCAACCCGCCGAAGCGCAACCCACCCATACTCATTCCCCTACATTTACTCCTTCACCTAACTCTAGGGGCAATTTAGTATGGCCAATTCACCTAACCTGCACATTTTTTGGACTGTGGGAGGAAACCGGAGTACCCGGAGGAAACTCACGCAGACACGGGTAGAACGTGCAAACTCCACACAGACAGTCGTCTGAGGCAGGAATTGAACCCGGGTCTCAGGCGCTGTGAGGCAGCAGTGCTAACCACTGTGCCACCGTGCTGCCAGTATACTATCTCTATCCTAGTACTCCAGTATGGATTAATAATAACTTCTTATTCTAAAATAATTTCATTACTTTAAACTTGTTTTCTTAGGAATGCTGCTTAACATACATTACACTATCAAAAGACTTCCCAACATTTTGGAGAATAATACGTTTCTTTCTTGAAAGACTTCCCAACTCAGGCTAAAAATGAAAATCAGAATCTGTAAGGTTCTCCAACTCAGTCAGTTCGGTTGCTCCCTAAGAATTCTGGGAGCTTACTCTTGATTAGAGTTATAGACATTGTAGTTTTTAAAGGCTAATGGTTAACTCCAAACACACAGACAAATCCATATGTTTAACTTTGAATTCCAAGAACCAAACCTGCAGTTAACAATATTTATTACTATACTATATAAAGCAGATGGATGACAGCACATGGATAGCAGCAGTTCAAGAAGGCAGTTCATCACCACATCCTCAAGAGGAACTCGGGACAGGCAATAAATGTTGGCTATTGATGATGCCAATGCGTCATGTGTGAATATATAAAAATCTGTTTCATAACAGTTTTTTTCTTTTAAAAGAGGTTCAATTTTCCCTGAGAAAGGGGAAAAAAATCAGTGTTTTCCAGGCGGAGGGTATCATGACATCGAAGGCAGAAAAGTTGGCCAGACAAGATCTGTTATCACTGGAATTTAGAAAAGTAAAGTATGATTTTATTTAAAGTAGATGTGGAAAGGATATATAACTCCAGAACTGGGAATTCTGAGGAAGGAACACTTGACCCAAAACATTAACACTGATTTCTTTGTGGCGATGGAGTAGATGTGTTGGGGTTTTTTTTAGATAAGGGTTTTTGGCAGTATTTTGAAAGGCACGGATTTGAGGAGAGTAGAGTTTATTGAGGTTAAAATCAACTAGGCAACA
Source organism: Chiloscyllium plagiosum (assembly GCF_004010195.1). Taxonomy (NCBI): domain Eukaryota; kingdom Metazoa; phylum Chordata; class Chondrichthyes; order Orectolobiformes; family Hemiscylliidae; genus Chiloscyllium; species Chiloscyllium plagiosum. The sequence continues at coordinate 54,510,768 of NC_057719.1, forward strand.
CTGAGGACTGCAGATGCTGGAGATTAGAGTTGAGAGTGTGGTGCTGGAAAAGCACAGCAGGTCAGGCAGCATCCGAGGACCAGGAGAATTGAAGGGCTTTTGCCCGAAATGTTGATTATCCTGCTCCTCGGATGCTATCTCACCTGCTGTGCCTTTCCAGCACCACTCTCTCATCTCTAAACTCCAGCACCTGCAGTCCACACTTTCACCGAAAGTTTAATGAGGATCTGTGGAGAAGAAAAGAAGCTGATGATCATCTTTGCTCTGCAGTATGCTCCTACAGTGGCGTTCAGGTAATTAGAGGAATGTGAAAGCCAATAGTTCTTGACTAATGTAGCCAGATGCTGAAACCACTTTAGCCAGATGCTAATACCATCCTTAACTGCAAATATAAAGGAGTATAAACATAAATACTCGAATTAGGATGATAATTCAGGCTAAATTAATGTTTACAGTAAAAATAGAAAATATTGGTAATGGTGAACAAGTTTGGTTCTATCCGTATAGAGAGAAATAGAGTTAATAGGCCAGATTTTCATCATGGAGATGGGAATCAGGAGTTGGGAAAATTCTTAGCTATGCTACCTTGTCTCTGTCTCAGCTGTACTGACTGGTGAAATTTTCATCTGACAAAGACAGTGATAGCTTACAGTCGGAGGCAAGTCAATAGTGAGGTGACCAGGGAAAAAAAAGGCTAGTCTCTATTCACTGAGCTAGTGACTCAGCTTTGTACATCAGTGACTAACCTCATCCCCAACCCAATCCTCCCTTTCCTCCATCAACCACCCATTCACCTTCAAACCCTGTACTTCACCCTACTTCCTATTTTCATACCCTCTTACCTCCTCACCTAGACTCACCAATCCTTTTGAATCCATGAAAAACAGAACTAACTAAACTATAGAAAATTTTGGAAAACACAAAGATCCATTAAAAATACTATACTGAGACTTAAGAACAAATTCTCCTCCTTAAAATCTCATAGATCTTTCAAAATAAGCATACCACTTGAAAACTCACCATCAAAGATGTTCTCTTCAGAAATTCATGAATTTGTTAAAATAAACATGCTCACACACACATTGGTAGAGCTGTGTGACCAAATTTGTCACTATGGGATTGATTAGTGGTTTGGAAATTAATTAATGTTCAAATTTTGTTTTCCCCTGATGATCTGTATAAACAATCCCTGCTAGCAGATCCATTAACAGTTTGGAAGGCAACTAAACCATCAAACTGACACTCCCCTGAATAACTATGTAAAAAGGTAATCATAGAGCTCTGAAAGACAGCCAAAAAGCTCAGACAGTTTTCAAAGTTTTGAAATATTCAAACAAATACGTGAACAGATTTGGTGGAATCCATGAGGGTAGTGCATGCAATTAGCTTTGTTTCTGATACTCTTTTGTGTTTTTCATGTTGTATAAAGTGGAATAGCACTTTATTAGATGGGAAATCCAATATAATGCATCTGATGACTTTCCCACTTTTACAATGCCTTCATTTCACTTGGCAGGTTTCCACTTAGTCAGAGTCATACAACACGGAAACAGACCCTTTGATTCAACAGTCCATGCTGACTATAATTCTGAATTAAACTAGTCCCACCTGCCTTCGCTTAGCCCATATCTTTCCAAACAATTTTCCAAACCTACTTACCTAAATGTCTTTTAAACACTGTAACTGTACCCACAACCACCACTTCTTCTCAGAGTTCATTCCACACATGAACCACTCTCTGTATAAAAATAAAATTGTCTCTCACATCTTTTTAAAATCTTTCATCTCTCACCTTAAAAATATGCTCCCTAGTCTGAAATTTCCCACCCCAGGGAAAGGATAGCTGCTATTCATCTTATCTATGCTCCACATTAGTTTATAAGCCTCCATAAGATCACCTCTCAATCTCCTACGATCCAATGAAAAGAGTCCCGGCCTATCCAACTTCTCCTTATAACTCAAACCTTCCATTCACAGAAACATCCTACTAAATTTCTTCTGAACCCACGCCAGCTTAGTATTATCCTCCCCGTAACAGGGAGACCAGAACTGGACACAGTATTCCAGAAGAAGTCTCACCAATGTCCTGTACAAGTAAACAATATCTAACACTCTGCACTCATCAATCTTCTTGGTTACTTAGTCTGTGAGACATAATTTCCCTTATACAAAACATGTTGGCCATCCCTAATCATTCCTTGCCTTTCCAAATCACTTCTAATCACTTAAACACCACTGATGTCAAACTGAGAGGTTTAGAGTTTTCAGGTTCCTCCTTACATCCTTTCTTAAAGAAAGGCACAACATTTGAAGCCATTCTGCGCCTCAATCATATTTATAGACGATACTAATATTTCTGCAAGGTCACCCTACAATTTCCTCCTTAACTCCCCACAACGTTCTGGGATATGCTCGGTCAAGTCCCAGAGATTAACCCACCTTTAATTTTTGTAAGAGCTTCATCTCTTCCTCTTCTATAATGTGAACTGTTTAAAAACATCAATATTAACTTCCCTGAGTTCTTTAGCTTCCATTTCTTTCTCTGTGATAAAACCTGATGCAAAACATTCATTTAATATCACTCCCACCTTCTGACGTTCAACACAAAAACAACCTCTTTGATCTTTAAGGAACCCTACAGTCTGTCCAGTTGATCTCTTGTTCTTAATATACTTGTAGAATCTCTTTAGATTATCCTTAACTGTTTTTGCCAAGACTATCTTACAACCTTTTTCCCTTTTTGATCTCCCTGTTAAGAATACTCCTACAGTCTTTATGCTATTCAAGAGATTCATTTGAATCCAGTTGTTTATATTTAGAATATGATTCATTTTTATTCTTGACTAGAATCTCAAAATCTTTATTCATCCATTGTTCTCTAATTCTACCAGGCTGACCCTTCACTATAACAGGAACATGACTTTGAACTCTCATTATCACACGTTTGAAAGCCTCCCAATTATCAGACATCCCTGTCTACTCCAATCGAGTTCTTGTCTCATACCATTAAAATTTGCCTTACTTCAATTATTTTTTTTGTGGAAGACTTATCCTTTTCAATAACCATTTTAAAACAAATAGAATTATGATCACGAGAGCCAAAGTATTCTACTATCACTTCAGTCCCTTGCCCTATCTTATGATTCAAGAGTTCAGATTTTCCTCCTTTTCCAGTAGGAAAATTTACATAGTGATAATGAAAATTTTCTTGAACACATTTAACAAATTCTTCACCATCCAAACCTCTAACAGTATGGTAAGCCCAGTCAATGTTTGGAAAATTAAAATCCCCTACCATTACAACCTTGTTATTCTTGTATATACCGAAGATTTCTCGACATATTTATTCCTTAATTTCCCTCTGACTACTGGAAGGCAATAGTATAATCCCATCAAGGTGATCATTAGTTTTCTTATTTCTAATTTCAATCCATATATTTTTACTGGATGATTTTTCAGAAATATCTTCTCTAATTAGAGCAATCGTGTTTTTCTTAACCAAAAACGCTACACCCTCTCCTGATTTGTCTCTTTTTCTATCCTTCCCATAGCATCTGAAACATCAACTTGGAGCCCTGTCCATCCTTCAGCCACATTTCTGTAATAGCTATGACATCCTAATTCTATGAACCCAAACATGCCCTGAGTTCATCAGCCTTATCTATAGGTCCTCTTGTATTGAAATAAATGCAGTTTAATTCTTCAGAGTTACTTTATTCTTTACTTGCTCTTGTCTGTCTATTATTAACTTGTTCCTTTCAGATCCAAAACCATTAAAAATACCTGGCTTGAAGGTAGAGAACAGAGGGTGGTGGTGGAGGGGTGCTTTTCAGACTGGAGGCCTGTGGCCAGTGATGTGCCATAAGGATTGGTGTTGGGTCCACTCCTTTTTGTCATTTATTTAAATAATTTAGATGCGAACATCGGAGGTATAGTTAGTAAGTTTGCAGATAACACCAAAATTGGAAGTGTAGTGGACAGAGAAGAAGGTTACCTCAGATTACAACAGGATTGTGCTCAGAAGGGCCAATGGGCTGAGATGCCTCAGATGGAGTTTAATTTAGATAAATGTGAGGTGCTGTGTTTTGGAAAGCCAAATCAGAGCAGAACAAAGAGAGCTTGGAGTGCAGGTTCATGGTTCTTTGAAAGTGCTGTTGCAGGTAGATAGGATAGTGAAGAAGGTGTTTGGTATCCTTTCTTTTTTTGGTCAGAGTATTGAGCACAGGAGTTGGGAGGTCATGTTGCGGCTGTACAGGGCATTGGTTAGGCCACTTTTGGAATATTGCATGCAATTCTGGTCTCCCTCCTATCGGGTAGATGTTGCGAAACTTGAAAAGGTTCAGAAAAGATTTACAAGCATGTTGCCAGGGTTGGAGGGCTTGAGCTATAGGGAGAGACTGAACAGGCTGGGGCTCTTTTCCCTGGAGCATCAGAGGCTGAGGAGTGACCTTATAGAGGTTTATAAAATCATGAGGGGTATGGATAGAGTAAATAGATAAAGTCTTTTCCCTGGGGTGGGGGAGTCCAGAACTAGAGGGCATAGGTTTAGGGTGAGAGGGGAAAACTTTAAAAGGGACCTAAGGGGCAACTTTTTCATATAGAGCATGGTGTGTATATGGAATGCGGTGAGCTGAAAATGTGTTGCTGGATCAGCGCAGCAGGTCAGGCAGGATACAGGGAACAGGAGAATCGACGTTTCGGGAATTTCCTGAAGAAGGGCTTATGCCCGAAACGTCGATTCTCCTGTTCCCTGGATGCTGCCTGACCTGCTGCGCTGTTCCAGCAACACATTTTCAGCTCTGATCTCCAGCATCTGCAGACCTCACTTTCTCCTCGTGTATATGGAATGAGCTGCCAGAGGATGTGGCGGAGGCCAGTACAATAACAACCTTTAAGTGTCATCTGGATGGGTATATGAATAGGAAGGGTTTAGAGGATATGGTGCAAGTTTTGGAAAATGGGATTAGATTGAGTTGGGATATCTGATCAGCATGGACAAGTTAGACCAAAGGGTCTGTTTCCATGTTGTACATCTCTATGACCCAATGACTCCGAAGCCCCTTGTCAGAAGTAACAGCAGAGTAACCTTCTTATTTAATGATCACTCACCATTTGCAATCACAAAGCCGTCATGAGACAATTTAGTGAACATTGATACAACTAGGCCATGATACTTGCTGATCAAATAGTGCATCAGCATTCACCTGTCGTGCTTTTCCTACTCCCACATCCTGGTTCATGTCTGCACTCACCAGCTGTGATTCAGGACAGCTTCCATAATGCAGTCACCTCACTGAAAATTACAGAACTGCCCACAACTTCTAAACAACAATGTATCAGGGTCCCGACCAGTCACCTTGTGCACACTGCCGAAAGTCACCAGAGATGAACATGGGGGCAGGATTTCTTTCTCCACAGTTACAAATTGTACCTTCTCTCAACCTCTGACTCTTCAATGTGAAATCCTCACTACTGTTCTGCTTTATGGAATATACAGAAAAGTTACCATTAACATTGACACTCTTGTAGTGAGCACAGAAATGCATCTGTGAAATAATCAAAGCATCAGAAGCTTTTTTTTAAACAGGTCACTAGCCCGTTCAGTACTATATCTACAACTCCTTGTGGTTTTGGAATATTGTGGTCCATCTCCATTCACTTCAAGAGAATAAAAAGGCATCTATTTAATGGGGGCCTTTTGTCTCTCAGAAACCAACCTAGATCTTAGGTCTGGGCTAAAAGTGTTGTAGCAGATGTGAATGCTGGAGAATGAATGAGTTATGGTAACTGGCAGAAATAGATACATAGAAATACAGGAATGCCATATTGTGGTCACACATGATTTCCATATTAATGATATGGTTTTCTATTGCTGGCTGCTGCAATAGTGCCTGGACATGATATGGGTACATTCAATCCTTCCATGAATTGGTGGAAAATGGAGGTTAGTTAGACATGTTGCCCTGTACACCTGTAATAACACATCCTTGGAGAAGTTGATGATTTACCTCAGAGGAATTGATTCAGTATGTGGATGTACCTACTAGAGAAGGTGCAAAACTTGACCTACTCTTAGGAAATGAGGCAGGGCAGGTGATTGAGGTATCAGTGGGGGAGCACTTTGGGGCCAGTGACCATAATTCTATTAGTTTTAAAACAGTGATGGAAAATGATAGATCGGATCTAAAAATGTAATTTCTTAATTAGAAGAAGGTTAATTTTAATGGTACTGGGTAAGAACTTTCAAAAGGTGATTGGGAGCAAATGTTCGCAGGTTCAGGGATGGCTGGAAAATCGGAAGCCTTCAAAAATGAGATAATGAGAGCCCAGAGACAATTTATTCTTGCCAGGGTGAAAGGCAAAGTTTGTAGGTGTTGGGAATGCTGGATGACTAGAAAAATTAAGGCTTTGGTTAAGAAAAGGAAGGAAGCATATGTCAGGTAAAGACAGCAGAGATCAAATGAATCCTGAGAAGATTATAAAGGCAGCAGGAGTATACTTAAGAGGGGAATCAGGAGGTCAAAAAGGGGCTATGAGATAGCTTCGGCAAATAGGGTTAAAAAGAATCCAAAGGGATTTTACAAATACATTTGGGAGAAAAGGGTAACGAGGGAGAGAATAAAGCCCCTCAAAGATCAACAAGGTGGCCTTTGTGTGGAGCCGCAGGAGATGGGAGAGATCCTAAATGAGTACTTTGCAGCAGTGTTTACTGTGGAGAAGGACATGGAAGATGTAAAATGTGAGGAAATAGATGGTGACATCTTGAAAAATGTTTGTATTACAGAGGACATGGTGCTGGATGTCTTGAAATGGATAAAAGTGAATAAATCCCCAGGACCTTATCAGGTGTACCCTGGAACTCAGTGGGAAGCTTGGGAAATGATTGCTGGGCCCATTGCTGAGAAATTTGCATCAGGGAACTATAGATTGGTGAGCCTGACATCTGTGGTGGGCAAGTGTTGGAGTGAATCCCAAGGGACAGGATTTTTATGTACTTAGAAAGGAAAAGACTGATTAGGGATCGTCAGCATGGCCTTGTGTGTGGGAAACCATGTCTCACGAACTTGATTGAAATCTTTGAGGAAGAAACAAAAATGATAGATGATGGCAAAACAGTAGAATTGATCTATGTAGATTTCAGTAAGGTGTTCAACAAGCTTTCTCATGGGACACTGGTTAGCAAGGTTAGATCTCATGGAATACATGAAGAACTAGCCCCTTGAATATAGAACTAGCTCAAAGATAGATGTTAGAGGGTGGTGATGGTGGAGGGTTGCTTTTCAGACTGGAAGTTTGTGACCTAAGGTACTGCGCCCACTGCTTTTCATCATTTTTACAAATGATTTAGATGTGAACTTAGGAGGTATAGTTAGTAAATTTGCAGATAACACCAAAATCGCAGGTGTAGTGAAGGACGTTACCTCAGAATACAACGGGATTTTGATCAGATGGGCCAGTGGGCTAAGGAGTGGAAGATAGAATTTAATTTAGATAAATACAAGGTGCCGCATTTTGGAAAAGCAAATCAGAACAGGACTTATACACTTAATGGTAAGGTCCTGGGGAGTGTTGCTGAACAAAGAGATCTTAGAGTGCAGGTGCATAGTTCCTTGAAAGTAGAGTCGCAGGTAGATAGGATAGTGAAGAAGGCGTTTAGTATACTTTCCTTTATTGGTCAGAATATTGAGTATAGGAGTTGAGAGGTCAGCTGTACAGAACATTGGTCAGGCCACTTTTGGAATATTTTGTGCAATTCTGGTCTCCATCCTAGCAGAAGGATGCTGTGAAACTTGACTGGATTCAGAAAAGATTTACAAGGATATTGCCAGATTTGAAGGATTTGAGCTATAGGGAGAGGCTGAATAGGCTGGAGCTGTTTTCCCTGGAGTGTCAGAGGCCGAGGAGTGACCCTATAGAGGTTTATAAAATCATGAGGGCAATGGATATGGTAAATAGTCAAGGTTTTTTCCAGGGGTGGCTGAGTCCAGAACTAGAGGGCATAAGTTTAGGTCAGAGTAGGAAAATATAAAAGAGACCTAAGGGGCAACTTTTTCACACAGAAGGTGGGGTGGCACCATAGCTCAGTGGGTTAGCACTGCAGCCTCACAGCACCAGTGAACCAGGTTCGATTCCAGCCTCAGGTGACTGTCTGTGAGGAGTTTGCACATTCTCTCTGTGTCTGCGTAGGTTTCCTCTGGGTCCTCCGGTTTCGTCCCACAGTCCAAAGATGTACAGGTTAGGTGGATTGGCCATGTTAAATTGCCCATAGTGTTAGGTGCATTAATCAGAGGGGAAATGGGTCTGGGTGGGTTACTCTTGTAGGGCTGAAGGGCCTGTTTCCACACTGTAGGGAATCTAATCTAATCTACATGTATGGAATGAGCTGCCAGAGGAAGTGATGGAGGCTGGTACAATTGCAACATTTAAAAAGCATCTGGATTGGTACATGAATAGGAAGGGTTTGGAGGGATATGGGCCAGGTGCTGGCAGGTGGGATATCTGGACGGCATGAACGAGTTAGACCGAAGGGTCTGCTTCTGTGCTATGCATCTCTATAACTCTAACTCCACATTAGTAATAGAGGTATTGCAGTGGTGGGTGACTGTCTGAAAGGTTACAGATATCTACAGCAAACCCCTGGAAGCTGCTGGCCACATGCATATTGAAGGATCGGTCACCTTGAGTGTAACTGGCAGGCATAGCACAAGGTTGATCATGGCACAAGGCATCCTCCCACTATGGCATGGATGCCACCAACTATTTCTCTTGAAATTCAATGAGGTTTTGGCTGCACTGCCTTCTGGTCATGTTTGATGTAATTTCTTTGGCTGACAGTGCACCTTTATTCAGAATAATATGTCTTCCTCCTCTTTCTTCATGGTATTTGTGGTGTCTATGGCACAAGTATCCTGGCTCTGGCAATACTTTGCTGTTGCTTTTCCTCAATAGCCTGCATATGGTAAGATGTGCCCATTCTTTCAGCCATTCTGACAGGACACTCTTCAACCAGCAAGATGGTAATCGGTGCCATTTCCCTCTTGACTGGAGAAAAAGGAATAACCTTAAAGAAGAAGGGTATATCTACATGACCCTTTCAGAATTCTCACCTCCCCACCATCCCTGATTCCTTCCTCATTGTGGATTGTCACTAAATTCTCTCTCAAGTTCTTAAAATCTTATTTTGTAGAATTCTGTGCAGGGGTAAAGACCTAATGTAAGGCCTTCAGATGTGCTTACATCTCTACTATAAAGATGAGAGCCCATGCATGTTAATGTACTTGGAACAGTGAACATCTGATGCTGTTTGAACTCAGTGTAAATTTCAAATGGTCGAGTGATTTGTGTTTCACAACTGTGCAGCACGTGTCCTGCTCCCTATCCCCTACTGACAAAAGTAAAGTTGGCTGGAAATGTGTAGGATGCAGGATTCTTCTGCAACTAATTCCACCTACTGATTTTAATGCCTTCTGGACTCAAGTTAAATTTCAAGCATATCCAGCCCACAAAATTTGTTTCTCTCTGATGAGTTCTTTCAATATTTCCTCTTTCGTTTTCAGATTTTGAGCATTCATAGTATTTTTTTCAACCAATTTAGCAGTTGAATACCCTGCACCAAATCTTATCTGGCATTAGTCCCATTGCTAAATTAACAGGTCATTCTTTCAGCCATCCTGTCGGACAATTGAGAAAAGTAGAAATAGCCTGTTCTTCTTTCACTTACATTCAGTAATCATATTCAGTTTGAGTCTGAATGTCAGCAACTGAATTAATCTTTCAGATGAAATACATGACTGAGCACCTTAATGGAAGTACACTGAACCTAGAACAGATCAACTCATCAAAAATGATAGTCAAGTCCAGATCAAATCAAACGCAAATTTCTTAAATATTTATAGTGCGAACACACATCAAACCATTAGCATGGTTGCTAAGCACCAAATCTTTAAGGGTAGATTTTCCTGAAGTTATACTAGGTTTATCTTGCTGCACTGAGAATTCAACAATTGAGTGGGTCACAGTAAATGTCTGTAAAGGAATACACTTTATTTTCTCCATCAGATTAACAAAACAAATGTGGAATTTAGCAGTCATGATCTGAAGAAGACTCAAATCGAGAACACTACTTCTTTCCACTGATGCTGCCAGACCTGCTGAGTTTCTGCAGCATGATCTGTGTTTGATATAATTAAGCGTGAACAATTTATCAAGTCAGTACACCAATAACAGGTCGCTAAAGAGGGACCCATTCATTTCCATGAGAATACTTGGTGGAAAGATTCTGGAACAGACTCCATTTTGTACTGGAGAAATTGAGGAACATAATCTTCATATGCTCTGCACATCCATATGCTCATTTATAATTACTTAAACTTCTTTTTTACTGGCAGGATAGAGATACAAAATAAATATTTCACATCAGTTTTTACTATGGAGAATGAAATTGAGGCTAGTGAACTCTGGGAAATAAATATTAATGTCTTGGAAACAGTCCACATTTCAGAAGAGGTCTTAAAAAACACAAAGGTGGATAAATTACCAGGACCTGATCAAGTGTATCCCAGAGAGGTAAGAAATATTTGTATCATCTATAGCTATGGCTAAGATGTCAGGGGGAAAGCTTGCCAATTAGATACAAAATTGGCTTAACAGCAGGACCCAAAGGGTAGTGATGGAGGGTTGTGTTTTGGACCAGAGGTATGTGACCAGCTGTGTTCTACAGGGATCGGTGCTAGATCGACTTTTGTTTGCAATTTATATGAACGATTTGGATGAGAATTTAAGAGGTATAATTAGTAAGCTTGTGGATGACACTAAAATTGGTGGTCAAGTCGATAGTGGAGAAGGTTATCTAAGATTACAAAAGGATCTTGATCAATCAGGCCAATGGGGAGTAGCAGATGAATGTAAGATATTGCATTTTGATAAGACAAACAAGGATCGGACTTAAACAGTTAATGGTACAGCCGTGGGTAGTGTTGTTGAACAGAGACACCCAGGGGTTCATGTAAATAGTTCTTTGAAAGTTGCATCACAGATGGACAGAGCAGTTAAAATGTTGTTTAGCATGCTCAGACCTTTGAACTGAGGTGCTGGGACGTCAGGTTGAGGGTGCACAGGACATTGATGAGGCCACGTTTGGAGTACTGCATACAGTTCTGATCACTCTGCTATTGGAAGGATATTATTAATTTGGAGAGGCTGCAGAAAAGATTTCCCAGAATGTTGCTAGGATTGGAGGATATGAGTTATAATGATAGGCTGGATAATCTGGGACTCTTTTCACTGGAGCGTAGGAGGTTGAGGGTTGACCTTAGAGAAGTTTATAAGATCATGAGGGGCATAGGTAAGGTGAACAGCAAAGGACTTTTCCATAGGGAGGGTGAGTTCAAAGCAAGGGGGCATATTTTTAAGATGAGAGGAGAAAGATTTAGAAGGAACTCTAAGGGCAACTTTTTCACACAGCGGGTGGTTTTTATGTGGGATAAACATCCAGAGGAAGTGGTAGATGCAGGTACAACGACAACATTTAAAAGAAATTTGGACAGGTGAATGAATAAGAAAGGTTTAGAGGGATATGTGCCAAACGCGGGCAAATGAGACTAATTTAGTATGGGAAACTTAGTCAGCATGGACGAGTTGGACCAAAGAGTCTGTTTCCGTCTGTGTGACTCCATGACTGTATGTGGGCATCCATAAATGCCTTGAGGAAGTGGTGCTGAGCTACCTTCTTGAACTGATGAAGTCCATGTGCTGTAGATACACCAATGCTGCTATTAGGAAGGGAATTCCACCATTTTGACACAGCAACAGAGAAGACATGGTGATATATTTCCAAGGGAGGATGGTGAATGGCTTGGAGGGGTACTTGCAGGTAATGGTGTTCCTATGTATCTACTGTCCTTGTCCTTCAAAATGGAAGTAATTTTGGGTTTGGAAGATACTGTCTGAGGATCATTGGTAAATTTCTGCAGTGCATCTTGGAGATGGTGCACACTGCTGCCTTAATCTTCTTATACAAAGTATCTAGGAATACCGTTCTTGTTTCTGGTTGCCTAACCTGTTTTGTAGTTTTGCTTTTTCTCCCCGTAGCCTCTTGTTTCAAGAAAAGTAGAAATAGTGTGCTCTTGCATCTCTTCCAGGCAGTAATCATATTCAATTTGAGACTGAGTTCTGAAGAAGGACCACTGGACCTGGAATGTTAACTTTGCTTTCTCTCCACACACGCTGCCAGGTCAGCCAAGTTTCTCTAGCAATTTCTGTTTTTGTTTCAGATTTCCAGCTTCACAATTCTTTGCATTTTAGTTTTATTTTTGTCTTTTTTTTTGTTATGGGCTTGTTACTTTGTGTAAGCATACCTATGTGAACTCCTTATAATATTTGTCCTTGGTAGTCCATGTTGTTGTGCTTTGTAAAATCTACAGTTTGTGGCACAATACTCTGAGAAATTTGGGCATGCAACAATAATTTATGGTTGCTAAATAGCTTTCAAAGCTTCCAATGTGCTGCACAGGAAATATAAGTTTAGTAAATAAATAATTGGGAAAGTAAGGGCCACATTTGATTTTTAATCATTCTAAAGTTCCATTCTGAAATTGCAGCGCACAATGTTTTGCTAGCTGATCGGATGACACGTTCCACTGCCCCACCCACCATCACCACCATTAGCACTGCCATATTAGCCTGAGTACAGATCCCGGAAAGACTCACTTTCTCTCAACTACAAATTGAAATAATACAGGCCACCTCCCCAAGTTGTTCACCCCAAACACTTAATCATCAGTTCATTGAATTGCCAATCAATTGTCACCACCATCCCCACCTGGCAACTTTTCAGGACATTAATTTTGCCTGAAAATCCGAGATCAGGAAGTTCACATCCCCTGACTACTGAAACTGAGCTTCCGTCCCAGCTGCCAACAGCACCACCACCCCACCCTAGACACTATGGTTCCCACATCACTGGTCCCTCAGCTCAGTCACTGATTTCCACCAATGGCTCCTACCCATTGATCAGTCCACAAAACCTAATGACCTGGCCTATTGGTAATTGATTTCCTGTAGAAGTGTATCCTTTATATTGGACCTGAAAATATTATATTCCTGTGCACATTGTATGCTTTAAAATATACATTAGAGTTCCTAGTTGATCTGGTTTGAATATGGTCCAACATTAAAATTGAATGCAAACCAATATAATTGTTCAGAAAGTGCCAAAAGCTCACTAGATATTCATTAAGTATGAAAAATAAATTATTTTTAGAAGTTATTCAACCACAGGCACTCATTCCAGAATCTGAAATCAAACAAAACTTGCAGTTTTCAATGTGACTTACACCTGCACCGTGAGACTGTCATATTTCATTGGGGGTAATGGTATTGTTGTGGGAAAACCACCAGCCTCGGAGTCAGAGTCGGGGTTCAACGACAGAGTTTATTGTACAAGGAAATACTAGAGCTCCAGGCACAGAAAGGCACCATCAGCCACAGTGGTCAGCTGCCAGTCTTCTCACAACCCGGAGCACATGTCAGGTTACTTTCATACATTTTGTAATACAATAGGTCAGTGATGAGGTTATTATCTTTGTAACATACATTGTTTATTGTAAACACTGCAGAATTGTTGATAGCTTCAGTGCAGTCATTGTCAGTTGCAGCACAGCCTTTGTTAATTTCAGCGTGGTCATTGTCAGTTTCAGCATAGACATTGTCAGTTTCAATGTCTGTGCGGACGTCCATTACTGTACCAATGGGTGCTAATTGCTCTTCCTGAAAGGAAAAATTACTGCAGCCTTGGCTATTATCACTTTGTACTGAGTCTGTGTCAAATAGTTAGCATTTCTATCAAAAGTGTTGGCTGGACCCAGACAATTCGAAGGACAGTATATGTTATTTACGTGTATTCTCTCCCCCAACCACTTTATACTAAATAATTAGGTTGTGAGCGCATTGTGTTGGCCCCAGGCAGTGTCTGTGTTTGCTCTGTTGTCTCTCTCCGTATTGTGGTCAGGCGGCCATCTTGTGTGTCAAGCGGCCAACAGATGGTTCAGCTGTCATCTTGTGTGTCCGTGTGCCTAGTGTCACCCTGCCCTGTGCCATCTCCCACTTCGCTCCCCTCTTTGTGGTCAAGGAGGTGACTTTGGAGATCTCCCGCAGACCACCCAATTTACATGTAGATGTAGGTCATCTCTCTTCCCAGGGGGTATCATGGAGTGCCAATTTCGTTGGTGGCTGTTCTGTGGTGACACTCGTTGCTGGTACAGTTCTCGTCAATAGCACCTTACAGCAGAACCTTAAACACCCGAAGTCTACACAGAATACCAGCACGAGTGCAATGAGGAGAACTATCTCGTGTGCCAAATAGGGTCTCCAAGTTTTCCCTATCAACCAACTTAGCCAGCTGTCTATAATTGCGGTTCCCAGTTGAAAATTATCTAGCTGGTCTCGGATATTCTTGATGGCTTCGGTAATGTTATAAGAGTCATCAATAACATGGGTGATACAATTGTGACCAATAATTGTACAAACTCCCCCTTGATGTGCTAATTGATAACCCACTGCTTCAGCCAACTCTGTATTAATTGCTTCCAGAGCTTTTGAGGTATTATTGCCTAAGATAGTCAGCTACATTCAAAGTAATTTCAGTTTTTAGTGCTAACGACACCTGCTGCGCTCCCCCCAAAGATAGAGATCCCAAGAATCCATATCCCAGTCTTGACCCCAAAGGGCACAGAACTCCTGGCTGACGAAGTGGGTCAATATCCTTCTCTGAACATGTCCCCAACTGGGGCATGGTACAGGAAGGGATGCAATTGCCCCGACCACAAACAGGTTTAGGAGATCTGGGGTGTCTGTCGCATATGTTCTCTTAAATAGAAAAAGAAATCCCTTCACTACTAACATACATTGTCCTGTCCTTCCATCTTCTAGGAGAAGGTGAGGACTGCAGATGCTGGAGATCAGAGCTGAAAATGTGTTGCTGGAAAAACGCAGCAGGTCAGGCAGCATCTTCCACAGCTACACTGGCACCTTCCTCCACCTTTTCCTCCACTACATTGATGACTGTATCGGTGCTGCCTCGTGCTCCCACGAGGAGGTTGAACAGTTCATCCAGTTTACTAACACCTTCAACCCCGACCTCAAATTTACCTGGACCGTCTCAGACTCCTCCCTCCCCTTCCTAGACCTCTCCATTTCTATCTGAGGTGACCGAGTCAACACGGACATTTACTATAAACCGACCGACTCCCACAGCTACCTAGACTACACCTTCTCCCACCCTGCCCCCTGTAAAAACGCCATCCCATTTTCCCAATTCCTTCGTCTCCACTGCATCTGTTCCCAGGAGGATCAGTTCTAATACCGTACAACCCAGATGGCCTCTTTCTTCAAAGGCCGCAAATTCCCCCAGACGTGGTCGACGATGCTCTCCACTGCATCTCCTCCACTTCCCGCTCCTCTGCCCTTGAGCCCCGCCCCTCCAATCGCCACCAGGACAGAATCCCACTGGTCCTCATCATTTACTGCATCTGCTGCACCCGATGTGGCCTCCTCTATATTGGGGAGACAGGCTGCCTACTTGCGGAACGTTTCAGAGAACACCGTTGGGACACCCAGATCAACCAACCCAACCACCCCGTGGCTCAACACTTCAACTCCTCCTCCCACTCCACCAAGGACACCCAGATCCTTGGACTCCTCCATTGCCAGACCATAGCAACATGATGGCTGGAGGAAGAGCGCCTCATCTTCCTACCTTTTATCTTAGCCTGCTTGGCACACTTTCCTCATTCCTGAAGAAGGGCTTATGCCCGAAACGTCGATTCTCCTGCTCCTTGGATGCTACCTGACCTGCTGCGCTTTTCCAGCAACACATTTTCAGCTCTGTTCTTCCATCTGTCTGTCCACTTATGTCATTCCTGATCCCCCAGGTGGTCCCCCGCTCCAAGCTGGTAAGTGTCGAACGGGTATGTCCTTGTGGCAGAGCTGGCATGCGTGCCATTGCACTGACCACATATGAACTGTCTGCTTGCAGTCACATTCATGCATGCCTGCTAACTGCAAGTGCAGATAAACTGTCCCCTGGTACTGTACAGCCCTGATAAGTGCACTGAACCTGGATGCATGAGTCATTTTTGGGAGCAAGGGCATAAAAGCATCCCCATCCCTGCCCTGTGAAATAGAGTGGGTAATTACCAGGTTTTAAATGGGTCTTCCCTTCCCTTGGCTGTGGGACCCAGCCCCATGGGCCGGTGGTCCTGTCCAGCAGCACATATCTACTCTGGAGTCCCAACTTGTATTTCCCTATGTGCTCATCCACGAAGAGGGTCTCCTCAGTTCTGTCTAAAGGGGTATCTTTTACTCGCCCCCTATCCTCATGCCTATCTATATTCCACAGTTGTGTGGTTCCCTTGTGTCTAGATTTCCCTCAGGTGAGTTTTCTCTCTATTACAATGGACTAACTGGGGGGTAAAAGAACTGCCTCCCACTTTGCCCTTCTCATATTGGAGATGGCCCTCAGTTTCCCTGTGTGTGACTACTGTATACAGGTCGCGAGGGTGGGGTGGCCACAAATAGGGATTCTACTGATTGCACCAGTGGGTAGCAGATAGTTTGGTTTCCATGCAAGCTTAGATGGGTTTTATAGAACAGGTTATCTTCCAATCCTGGCACGCTTCCAACAGTCGTGACACTTAAACACAGTGAAATACATACTGGTATATACATTTTGCAGTTAACTAGAGTCATCAGTCAAAGTCTTTGTTTTGCTCAAGAAGTGCAGTTGTGCTTCTGTGTGGTGTGTGCTGTTGTGTTTTCGGTACTTCCCCCAGGATGACCATCTTGTCCGCTGTTCCTGTTTGCATCTGGGGAATGGTCAATGACATTAGTTTGGTCGCAGGAATCTTTAAACAGTTTGAGTTGGCCCAACTCCTTCCATGTGCCGTTTCCTTTAATATCTGGGCAGGCACAGGTGTCCCCACTTATTACCACATGGAATGGCCCGTTTCATTTTGGGGCAAATTCAGGTAGTCTCACACCAGGACATGGCTTCCTGCTGCTGGGACCTCAGGAAAGACTTTGAGTTCCCCTGCCTTGTCCTTTTAGTCTTGTTGATCAATTACAGATTTCCACATCCCTTTGAATTGGGCGCGTAATTTTATCACATACTGCTGAATTTTGTCTTTTAGTGGACCCACATTGGTGCCACCTGTGATTATTGTCTCTGGCAATTGCACTGCTCGCCCGGTTCATATGGTGTTAGCCTAGTTGCCTGATTTGTGGTGGCTCTTAATCTCATTAGTATGGTTGGCAGCACCTCAGCCCATGTTCTGCCTGAGGTTTGCATAGCCTTAGCTAAAGTATTTTTGAGCGTTCTATTCATTATCTCTACCATTCCTAAGGTCTGGAGGTGATAAGGAGTGTGAAATGTTTGTCTAATGCTGAGTAATTGGCAGACAGTCTTCATGAGCTTGCCTGCAAAATGCGTCCCTTGGTTGGAGTCGATCTGGAGGGATATCCCCCACCTTGGGATTACCTCCTCCACTAATATTCTAGCTACAGTGGTCACAGTGCAGCTTTTGGTCGGGAATGCTTCTACCCACCGGGTAAATTGGTCAATGATGACCAGGCAGTACATTTTCCCACGGGAGGGTGGTACCTGTAAAATCCACCTGAAGCTGTTCCCAGGATCTCCCATCCTAACTGTTATGGGTCTCCCTGGGTTATGTTGTGCACACACCATGCATCTGCGGCAGTATCTGGCCACATCTCTTCCCATTCCATTCCACCCAATCTCTCCCTAGGTTTGCTATAATGGCCTCTCTACCTGTATGGGAGAGCCCGTGGTGCAGTTCAAGCAATGTGTTCTGTATACACACTGGTGCTATCACCTTGTCTGCATACCACCAGACACCATCCTCTTGTTTGAATGCCCCGCACAGTTTCCATTGTCCTTTCTCTTCCTGCAGGGTGCCCTCCTGTAACTGCTGAATTTGGATAGCGTCTTTTGTTAATTCAATAGTGGCTATTGCAGCCTTGTCAATGGCTTCTTGTTCCAGGGCTTTCTGAGCTGCACGGTCTGTTGCCTGGTTTCCTTTGAATTTTAGCCAACTTGGACTTCCTTTTGCTGGTTCCTTTTGATGGGCTTTTACTTTTGTTACTGCAGCCTCTTTTGGCTATTCACTGGCACGCAATAGTGCCTGAATTCTTAATTGCTGTCTGATAGGGGCTCCCTCCGCAGTAGTGAACCCTCTTCTAAACCATGCCACCATGTAGTCATGGACTACATCAAAGGCATATTGATGGTCTATATGCTACTTCCAGCGCTTTGGTGAGCGCTGCCAGTTCTGCTACGTGTGCAGACTGACTTCCACCAATCCTTCTGCACATAACTGTTTCTAATTTATCATTTAACACAGCACATCCTATTCAGGGTGTCCCTGCTATGTATTTTCGTGACCTGTCCACGAAGAGGGTTCCTCGGCTGTGTCTAGGGAGGGTATCCTTTACTCTCCCCAGTCCTCATCCCCATCTATATCCCCAGTGCAGTTCCCATATGTCTGGAATTCCCTCAGCTGGGTTTTCTCCATATCCCTAACTATCCCTAACTTGGGGGTAGAAGAACAGCCTCCCACTTTGCCCTTCTCATATTGGAGATGGCCTTCTGTTTCCTTGTGTTTAGCATCTCTAGTAGGGTGTGTCAGTGTGGAGGATGACATTCCCTGTTATTACAATGGGCTCACTAACCCTAACGGCACAAATAGCACAGTCTAAGGCTACTATGCACCTGGGCAACCTGGTGATTACCCTTCTGTAGTTGAGTAGTACACTATGGGCATTCTCCTGCTACTGTAGTCGTGGGTGACCACTGCGGAGTAAAACCCTCCCTCATTATTACAGTGGATGTGAAAATCCTTGCTGGGATCTCGCAGCCCTAACCCAGGGGCCCATATGAGTTGAATTTTAAGCTGACTGTATGCCTCCTCCTGTTCTGGCCCCCAGGTTATAGGTTCCAAAGCAGGTTGCCTCTTCTGACTAATCTCTGGATCGGTTCAGCCAATTTTGCGAACTCGGGCATAAAGCTCTGACTGTAGTTGAGTAGCCCTAAGACCTTTTTGACTCCCCTGACAGTGGCAAGTTATGGCATCTGTTGGATTTCCTTCTTTCAGTCATTGGGCATTTCTTTGAGTCACTGGGATATGAGGTATCCCAGGTATAAAACTTGTGTTTTGTCAATCTGTGCCTTTGTGGGGCTAACTTTTAGCCCTGTGGTTGCCGATTCCAGTAATACTAAATATAAAGCTTCCTGGTGTCCTGACTTGGACTCTGAGGCAATTAGGATATCATCTACATATTGGAGGGCAGTGATACCCTCTGGTAAATCTATTCTCTTCAGAATGTCACTCATCAGCCTGTGAAAAATACTGGGGCTGTTGTGGAACTCTTGTGACAGGCGAGTCCACGTATACTGCCTGTCCTTTACTGTAAAAGTGAATTTGTTCTGAGATGCAGGGTGTATCTAGATAGACCAGAACCCATTAGCTACATCTAAAACAGTAAACATCTTGTGTTCAGGGGCCAAGCCATTTAAAATGGTGGAGGGGTCTGCTATAAAGGGGTGCAATTTGGGGATGACATTATTTAGTTCTGTATAACCAATAGTGAGCCTGTAGTTCCCATCAGGCTTTAGTACTGGCCACATCGGGAAATTAGTTGTACTTGTGGTTGCTTTCAGGATTCCCTGTCTCACTTGTCCTTTCACTATCTTCACAACTTTTGCTTCGGGTTTTATTGGGCATTGCCGATGGGTTTATGCTCCGGCCCGGGAACCCTTACTGGGTCTATGTTAACTAGACCTGTATCTAACTTTGTTTCTGCCCATGCTCCAGGGACAGAGGTATAGGTGGCTCCCCCTTTTACTAAGTTCCAATCCCTACTGGTGACTGTAGCCACTTCAATAGTTTCAAGGTGACTTATAAGTTTCCCAATCTCGGTCTTTGGACCATCCGGGCTGGGCCAAATCAATTTCCCTTTTGCACAATCGATTAGAACAATATGTTCTCTCATAAGATCATTGCCCATTATGGTGCCCTCGTTATTTTGGCAAACGTAGAATTTCATGGAGATAAATATATATCGTTTATTTCTACGAGGGTAGTTTCGCCTAGGTAAGCTGGTGTTTTATCCCCTCCTACCCCAGTTAAGTGAACTATTTTATTTGTGTGGGGTATGGGTAAGTTTGTGAGGGATACAGCCGCTCCTGTGTCTACTAACATTTCACATTTCCTCGCTCCTACTACTGCGGGCACGTAAGTTCTCCCCTCTCCCTTACCCTCATGAATAGAGACAGCTGGTTGTCAGCTCTGCTGACCTCGGGATTACCGTGGTTCTGCAGTGTTCTGGGTGGTGTTTGGAGGTGCTCCATGCTTTGCCCAGCACACTGATTCTATGTCATCTATTCTGTTGAAGTGGATGCAATATTTTACATTGTTCCCCGCTCTAACTCTTGTATTCTGTCCTCCTGGTCCTTTCCCCACCTACGTGGAGGCACTCGCTTGTTCAATTAGGCTGGCTAATTGGTATATTAATATTACTCCTATCTTTTTAGTTTTATTCCGTTTCTGTTTATCTAGCCACTCTCTCTGTTGTGCTAATGTCTGGGACGGGTCTCAACCACCTTTCTTCATTTTTTCCGTCGACCCTTGTCTGTCTGCCTTGTATCTAAATTAGAGTGGTGCTGGAAAAGCACAGCAGGTCAGGCAGCATCCAAGGAGCAGGAAAATCGACGCTTCGGGCAAAAGCCCTTCATCTCTCCACTCTGCAGGCACCCTCCCTCTATTCCTGATGAAGAGCTTTTGCCCGAAACATCGATTTTCCTGCTCCTCAGATGCTGTCTGACCTGCTGTGCTTTTCCAGCACCACTCTAATCCAGACTCTGGTTTCCAGCATCTGCAGTCCTTGCTTTTACCTGACTGCCTTGTATTTCTCAATAAAGGAACCTGCAGTATCCCCCTTAAAACTTTGATCTGCCATTTAGCAGATTGTGTATCCCCGGACACCACCAACAGTAAATGTTCCTAACCAGTGGGGACTTCTCTACCCTTGGTCAATAATACTGTCCCAGCATCGTCCAGATGGCTGTAGCAGCCTCCTAGTAAGGTGTGCTCTCTACAGTGGGACTTCTGTACCCTCCCGGCCATCACTACTAGTCAATAGTGGGAATGCCGGTTCAATAGGGTGTGCTCTCTACCGGGACTCCTCTACCCTCCCGGCCACTTCTATGGACCCAACACCTCCCGATAGGCCCAGAAACCTACCTCTAGCCCCGTGTGCTCTCTACTGGTGGGACTCTTTACCCTCCTGGCCACCGCCGCTATTCAAGCTCTGTCATTTTACTATGGACTGACAGGGTATCACGGTTACTCACAGCTTACATGGTTCCCCACCCTGGTAATGTGTGCTCCATTGAGTGACCAGCTCCTCTTCCTCACTCCATTGGAAATTACAAGTACAAACAGTATCTAACCTTTAACTTAAACTCTAACTGGACTCCACGTTATTCACCCCTACAGTCCAATGTTACCTGACTTTGTTACTTGCGCTTCACAATCCTAGTGTCCTTGGCGCTCAATTCTCACTTCAAATCCCAACCTTCACATGGGGGTGCTATCACTCTTAACAACCGGTTTAGGATAGGGTTTTTGAGGCAGGCACGACCTTATCCTCTGGCTGTTTCAGCACAAGCAGCAGGTTCTTACAACAGTGAATACAGTTAACACTTATTCTCCACAGACATAATACTTAATTTTTTTTTAACTGTACAGCAGCAAGTTGGACATTATAATCGGTATACCTTTTATACTGTGTCCTTGGCCCAGTCTGACTCTTCCTGTTTGCAGGTACAAATTGGTTCTTATCCTAGCTCCCTGATCGTGGCCTTCGACTAGGGCACCAGTAATAAGAACCCTGCTCACAGTGCCAATTGTTGTAGAGAAAATCACCAGTCTCAGAGTCAGAGTCAGGGTTCAAGGACAGAGCTTATTGCACAAGGAAATACCAGAGCTCTGGAGAGAGAAAGACACCAATAGCACAGTGGTCAGCTGTGAGTCTTCTCTCCACCCGGAGCACATGTCAAGATAATTTATACATTTTGTAACATAATAGATCAGTGATGAGGTTATTATCTCTGTAACATAGTTTGTTTATTGTAAACATTGCAGAATCATTGATAGTTTTGGTGCAGTCATTGTCAGTTCCATTGCAGCCTTTGTTAATTTCAGTGTGGTCATTGTCAGTTTCAGCGCAGACATTGTCATCTTCAATGTCTGCATGGAAGCGCATTACTGTAATAATGGGCGCTTCCTGAAAGGGAAGATTACTGCAGCCCTGGCTATTATCACTTTGTATTGAGTCCGTATCAAACACTTAGCATTTCTATCAAGGTGTTGGCTGGACCCAACACCTTTGGCGGGCAGTCTACACTACTCATGTGTATTCTCTCTCCCATCTGCCTTAAACTAATCAACTAGGTTGTGAGTGCATTGTGCTGGCATTCTGGTGCCCCCAAGCAGTATCTGTGTACCTCTGCCGTCTCACTCCATATTGTGGTCCGGCAGCTAGCTTGTGTGTCAAGCAGCCAACTTATAGTTCAGTGGCCATCTTATGTGTCTGCGTGCCTAGTGTCACTCTGCCCCATACCATCTCCCACTTCAGTATACAAAATGCTCAAAAATTTTAATTAAAATCTAGAAATACGATTGTTTCCTCCTGGGTCTGAAAACCTGATAGTAATTTGAAAAAGGATCTAATTAATCAAAATAGGGAAACTCTTGAGTTTGAAATTTGTAACTCTGCAATTTGTTAAATTGTCATTATTAAGGGTGAACCACTGTGGATGTTGGGACGACATAATAGGGAAAACTGGGGACTCAGTAGTCACCATGGAGAGGCTGACAAGAGCTCAGTGATAAGAGCTCCTTCCTCTCCTGTTCCTCTTCCCCATCAGCCTCCAAATGTGTCCTCCTAATGGCTGCTGACAAAGCCTACATCTTTGTACTAACAAGGTTGTAGATGTTACAACTGATGACCAAACGTTTGGACACTCCATTATTTCGTAGTGGACAACTCTTCCCAACTGATTCAGAGAGCAAGACCATTGCTTCAGAGTGCCCAAAGTTACAAATCACACAACACCAGGTTATAGTTCAACAGGTTCATTTGGAAACAATAGCCTTCAGCAGGTGGTTGTGGAGTATAAGATCATAAGACACAGAATTTATAGCAAAAGTTTACACTGAGATGTAACTGAAATTATATATTGAAAAAGACCTGGATTGTTTGTTAAGTCTCTCCTCTTTTAGAATTAACATGTTGGTTTCAGTTCTTTCAAATGTAAATCGCAGAACCCTTTGAAAAGTTGCATTCTCAAGTGAACTTTAACAATTGGTGTCATGTCAGCCCAGATAATACATTTAAGATGTGAGCTGCCCTGTGTGAGACTGTCTGTGCCACAATGGTCGGACTGATTCTAATCAAAAAAACAATTTACAGAATCATACATGGATTCATACAGTTTTTGAGCAAAATAAAATGTAATTCTGCAAGTATGAATTCACCCTACAAACTTATATGTATGTATGCATGTGGGTGTGCGTGGTTTGGGGGGGGGAGGGAGTGGGTTACAGGGGTATGAATGTCTCTGAGAGAGTATGTGTACGTGTGAGTGTAAAAGGGTATAAGTCTGTGAGAGGGTGCCCATGTGTGTGTGTGTGAGTGTATATGCGAGCATATGAAAGAGGGTCTTTGTGAGTATATGGGTCTGTAGGAGTGTGTGTCTTAGGAGTATGTGTAGGAGTGTCTGTGTATGTAGGAATGTCTGTAGGAGTGTGTGTGTGTAGGAGTGTGTGTGTGTTTAGGAGTTTGTGTGTGTATATACACGTGCATGTGTGTGTGTGTCAATAGTGCAATGGAGTCACCTGTAGTGACACCAATTCAAGGTGACATTGGTCTTTTCCACAATGGTTGCATAGCTACAATTGTAGGTGAACTAGCTTTGCACAGTTGGTTGGTGTAAAGAAATAATGAGCCCCATCTCCAGTACATATCCCTTGTCCCTAGTAGCCAGCCTAATGATTTGTCATAATAGCCCACACACTCCAGAACAATTGCCTCAGGACACTTCAAGCATTGTAGCTGCTGTCAGGATAGTGGTCATTTTCTAACATTGGTTTTGGTAAGGTCATGTATTGATAGAATGGGAAAACTCTCAGTTCTCATACATCTCCCTACTTATGTGCATAACAGTTCGAGCCAATGCTTGCAGTTACGTAGCTCCCTCCATTGTGGAAATCCCACTACACAAGCAATGCCAGACATGTGTTCCACTTCTTTTTTTTTTCTGGCAGGAGAGGTAAAGGGTTGAATTTTGCATTCCCTCACAGGCAAGTTTGAAGGTATCTGTATAATCCAGCAGGTCGCCTTCCCTTCACCTGTTGATGTCCTTAATTGACAAAAGTGTCTTATTCTACATCCCCCAATGCTTTCGTAAAGGCACATAGGAGTCCCACACCATGTGATTTGCCATACAGCTTTAGTTTCTTGGCAAAGGGGAAGGAGGCTCTTATTTGCAAATTCTCTAACAACCAGAGACAACCCCCATATTCCACTTCCCCGTTTGCCCTTCAATATGATTTTTAACTATGCCTCCCTCCCGAATCATCCCCTTTGCCAACCTGACCCCGGTGGAATTCCCTTACTTAGTTTGATTTGGAGATGCCGGTGTTGGACTGGGGTGTACAAAGTTAAAAATCACATAACACCAGGTTATAGTCCAACAGGTTTAATTGGAAGCACACTAGCTTTCGGAGCGATGCTCCTTCTTCAGGTGGTAGTGGAGGGCTCAATCCTAACACACAGAATTATAGCAAAAATTTACAGTGTGATGTAACTGAAATTATACATTGAAAAATTGATTGTCTGTTAAGCCTTTCATCTGTTAGAATACAGTGATAGTTTCACTTCTTTCATGTGTAAATCACAAAACTTTTTTTAAAAAATGTTGCATTCTCAGGTTAGCTGTTAACAATGGTGGGATAGCTAGACAATATGTTGAAGATGTTGGCCTCCTGTGTTCTCTGTCTATGCCATGATGTTTAGATTGATTCTAATCTAAAAAGTGAGATAACCGAGTTTTACATAAATTCATGAGTTTCATGGAATGCCCTGTCAGTAGCAGTGGTGGACTCTCCCTCTTTATGGGCATTTAAACGGGCATTGGATAGGCATATGGAGGATAGTAGACTAGTGTAGGTTAGGCGGGCTTGGATCGGCGCAACATCGAGGGCCAAAGGGCCTGTACTGCACTGTATTTTTCTATGTTCTATGTTCTATTACCACATAAAATACAGCTCAATTAAATACATATTCCTGGCATAAGAAATTCTAAAAAAATACAGAAATGGATGGCAAAATGCGATACCTTGGTTATGTCATCTGCTCTCGATTTGAATGAGCTGAATCCTTAAAATCAGAGTGATCATCACCTTGAAGGTAACACCACCCTTTCCTTCCTCTGTGCTGAATGTTCAAGTGGTTAGCGCAGATCAGTGATCACCTACTTAGTAAACCACTGTTGCCTTACACATTGATCTTGGCTGAGATAGAGGTCATGGACGTGCCTTCTGAATACCTTTGGAGAGGGCCTTCTGTTGAGATCCTTCTTTCCATGTGCACTACTTACTCCTTTTTCTGAAAGTGCTCCTTTTCATGATAATGTTGGAAACTATGAGGGACTGCAACATAACTCCCCAGTAATTTGAAAATGTTTTCTTTTGACAGAGCAATTACTCTGACGTCCTGGTCAAGATACACTGACCTTTCAAAACCCAACAAATTACAAAACTTCCCAAGGAATACAATACGTGCAGAAACTTTGCAATTGCAAATGCACATTAAAACTCACCTGCAAGTTAGATAGCTATTGCTTTAAATAACAGTTGTGATGCATGATGCTTGGGAACTTTCAGGAGTTGAAAGCAGGTTCAATTGGAAGTGATTTGTGCTTCTTTTAGCTGTACTATTGGGCAGGCAGCTGGATCACCATCATTGGAAACTCAATGAGAATTCCCAAAAGCATTTGGATATCTTTGTACTGTCGGAACTGAGGCAGAAATTAAATACTGAAGGCAGCTAAGGGTTGGAATTAAGTCTCCAGAAAATCTGGAGGTCGGGAGATTTTAAGTCATATGCAATTTATCAGTCAGTACAGCCGAGAATGGAGTTGAAATGTTCAAATGCAGTATTTGCTTGATGTAACTGAGCAAGATTAGAGCTCATTGAAAAACCCAGGGGTAGTATTAATTTTATGAAGCGAGCAGTGGGTGAAAAGCTGGAGTGGTTTCTGGAGTCCAAGGAACCCAGGAAAGGAAGGTGATCAACCAGAATAGGAGTAATCATTGAGACCATCCATAATGGGAGACAGCTTCAAGGCTAGATCAATGAAAGAAAATAATTGTAATCCCTTGTGAAATTTAATGAGATTTGCTCATCCAATGTGTCATTAACCTCTGGGGAAATTGCTGACATATCCATGGGATCTGTTTTGGTCACACTTGCTTTTTGATGTGTGCTGTACAGTAGTCAATCACAGTCTACTGTGCATATTTGCCATACATTAATTCTCAGTGGTAAAAATAGTCATCGAATTTATTGTAAATTCTATTACTGTTCTAACATTGTATCGTAGAGGTTATTGTTGTTTGAGCAAAACCATGGAATATAGAAGTGTAATCAATCTCTCATATTAAGAGATTCAAATTCAAATTAGCAGTCTGTTCCAAGCTCGTAGTAAAATTTATGATCTTTCATATATTTCAATGTTAATTCTGTTAGGAAGGTGCAAATACTGAGGGTCTGAAGGAGTAGGAAAGGTCAGGTAGTAGATTTATACTTACCACATTAAGCTGCACATATGCAGTCACTAAAAACGTCCATTGAATTTACACAATAATGGTGAACACTGAAATTGTTGTTCCTATTTCAGTTTCAAATTGTGGCCCTGTCATAGATTAAAAGCTATAGGCCGAAGGTTTAAAGATGTTAAAATCAAGGGGAAGGAAAACAGCGTTTTGGTGATACTAACCTACCTACAAGCTCAG
This sequence comes from Chiloscyllium plagiosum, assembly GCF_004010195.1. Classification (NCBI taxonomy): domain Eukaryota; kingdom Metazoa; phylum Chordata; class Chondrichthyes; order Orectolobiformes; family Hemiscylliidae; genus Chiloscyllium; species Chiloscyllium plagiosum. Next base: position 54,537,920 of record NC_057719.1, read on the forward strand.
CATTCAATAATGGAGTTTTATGCAGATTAACAATGACACATGGCGTAGATTCTGAAATGATTTCAGATGTTGTTGACTTGCTTTTTTAATAGAAACATGAAGAAGTCAGTTCAAAAGCAGTTGTATATGTGAGAAATGAAGGTCACTCACTTCAATAATTTCAGTCCGAGACAAGATGTGAATCAGTAGTGTCATTTATTTCGCTCTTGCAAGAGGGGTGTTGTGTCCATTGTCCACAAGGCAGGGACACACATACACTGAATTCAACTAGTACACAATATTTATGTAATCTGGTTCTTATTCTTTCATCCCATTGCTTCTCCCCTGTTTACATCTCCCACCTCTCCAAGACCGGCACCTATTACTCTTGTTCGTCTCTTGCCTTATCTGGCCTTGTCTGTGACAAAATGCTTATTTCTGGCCTCACAAGGCCGTTTGGCCACATCCCGCCGTGGTCCATTGTTAGGTATATCCTCCTTCATTACCATCTGTTTCCCTCACTTGTTATGACCTTATGACCTCATGACTTCTTGATTGTGGTATGTTCTTGTTTTTGCAGAAGGGGAAATAGATGCTTATAACTACTGTTTGTACAGGCATATCTGGCTTAACCCCCACCCCTCACAGCACCTTATCTATTTGTCTGTAACATCTACCATTGTTTGCAGGCTCATTTCATTCTTGCATGCACATTTTAGCTAATACAAAAACAATTATGTATTTCCTTCACATAGTTTTCATTCTTATTGACTCAGCTCTTGGCTGAAACAATTATACACTGGTGTGAGTTCATTTACCTTGCATAAATAATTATGATTGCAGAAGTAACACTACTTTACCTATATCCCATATATATTACCTGTCCTGTGAAATGTTCTTAAAGCAAATCTTTCACCCTGGTAAAAATGTTCGGCAGTGTGTGTGAAAGTGAATATCACTTTTTCTCAGTGTGGGAGCAGAGGCATGAGCAGTGGGGCAACAGTTTTTCTTGCAAAATTAGCAGAATGAATCTTGTATGTAGGAAGTTGGCATTTCCACCTTCGAGCATCAAAGGTCCTGAAAAATGTATTTAAAAGGCACCTTTTAAAAAGTTTGCATTGATTCCCTGCAGGTCAGGAGTTTCACTCAGGCTCTCAGAGCATGTAACTGCAGCTCAACATTCTGATGCTTTTATCCTTCTCTGATCAGTCCGCCTCTCTTCCCTGGTAGACTTCCTTGGGAAATCTTTTTTTGACCTGTCCACATTACTCTCCAGTCTCTTCTGTTGGACATCCTCCATGCCCTGTGCAATTTAAATCATTTTCACCAGATATCAATCATATCTTGGCATGGACAAAAACTTCCCAAATGGAATTAATAAGGAGCTACTCACTCCAAAGTTCAGGAAGATACCTGCTTTGTCTGTTGAATGCTACTTCTATGCAGTTGTCAATCTGACAGTACATATTTTTAGCTTGTGTAGAATCTAACTGAGAAGGGAAGCTTCATTCTGGTGAGTTGACCTTTTAATGACATGGATATGCATGCCATAGGGCTTCCTGATGCTTGGCATTAGCAATCTCAATCTTAATTTACAGTTCCAAAAATATAATTGCAAATTTCCATTTTGCCATCGGGAATCTGATTTTTCTGGATTCTCTCCCACTTATGTTCCCCGGCCTGTCTTTCTTCCCATTCCTGTGAGCAATACAAATTTTTACCACATTCTTCATAAAATGTTGCTTCAATATATGATTGGGAATTCTTTGTGCTGGTTCTAAGATAAAAACATAAGCTTGTTTGATATTCTTATCTCTTCTGCTATAAAGATTTGCACTTGGCTCAGGGACTTTTGGTGTTTTGTGCTGAAAGTTCTTATTCTACTTGATTTATAGTTGGTCCTCCAGCTCCCGGTACCTGAGAAACTTAAAAAGACTCTTGCAGTGATAATTACTGATATATAGTCTGACTAAAATGAGTCTTTATATGGTTGACTCTTAAACGTCCTGTGAAAGCTTATAAACTACTGAGCTGCATCAAGCCAAATATTGATTGTGTGCCATTGGGAGAACTAACCAGAAAATTTTGCACTACTTTTGTCATCATGTACAATATCACAATGATGTATTGCAATGGGATTTTTTTATATTTGCAAGCCAACTGAAAAGAACTCAGAACATCAAGAGAAATGGAGTAATCGCAGGAAAGTGGTGCTCAATTCAAAGATCAGAGATATTTCAGGATAGCCATATGGCCCCTTGATCTTGTTCAATTTCTGCAGTTCCCATTTCTTCTGTTCTTTTTTAGCTCAGGTGTTGATAATGACATACAAATTCATACAGTCATAATGCGTCTTATGTTTACAAATGCTGACTATCCTGCTATGTATTCCTAGTTCTTTTTGTTTGGGTTTCACCCTCTTGTACTGATTGCTTTTCCCTTTATCAGCAGAAATTTGTTTTCTCTGTCCACTGCTGATGGGCAATACAAATCATATTTGCACTCCCCTATCAAAATTTAGGTTTTGGGGTGATCTTATCGCTTGGAATATGTATGAGAATGATCAAATTTATTCCACTTCACTGTTGCAAAACCCATGGGTGGAAACAGCTATTATCTCTAACTAGCAATTTAGATAAAACTATTTGAATGCATTTTCTGCATACATTTCCTATACCTTCTGAGCAGTACATACTTCATGGAAATGAGAGCAGAGATAAGAAAAGCAGCTGTATTAAGATGTATATCCATGAACTAAACTCTGCAACCTTTCATGTTGGTGTACCAGTGTTCCATTTGGAGTGCTCTTCAGTTGAAGGCTGTTAATGATCAAATAGCATATTTTCATAGAACTTTTACTGTGATCTTCTAGAATTGTAACTTTGAATGTACATTAAGTAAAATAAAACAAGATATGACTGATTCTATTTAAATCAAGTATTAGTAAACTGATTGTGTATTATAAGGATGGAAACTGCTGTTATTTTAAATTAGCAAATGCTTAATATGTTTATGCCATCTGTCTGAGTACTATGTTAATAAAAAAATGAATCTATTTATGTTTTCTGATAAAATAGCAGTCAGAGGAATGTCATTCAGATTTCCCTCCCATTGATAATTTATATTTGCCTGTTGTATGCAATTTTTATGTGCTTACGATCAACAAAGGGAAAATACTTTGATTCAGAATTTCCAATTTTTTTATAGCTATGATCCATAACAAATGAATCAAGAGCAAATATACTGAAGACAAACTTTCAATGAAGTAGAGAAGTTCGGAAGATATTGCAAAATCTGCAGTTTACTTCTTAAATTTTTAATGAAATAATCAAATAAGACTTATAGATCTTTACATGTGCTGAAGATTCAGTCTTTTAAAGGGACAGAACTTGCACTAAATTTATTTTCCAGAACTGTTAGATCTATAGTAGTGGGAATTATCTCTTTTTGTGTCTTTGTGCTGTCAGTTCAACTGCATTGGGTGTGGCAAGATATTCTTCATGCAAAAAATTCACTTCAGATGGTTGAAGAGTTTACTCCCTATTAATAGGCCTCTGGGAAAATTCCAAATTGTCTTTTATACTGTGATAGGCCTCCTTCTAACAAAGGTACTTCGGTTGTTTTTCAACAAATTGGAAGATCTTGATATATTATGAAACAGAAGATCATTGGAAATGAAAAGACCCTGATAAAGCAATAGATCTTAGTTTGAGATAGTTCCTATTGATACATTTTCAAATATCAGCAGCACCATCATGATTGTATTAACTGGACCAATTATTGTTCCAGTTAACACAATCTGGGAAGCTTTGGGTAGATTCATTGCTACAGATCCTCCCTTATTGGAATTAGTATAAGTTACTGATGCTATGTTAGGAAAAGGTGCCCTCACATTCGTTGGCAAAAGAAAGAGAATGTCAGTCTTGATCAACAAAATAATAGTGTTATTACATCATAGTTAATAGGTCTTACCGTAAATCGAGATACATGAGAGTCCTTTGTAAGACCTCAGCTATGCATAAAGGTTAAGCACACGTTGCTGCTGTTGAAATATTCTGGTACACAACATAGAGACAACTGAAATATACACTGGTTGGCCCCAGCCAAGAACTGTTTATATTCTGGTCGGTGGACCTTATCTCATGAGGTACAAGCTGCTTTACACAACATTTATCAACCATGTCAACAATGTCATTGTTCATTCCTTGTGATGAATCAAGATTAAATACAAGATCTCAGATTCTCAACAGCTGATGGAATTAAATTTATTTTTGGACCTCTAAGTCAAAAGTTGTGGGTGAGGGCAGCATGGTGGCTCAGTGGTTAGCATTGCTACCTCACAGCGCCAGGAACCCAGGTTCAATTCCCACCTCGGGCAACTGTCTGTGTGAAGTTTGCTCATTCTCCCCGTGTCTGGGTGGGTTTGCTCCGGTTTCCTCCCACAATCCAAAGATGTGCAGGTTAGGTGAATTGGCCATGCTAAATTGCCCGTAGTGTTAGGTGGATTAGTCAGGGGTAAATTTAGGGGAATGGGTCTGGGTGTGCTACTCTTTGGAGGGTCGGTGTGGACTTGTGGGCCGAAAGGCCTGTTTCCACACTGTAGGGAATCTAATCTAATCTAAAGGAGAAACCTCGGACTGTACTTGTACATGTGTTTTCTTCTGGAGACCCTGAAGAATGGAATGTGGTTGAATTGTGATTATTTAGCAATCATAAATACTTAGGTCTTCTCCAAAGGTCACATGTGCAGATTGGTATTCAACTGATATTATTTTTCAGAAGAGTCAAGTAAAATGAAAATAAAACTAGAATGAAGCAAATTATTTGTAGAACTTGAAAGATCTTGAAATGTTGGTGAAATACATTCCCATCCATTCAAGACCATCATTTTATAGTGCTCAAGTAGCAGAAAAGTTACCATGTCTACAGGTTTGACTTATCTATTTCTTTCAATTCCTGGCCTGAACAGTTTGATAGCTTTTTCCTTGATGTTCCCAGCTCAAACGCACCCTTCAGGGTTCTAACCAAGTGTTCTGATCTGGAACTTCCAAATTAAAGCCCTGATACTTAGCTAACCTATTACCTAACTCGTAGAGTCATAGAGAAGTACAGCACGAAAACAGACCCTTCCTTCCAACTCGTCTATGCCGACCAGATATCCCAACTTAATCTAGTCCCATTTGCCAGCACTTGACTGATATCACACTAAACCCTTCCTATTCATAATACCCATCCAGTTGCTTTCTAAATGTTGCAATTGTACCAGTTCCACTACTCTGGTAGTTCACTCCATACAAACACAACCCTCTGAATGAAAAAGTTGCCCCTTAGGTCCCTTTTATATCTTTCCCCTGTCACCCTAAACCTATGCCCTCTAGTTCTGAATGGCCCCAGTCCAGGGAAAAGACTTCCTCTATTTATCCTGTCCATGACTCTCACGATTTTAAAAACCTCTATAAGGTCACCCCTTAGCCTTCAACATTCCAGGGAAATCAGCTCCAGATCTATCTCCTTTCTTTAAGTGAAATGGTGTTCTTCCATCAAGCTCCATTCAGGCCTTCTGTAAAGTGTGATGTAAAGCTTTCCGAGCTGTGAGAAATTCTCCTAACTAATTCCTGATTTTTCTAAACTGAAAACAAACTAATTTTTAAAATTAGCTCTTGTTTAATGTTTTTTGATGTTCTCTCACAATGCAAACAGATTTTCAATATCTCTCCAGGACTTGCTATCTTACATACTGATTTCAAATGAATTATGGCTCCTGAGAAATTGACAAGGTAATTGGTGAATGCTGTACAAACACAGTTCAAAACCCACATGCTGCTAGTTCAAAATCCAAACCCTAAAATAAATGATATTAATAAATATAACTCACTCTTTGAAAATGCAGGTTACGAGATACATTCCCATTCATCATTGGGGGAAGTTATCTTTAAGAGGTATTATCATTCCCATCAAAGAAAACTATTTCTTTGTCATATTTGTGAAAGTAATATATTGATATTAAACATACAAGATCTCATGGAATACAGGGAGAACTAGCCATTTGGATATAGAACTGGCTCAAAGGTAGAAGACAGAGGGTGGTGGTACAGGGTTGTTTTTCAGACTGGAGGCCTGTGACCAGTGGAGTGCCACAAGGATCAGTGTTGGGTCCTCTACTTTTTGTCATTTATATAAATGATTTGGATTCGAACATAAGGGGTACAGTTAGTAAGTTTGCAGATGACACCAAAATTGGAGGTGTAGTGGACAGTGAAGAGGGATACCTCAGATTACAACAGGATCTTGACCAGATGGGCCAATGGGCTGAGAAGTGGCAGATGGAGTTTAATTCAGATAAATGTGAGGTGCTGCATTTTGGGAAAACAAATCTTAGCAGGACATATACACATAATGGTAAGGTCCCAGGGAGTGTTGCTGAACAAAGAGACCTTGGAGTGCAGGTTCATAGCTCCTTAAAAGTGGAGTCGCAGGTAGATAGGACAGTCAAGAAGGCGTTTGGTATGCTTTCCTTTATTGGTCAGAGTATTGAGTACATGAGTTGGGAGGTCATGTTGCGGCTGTACAGGACATTAGTTAGGCCACTGTTGGAATATTGTGTGCAATTCTGGTCTCCTTCCTAACGGAAAGATGTTGTGAAACTTGAAAATGTTCAGTGAAGATTTACAAGGATGTTGCCAGGGCTGGAGGTTCTGAGCTACAGGGAGAGGCTGAACAGGCTGGGGCTGTTTTCCCTGGAGTGTCGGAGGCTGAAGGGTGACCTTATAGAGGTTTATAAAATTATGAGCGGCATGGATAGGATAAATAGACAAAGTATTTTCCTTGGGGTGGGGGAGTCCAGAACTGGAGGGCATAGGTTTAGGGTGATAGGAATGATATAAAAGAGACCTAAGGGGCAACATTTTCACCCAGAGGGTGGTACATGTATGGAATGAGTTGCCAGAGGATGTGACACAGAGGATGTTGCTGGTACACTTGCAACATTTAAGAGGCATTTGGATGGGTATATGAATAGGAGGGGTTTGGAGGGATATTTCAGTCCAACCTGTCCATGCCAACCAGATATCCCAACGCAATCTAGTCCCACCTGCCAGCACTCAGCCCATATCCCTCCAAACCCTTCCTATTCATATACCCATCCAATGCCTTGGTAAATTCTCTCTTAGTCACATTGAGAACAAAATTGGATTTTTGTAGTTGATAAACAGTCAAATGGTATACATGTTCTTTCTGGGTTTGGCTAAAAATGACTATGTTGTCTGATTAAACAACCCATAGATACATAGTACTCCAATAACTTTATTAGTTAAGCATTTATCGTGCATTTGTCATTCAAAAAAAGCATGAGTTTGCATTGATCAAATTCACTCCATGTTCCAAAATTAACAATTCTTTAGCTCAATCTTTTTAGAAAGTCAATGTCTATGATGAATCACATGTCCTATTTGTTTATTACAGATGTCCAATCTAGGAATAGAATATGAGTCCATTTTGGTTATTGTATTGACGTTACAATAATCAATACAGAATCTTTGTGACCATCTGTTTCAGCAGAATCATGATAGGTAATCATTAGATTAGATTACATTACAGTGTGGAAACAGGCCCTTCGGCCCAACATGTCCACACCGACCCGCCGAAGCGCAACCCACCCATACCCCTACATTTACCCCTTACCTAACACTATGGGTAATTTAGCATGGCCAATTCATCTGACCTGCACATCTTTGGACTGTGGGAGGAAACCGGAACACCTGGAGGAAACCCACGCAGACACGGGGAGAATGTGCAAACTCCACACAGTCAGTCGCCTGAGGCGGGATAATAATCATCAGTGATAATAATTTGGTTCAATAATGTCTGTGACCATCATAAATTTAGACTCTTTCCTCACTTGAGCTAATCTCTCTGGATATAATCTGTAAGAATTTTGTTGTCTTTTTTTTAGTACAGCATTCCCATTAGCATCATAAACAGCCAAATCCTTCATCAGGTGGTTGATGAAGGAGCAGCACTCCAAAAGCTAGTGCTTCCAATTAAATCTGTTGGACCTTAACCTGGTGTTGTGTGATTTTTAATTTTGTACACTCCAGTCCAACACCAGCATCTCCAAATTATTCTGATACTCACCTCCACACTATCCAATCTGTTTGCTTGAGGTCAACTTTTGAATTTTCAATTTCTGATATATTCTCCAGTTGTTCTGATATTTCTACTTTACTCCATATTTCTTCAGTATATTTTTACCCCGGTTAAAATACCTATTTGACATGTTAACATGCCACACTCACTGACACTCCTCCTCATGTGGTATTCACCACATAATTTACATAATTGAATTCCTTTTCATTTGATAATGTCCAGCAAACCTCACTTTTAATAGTTCCCCAGAGACAGGTAACAACACAAACACCTTGTCTCCAGCGAAAAGAATTTTGAATTTTGACCTTTTTATTTGCTGTAGTTTTCATTGTCTGACAGCACCATTTAAACCAGATCACATGCTCTGATCGATTTCTCTCTGAAATTTGAAACATAGGCTGAAAGTGTAACTCAGAGATTTGGTCTGTCATTTTTCCTCTAATTAATCACCTCATGCTCATATATTATTTAAAGGGGCCATCTCCTGAGGACTCATTGAGAGCATGGCAAATAATGCAAAAGAATTCCTTTATCCCAATCAATGGGTAAAAGCTTGTTGCCCTCTTTCAAATGCACCTTGAGGTTGTGGGTGATAAGCAGAAGATGTGAATTATTTATTCCTAACTGTTCACCTGATGAATGATCAGCGCTCTGAAAGTTTGTGATTTTAAAATCTATTGGACAATAACCTGGTGTTGCGTGACTTCTGGCTTTGTCCACTCCAGTCCAACATTGGCATCTGTACATTATCCTAACTAGGCATCCTAGCTTTAAGTTGTTGTGAAATAAAATTTGTATCTTGATCAGATTGTATTTCTTTGGGTAATCTACATCACAAAACAGTGAACTAAAGTTTCCATTATCACCTCTACAGTAATTTCCTATAAAGGCAGTGCTGCAGGAAATCTTGTGGAATCATTCAAGATCACTAAAAGATATGTATTCCTATTCCTGGTTTTAGAAATGAATCCTATTAAGACCTGGAGCATCAGAGGCTGAGGGGTGACCTTATAAAATCATGAGCGGCGTGGATAGGGCAAATAGACAAGGTATTTTGCCTGGGCTGAGGGACTCCAGAATTAGAAGGCATAGGTTTAGGGTGAGATGGGAAAAATTTAAAAGGGACTTAAGAGGTAACCTTTTCACACAGTTGGTGGTACATGTATGGAATGAGCTGCCAGAGGAAGTTGTGGAGGCTGGTACAATTACAACATTTAAAAGGCATCTGGATGGAGACATGGATATGAAGGGTTTAGAGGGATATGGGCCGGGTGCTGGCAAGTGAGACGAGATTAGGCTAGGATATCTGGTTGGCATGGATGAGTTGGACCAAAGGGTTTGTTTCTGTGTTGTACATCTTTATTCAAAAGTTCATTAAAGGCAGATGTTTAAGTGATGTCTGGAATTTCCCTGCTACTTGACATGTGTCATGTCTAGCAAATTTTGGTCACATATTTATGTAATGCTGGCCAATAAAAATATTTTAATATTGCAGCCTGTGTTTTTCTGAATATGTATATCACCTTCCATGAAAATCACATGAGCCATTTGTAAGGTTTCATTAGGTTACTCAGCTGGAACGACCAGCTGATGGACCTCTGTCTATTCATTATCTTGTTGTATTTGAGGTGGTCCTTAGGTCTCCATGATCTCCTTAGTACTCTGTTTTTCAAATAATAACATGCAGGTGTTGTTTGTAATTAAATTTCGGCTAATTCCAAATCCATTTCTGCATTTCTCTTAAATAAGATATGCTAAACATATTAGTTGTCACTCCTCACAGGTATGGCACACTGGAAATAAAATCCTGCTAATTCTGGGAGCATCAATGATTTGTGAATGGACACAAACTTCCCTATTTACCTGTCAGTTAGACCCAGGTTAACAGAAAACATAGATCAGGTAGAGTCTAACTACTGGTAAGCAATTATGAACTGCTGGCATAAAAATCTACTGGTTAAAATTCTAACAACCTTCTCTCCTCAACCACCCCCCACTTCCATCCTTCACCTACCCTCAACACTGACGTACAGACAATTTTTTTTTAAAAATGGCGTTATGAACAATGTTCTCTCTGAGCTCCTCTGTACCTCAATTGTTATCGGCAGGCTGATCATGGCATTGACTTCTGGTTCTGGAAAGTCATTGACACTGATGGACTACTTAATCAGGAAGAAAATTAGATGGAACATTCATGGATAAATAAAATACTGGGCAAGTAATTTAATGGCCCTGGAGTATAGAGTTTACTGAGATGATCCTTTCACTTGCCAGGTTTATCTGTTCTTTAAACCTTTCTCCAAGTTCATTTCATTTCTTTGAGAAGACACAAATGATTGAGACATAACTACAATGTTTCTTAGTTATTCATTAAAGGCCATCGCTTACAGCAACTGCCGAGGGAACTTAAATTGGCTTTCTATAGGTTTTACGTACTTTACTGGAAAGAAAGACATACAATCTGCCCCTTCAGTAGTCCAAAGGCTTCTGCCTACATTGTGCACACCTACAAGCTGTTCAGCTACAGAGCAGCCAGTAAAATAGCTGTAAATCTGATAGCCTTTGACATTCACAACTGGTCACAGCTTCACAAACCTTACCAGCTAGTATTTATCTTAACACTATATCCTTTTAATCACTTATTGTTTTGGCACTGTCTTCTTCTGAGTTAACCAAAAGTGTATGGGTACAATAATGCTCTTCCATATGTTGCCTGATATTGACTCAGTATCAGGCCAGTGAATCAAATTAACATGTATCTGATTTGTGTCACACTAGCTACTAGCTAATGACATTAGCTATTAGTTTACTAGTTATTAGCTACTATCAATTAAGCTATCAAGGCAGAAATTCTGGGAATATTGCTGTTGTTCAGACTTCAGGAGTTTGTGACAATGTTTGGTGATCAGCCCCAGTGATTTGCTTAGTGAATGGACTTAATTTTCTCAATTATAAGTAAGAAATCTGATGTTCAAAATGTGTACAACATTGCAGAAGAGTATAAGTGGAGGGCAAAATTAAAAACTTTGATGTTAGGAAATGCTAAATTAAAATAAGTGAAAATATCTGCAATGTTGTGCAAGCAAAGTTTCACAAATAACATTAAGGGAAAGGACCAGATAACCTGTAAAACTGATGTTAATGAAGGAATAAATGTTGGATAGGGTATCAGAAGGAGCTCTGCTTTGACAAATATTGTAGGATCTTTTACACTAAACAGACAGGACAGTCAAGGTCTCCGTTTAACAACTCAACCAAAAGACATTGCTGTCAGCAGTGTAGCACTGCCTCAGTGCTGCATTGGAATGTCAATCCAGGCTAAGTGTTCATGTCTTTGGAACCAGGATTGAACTCATAACTTTCTGGTTCAGAGGTCAGCCATTAGCAGGGACTAACAGCTTGTGACAGGATATCGGATATGTTAAATTTGCTAGTACATTTTGCATGTAGTGTGTTGTGCTGCTTTAGTTTTATTAATGTTGTATTGTTTTAGCAGACATATTTTGCTGCATTTTTTCAACAATACTTAATACATCACAACAAGACCCATCAGGCGAGAATTATTGTATTCAGTGTCATGGTAAAAATAAGAAGAAAATGGAATTCCCAGAACTTGCAGCACTTTATCATTTGTAGTAGGACTTCTGGGATTTTATAATCAATTTATTACTATCAAGTGCTTTCTTTCAGTCTCATGCAGAACATAAAATGAACAAAAGAGAGCTCTTCTAATAATAGTGGCATATGATGGAGTCAGTTTAAGAGCAATCATTTTAATAAGGATCCAATCTTTTTTTGTTGACTGAGAGATATGCTGTAAAAACGCTTTATAATTGGCTTTCATTGAAACAGCACCGATAAACCTGCAGATAAAAAGGTGTCAATTTTCATCACACTTATTTAATTCTATTGTAAATTTTGAAAAGATGGAAAGATAAATGATGATATTTGTATTTCACTCCATAATATTATATCTCATTATTTTCTTTCCTGTGGAATTTTAATTTTCTTTAAACTTCCCCCCATGTTTGTATTTTTCTATCTCACTTTGTCATTTGAGTAGCCTTACCATAGTTGCATTAAAATTGAATTATGAAAAGACAACACGTTTAACAGTACAGAAGGAGGCCATTTGACCCATTGTGTTCATGTCAGGCAAAAAAGGACTATCTAGTCTAATCGCAGCTTCCAGCTCTTTATTCATAATACATAGTCTGACAACACTTCAAGTGTATATCCAAGTGATTCTTTTTAATGTAATGTTGAGTCTATCAGCTCTACTTTTCAGTGGGGTGAGTTTCAAATTTGGGATGGGGAGGAGAAGAGTAACCTCAAATTCCTTCCGTTCTGTTTACGAAATACTTTAAATCTACATATCTATGTTATTAACGTATCTGCTCAACAAAATACATCCTCCTTTCATCTCTATCTTGGCCATTACATGCAACTTTATTAGACTTCCCTTTTGTCTTCGCTGTTGTGAATCCAATCCAATCTTTCCTCAGGGCTAAAGTTCCTCACTCCTGAAAATCCTTGTAAGCCTCTTCCTTACCATTTCCAGGGTGATCACATACTTGATATAATGTGGCAACACCAACTGAATGCAATGTTCTATCAGTAACTAATGATTATACAGTCACAGCATAATCTGCCTGCATTTATACTTTGATGTTCGGCTCAGAAAAGAAATAATCCGATCTGCCTCCTTGACTCATTATCTATCCTGATGAAGAGCTTATGTTAGAAACGTTGACTCTCCTGCTCCTCGGATGCTGCCTGACCGGCTGTGCCTTTCCAGCATCACACTCTTCGACTCTGATCTCGAGAATCTGCAGTCCTCACTTTCTCCTCATTATGTATATGTCCTGCATCTTTAAGTGCTCAGTAAACATACCTACCAAAGTGACTGTCGCCTTCAGCACTTCTCACAATCATGCAACTTACATATATCTAACAGTTGATCCAAAACGTATTATCCCATTCTTTCCTGGAGTGGATTTAACTTACCACTTTTCTGCCTAAGTGATTTGTTGATATCACACTATAGGCTTTCTTCCTCATTATCGACTATATTGACAATTTTTATATCATTCATAAACTTCATAATTATTACCCCAAGGCACTTAACAGGAATCAGGGAAAAACTCATGCTTGCCTTCTTTGTTCAGTCCTTTGAGTATAGGAGTTGGGACATAATGTTGAGGTTATACAGGACTTTGGTGAGGCCTCTTTCTAAATACTGTGTCCAGTTCTGGTCACCCAGTTACAGGTAGGATAGTATTAAGGTGGCGAGGGTTCGGAAAGGATTTAGCAGGATGTTGCCAGGTCTGAGTCATTAAAGAAAGGTTGGATAAGCTGGGACTTCTTTCACTTGAGTGTTGGAGGTTGAGTGACGACCTGATATAAGATTATAAGATAATGAGTGGTATATATAGAATTAACATTAGTTCTGTTTTCCCAAGGCAGGGGGATTTCAAGACTAGGGGGCATATTTTAAACTGAGTGGAGAGAGATTTAAAATAGACATGGGGGCAAATTTTTTACATGGAGGGTCATTTGCGTGCGAAATAACCTTTCTGAGGAAGTGGTGGATGTGGGTATAATTACAATGTTTAAAAGACATTTGGATAAGTATATGAATAGGAAAGATTTGGAGAGATATGGACCTGGAGCAGACATGTAGGACGAGAGTCATAGAGATGTACAGCATGGAAACAGAAACTTCTGTCCAACCCGTCCATGCCGACCAGGTATCCCAACCCAATCTAGTTCCACCTGCCAGTACCCAGCCCATATCCCCCCAAACCCTTCCTATTCGTATACCCATCCAAACAAATTTTAAATGTTGGAATTGTACCAGACTCCACCATTTCCTTTGGCAACTCATTTCGTACACGTACCAACCTCTGCGTGAAAATGTTGCCACTTAGATCTCTTTTATATCTTTCCCCTCTCATCCTAAACCTATGCCCTCTAGTCCTGGACTCCATGACCCCTATTTGCCCTATCCATATCCCTCAAAATAATGTAAACTTTTATAAGGTCACCCTTCAGCCTCCAACGCTCCAGGGAAAACAGCCCCAGCCTGTTCAGCCTCTCCCTATAACTCAGATCCTCCAACCCTGGCAACATCCTTGCAAATCTTTTCTGAACCCTTTCAAGTTTCACAACATCTTTCTGATAGGAAGGAGACCAGAATTGCATGCAATATTCCAACAGTGGCCGAAACAATGTTCTGTACAGCTGCAACCTGACCTCCCAACTCCTGTACTCAATACTCTGACCAATAAAGGAGAGCATACTAAACGCCTTCTCCACTATCCCATCTACCTGCGATTCCACTTTCAAGGAGCTATGAACCTGCAGTCCAAGGTCTCTTTGTTCAGCAACACTCCCTAGGAGCTTACCATTAAGTGTATAAGTCCTGCTAAGATTTGCTTTCCCAAAATGCAGCACCTCGCATTTATCTGAATTAAACTCCATCTGCCACTTCTCAGCCCATTAGCCCATCTGGTCCAGATCCTGTTGTAATCTGAGGTAACCCTCTTCGCTGTCCACTACACCTCCAATTTTGGTGTCATCTGCAAACTTACTAACTGTACCTCTCATGCTCGCATCCAAATCATTTATGTAAAAGACAAAA